>NW_020837973.1:3711603-3734995 GCF_003676395.1 Aethalodelphis obliquidens
TGTGCTCCGCAACGGGAGAGGCCACAACAGTGAGAGGCCTGCGTACCACAAAAAAAAAAAAAAAAAAAAAAAAGAAAGAAAGAAACACCATGAGACACAAAATACATAAAGAAAACCATACCAAGATACCTTATAATCAAACTACTAAAAACTAATGATAAAGATAAAATCTTAAGAGCAGCCAGAGAGACACAATTATGATAACTGCAGATTTCTTATTAGAAACAACACAGGAAAGAAGACAGAGTACAACTTCTCTAAGGTACTGAACAAAAAAATGGTCAGCCTATGATTATATACCCAGAGAAATAATCATTCAAAAGTAAAAGTGGGGGAAGGAGCTTCAAGATGGCAGAAGAGTAAGACGTGGAGATCACCTTCCTCTCCACAAACACAATCGAAATACGTCTACATGTGGAAAAACCCCTACAGAACACCTACTGAATGCTGGCAGAAGAACTCAGACCTCCCAAAAGGCAAGAAACTCCCCACATACATGGGTAGGGCTAAAAAAAACAGAAAAAAACAGAGACAAAAGAATAGGGACCGGGGCTTCCCTGGTGTCGCGGTGGTTGAGAGTCCACCTGCCGATGCAGGGGACATAGGTTTGTGCCCCAGTCCGGGAAGATCCCACATGCTGCTGAGCGGCTGGGCCCTTGAGCCATGGCCACTGAGCCTGCGTGTTTGGAGCCTGTGCTCCGCAACGGGAGAGGCCACAACAGTGAGAAGCCCACGTACCGCAAAAAAAAAAAAAGAGTAGGGACGGGTTCTTCCCCGGTGGAGACTGAAGGTGGCAGAGGGGGGAAGCTTCGGGGCCATGGAGGACAGCCCAGCAACAGGAGTGCAGAGCGCAAAGTGGAGAGATTCCCCCACAGAGGATCGGTGCTGACCAGCACTCACCAGCCCGAGAGGCTTGTATGTTTACCCACTGGGGAAGGTGGGGCAGGGAGTTGAGCCTCCAGCTTCGGAGGTCAGATCCCAGGGAGAGGACTGGGGTTGGCTGCGTGAACACAGCCTGAAGGGTGTTAGTGTGACACAGCTAGCTGGGAGGGAATCCGGGAAAAGTCTGGGCCTGCCTAAGAGGCAAGAGACCATTGTTTCGGGGTGCGCGAGGAGGGGGCAGTCAGAGCACTTCCTATACGAGCTCCAGAGAAGGGTGCGAGCCATCGCTATCAGCACAGACACGAGAGAAGGGCATGAAACACTAAGGCTGCTGTTGCAGCCATCAAGAAGCCTGTGTGCAAGCACAGGTCACTATTGACACCTACCCTCCTGGGAGGCTGTGCAGCCCACCACTGCCAGGATCTCATGATCCAGGGACAACTTCCCTGGGAGAACACATGGCACACCTCAGGCTGGTGCATCGTCACTCCGGCCTCTGTCACTATAGGTTCGCCCCACATACCGTATGCCTCCCTCTCCCAGGGCCTGAGTGAGCCAGAGTCCCTTAATCAGCTGACACTTTAACCCCATCCTGTCAGGGCAGGGAACAGACGCCTTCAGGTGACCTACACACAGAGGCAAGGCCAATCCAAAGCTGAACACAGGAGCTGTTCAAACAAAGAGGAGAAAGGGAACTCTCTCCCACCAGCCTCAGGAGCAGTGGATTAAATCTCCACAATCAACTTGATGTACCATGGATCTGTGGAATACCTGAATAGACAAGGAATCATCCCAAACTGAGGCAGTGGAATGTGGGAGTAACTATATATATATATATATGTTTTCCTTTTTCTCTTCTTGTGAGTGTGTATGTGTATGCTTGTGTGTGTGGTTTTGTCTGTATAGCTTTGCTTTTACCATTTGTCCTAGGGTTCTGTCTGTTTTTTTTTTTTTTGGGGGGGGTTATATACTTTTTAGCACTTGTTATCATTGGTGGATTTTTTGGGGGGAGGTTGGTGGTTCTCTTCTTTCTTTTTCTTTCCTTCTTTTTTTATTACTTTTTAATTTTTAATATATATATATATATATATTATTTTTTTATTTTAATAACTATCCTTTCTTTCTTTTCTCCCTTTTATTCTGAGCTGTGTGGATGACAGGGTATTGGTGCTCTGGTCAGGCAGCAGGCCTGTGCCTCTGAGGTGGGAGAGCCAAGTTCAGTACATTGGTCCATCCACCAGAGACCTCCTAGCTCCACATAATATCAAAAAGTGAAAATCTCCCAGAGATCAATATCTCAATGCCAAGATCCAGCTCTACTCAACGAGCAGCAAGTTACAGTGCTGGACATCCTATGCCAAACAACTAGCAACACAGGAACACGACCCCACGCATTAGCAAAGAGGCTGCCTAAAATCATAATAAGGTCACAGACACTCCAAAACACACCACCAGATGCGGACCTGCACATCAGAAAGACAAGATCCAGCCTCATCCACCAGAACACAGGCACAAGTCCCCTGCACCAGGAAGCCTACAAAAGTGACTGAACCAACCTTAGCCACTGGGGACAGACACCAAAAACAATGGGAACTATTAACCTGTAGCCTGTGAAAAGGACATCCCAAACACAATAAGTTAAACAAACAGAGAAGACAGAGAAACACAGAGAAGATTAAGGAGCAAGGTAAAAACCCATCAGACCAAATAAATGAGGAGGAAATAGGCAGTCTACTTGAAAAAGAATTCAGAATAGTGATAATAAAGATGATCTAAAATCTTTGAAATGTAATGGAGAAAGTACAAGAAATGCTTCACAAGGACCTGGAATAACTAAAGAGCAAACAAGCAATGATGAAAAACACAAAAAAATGAACTAAAAAATTTTCTAGAAGGCATCAATAGCAGAATAACTCAGTCAGAAGAAGAGATAAGTGACCTGGAAAATAAAATAGTGGAAATAACTATTGCAGAGCAGAATAAAGAAAAAAGAATGAAAAGAATTGAGGACAGTCTCAAATACTTCTGGGATAACTTTAAATGCACCAACATTCAACTTATAGGGGTCCCAGAAGAATAAGAGAAAAAGAGAGGGACTGAGAAAATATTTGAAGAGATTATAGTTGAAAACTTCCCTAATATGGGAAAGGAAATAGTGAATCAAGCCCAGGAAGCACAGAGAGTCCCGTACAGGAAAAATCCAAGGAGAAATATACCAAGACACATATTAATCAAAGTATCAAATATTAAATACAGAGAAAAAATATTAAAAGCAGCAAGGGAATAACAACAAATAACATACAAGGGAATCCCCATAAGGTTAAATGCTGATCTTTCATCAGAAACTCTGCAAGCCAGAAGTGAGTGGCAGGATATATTTAAGTAATGTAAGGGAAAAATCTACAACCAAGATTACTCAACCCAGCAAGAATCTCATTCAGATTCGAAGGAAAAATTAAAATTTTATAGACGAGCAGAAGCTAAGAGAATTCAACATCACCAAACCAGCTTTACAACAAAGGGGAAAGGAACTTCTCTAAGCAGGAAACACAAGAGAAGGAAAAGACATACAATAACAAAACCCAGAAAATGGTAATAGGAACATACATATCAAAATACTTTAAATATAAATAGATTAAATGCTCTAACCAAAAGACATAGACTGGTTGAATGGATACAACAACAAGACATGTATAAATGCTGTCTACAAGAGACCAACTTCAGACCTAGGGCCACATACAGACTGAAAGTGAGGAGATGGAAAAAGATATTCCATGCAAATAGAAATCAAAATAAAGCTGGAGTAGAAATTCTCATATCAGACAAAATAGACTTTAAAATAAAGACTGTTACAAGAGACAAAGAAGGACACTACATAATGATCAAGGGATCAATCCAAAAAGGAGATATAACAATTGTAAATATCTTTGCACCCAATATAGGAGCACCTCAGTACATAAGGAAAATGCTAACAGCCATAAAAGGAGAAATCAACAGTAACACAATCATAGTAGGGAACTTTAACAACCCACTTTCACAAATGGACAGATCATCCAAAATGAAAATCAACAAGGAAACACAAGCTTTAAATGATACATTAGACAAGATGGATTTGTTTGATATTTATAGGACATTCCATCTAAAAGCAACAGATTGCACATTCTTCTCAAGTGCTCATGGAACATTCTCCAGGACAGATCATATCTTGGGTCTCAAATCAAGCCTTGGTAAATTTAAGAAAATTGAAATTATATCAGGTATCTTTTCCAACCACAATGCTATGAGACTAGATATCAATTAGAGGAATAAATCTGTAAAAATTACAAACACATGGAGGCTAAACAACACACTACTTAATAACGAAGAGATCACAGAAGAAATCAAAGAGGAAATCAAAAAATACCTAGAAACAAATGCCAATGAAAACATGATGGCCCAAAACATATGGGATGCAGCAAAAGCAGTTCTAAGAGGGAATTTTATAGCAATACAAACCTACCTCAAGAACCAAGAAACATCTCAAATAAACAACCTAACCTTACACATAAAGCAATTAGAGAAAGAAGAACAGAAAGAACCCAAAGTTAGCAGAAGGAAAGAAATCATAAGAATCAGATCAGAAATAAATGAAAAAGAAAGGAAGAAACAATAGCAAAGATCAATAAAACTAAATGCTGGTTCTTTGAGAACATAAACAAAATGGATTAACCATTAGGAGACTTATCAAGAAGAAAAGGGAGAAGACTCAAATCAATAGAATTAGAAATGAAAAAGGAGAAGTAACAATTAATACCACAGAAATACAAAGGATCAAGAGAGATTACTACAAGCAACAATGTGCCAATAAAATGGACAACCTGGAAGAAATGGACAAATTCTTAGAAATGCACAACCTTCTGAGACTGAACCAGGTAGGAATAGAAAATATAAACAAACAAATCACAAGCACTGAAATTGAAACTGTGATTAAAAATCTTCCAACAAACAAAAGCCCAGGACCAGATGGCTTCACAGTTGAGTTTTATCAAACATTTAGAGAAGAGCTAGCACCTATCCTTCTCAAACTCTTCCAAAATATAGCAGAGGGAGGAACACTCCCAAACTTATTTTACGAGGCCACCATCACCCTGATAACAAAACAAGACAAAGATGTCATCAAGAAAGAAAACTACAGGCCAATATCACTGATGAACATAGATGCAAAAATCCTCAACAAAATCCTAGCAAACAGAATCCAACAGCACATTAAAAGGATCATACACTATGATCAATTGGGGTTTATCCCAGGAATGCAAGGATTTTTCAATAATACGCAAATCAATCAATGTGAAACACCATATTAACAATTTGAAGAATAAAAACCACATGATCATCTCAATAGATGCAGGAAAAGATTTTGACAAAATTCAACACCCATTTATGATAAAAACCCTCCAGAAAGTAGGTATAGAGGGAACTTACCTCAACATAATAAAGGCCATATATGAAAAACCCACAGCCATCATCATCCTCAATGGTGAAAAAATGAAACTATTTCCACTAAGGTCAGGAACAAGACAAGGTTTCCCAATCTCAGCATTATTATTCAACATAGTTTTGGAAGTTTTAGCCACAGCAATCAGAGAAGAAAAATAAATAAAAGGAATGCAAATTGGAAAAGAAGAAGTAAACCTGCCACTGTTTGCAGATGACATGATGCTATACATAGAGAATCCTAAAGATACTACCAGAAAACTATTAGAGCTAATCAGTGAATTTGGTAAAGTAGCAGGATACAAAATTAATGCACAGAAATCCCTTGCATTCCTATACACTAATGATGAAAAATCTGAAAGTGAAATTAAGGAAACACTCGCATTTACCACTGTAACAAAAAGAATAAATTACCTAGCAATAAACCTACCTAACGAGACAAAAGACTTTTATGCAGAAAACTAGAAGACACTGATGAAAGAAATTAAAGATGATACAAATAGATGGAGAGATATACCATGTTCTTGGACTGGAAGAATCAACATTGTGAAAATGACTATACTATACAAACCAATCTACAGATTCAATGCAATCCCTATCAAACTACCACTGGCAATTTTCACATAAATAGAACAAAAAAATTCACAATTTGTATGCAAACATGAAAGACCCCAAACAGCCAAAGTAATCTTGAGAAAGAAAAACAGAGCTGGAGGAATCAGGCTCCCAGACTCAGACTATACTATAAAGCTACAGTAATGAAGACAGTATAGTACTGGCAAAAAACAGAAATATAGATCAATGGAACTGAATAGAAAGCCCAGAGATAAACCCACACACCTACCGTCACCTTATTTTTGATAAAGGAGGCAAGAGTACACAGTGGAGAAAAGACACCCTCTTCAATGTGGTGCTGGGAACCATGGACAGCTACATGTAAAAGAATGAAATTAGAACACTCTGTAACACCATACACAAAATAAACTCAAAATGGATTAAAGATCTAAATGTAAGGCCAGACACTATCAAACTCTCAGAGGAAAACATAGGCAGAAAACTCTATGACATAAATCACAGCAAGATCCTTTTCGACACACCTCCTAGAGAAATGGAAATGAAAAGAAAAATATACAAATGGGACCTAATGAAACTTAAAAGCTTTTGTACAGCAAAGGCAACCATAAACAAGACCAAAAGATAACCCTCAGAATGGGAGTAAATATTAGCAAATGAAGCAACTGACAAAGGATTAATCTCCAAAATTTGCAACTAGCTCATGCATTTCAATATCAAAAAAAGAAACAACCCAATCAAAACATGGGTCAAAGACCTAAATAGACATTTCTCCAAAGAAGATATACAGATTGCCAACAAACACATGAAAAGATGCTCAACATCACTAATCATTAGAGAAATGCAAATCAAAACTACAATGAGGTATCACCTCACGCCAGTCCAAATGGCCATCATGAAAAAATCTACAAACAATAAATGCTGGAGAGGGTGTGGAGGAAAGGGAACCCTTTGCACTGATGATGGGAATGTAAATTGATACAGCCACTATGGAGAACAGTATGGAGGTTCCTTAAAAAAATAAAAATAGAGCTACCATATGACCCAGCAATCCCACTACTGAGCATATACCCTGAGAAAACCATAATTCAAAAAGTGTCATGTGCCACAATATTCACTGCAGCTCTATTTACAATAGCCAGAACATGGAAGCAACCTAAGTGTCCACTGACAGATAAATGGATAAAGAAGATGTGGCACATATACACAATGGAATATTACTCAGCCATAAAATGAAACAAAACTGAGTTATTTGTATTGAGGTGGATGGAAATAGAGTCTGTCACACAGAGTGAAGTAAGTAAAAATGTGAAAAACAAATACCATAAGCTAACACATATATATGGAATCTAAAAAAAAAAAAAGTTTCTGAAGAATCTAGGGGTAGGACAGGAATAAAGATGTAGATGTAGAGAATATGCTTGAGGACACAGGGAGGGGGAAGGTTAAGCTGGGACAAAGTGAGAGAGTAGCATGGACATATATCCACTACCAAAGGTAAAATAGATAGCTAGTGGGAAGCGGTAGCATAGCACAGGGAGATCAGCTGGGTGCTTTGTGACCACCTAGAGGGATGGGATAGGGAGGGAGGGAGGGAGGGAGATGCAAGAGGGAAGAGATATGGGAACATATGTATATGCATAACTGATTCACTTTGTTATAAAGCAGAAACTAACACACCATTGTAAAGCAATTATACTCCAATAAAAATGTTAAAAAAAATCAATCAATGTGATTTATCATATTAACAAACTAAAAGTGAGAATGCACATGAACATCTGAATAAAAGCAGAAAAGACATTTCACAAAACTCAACATCTGATATTCATAAAAGCATTCAGCAAACTAGGTATAGAAGGCTACATCCTAAACCTAAAGCTGGGTGTGTGTGAAAAAGCCACAGTACAGGTAATAACATACCTGAGGTGAAAGAATCAGTGCTTCCCTATTAAGATCAGAAACAAGATGTGGTTGCCAGGCACAGCTGATTGAAATATAAAATGCTACAACCACTCTGGAAAAAAAATGTCTTTCTTAAAAAGTTAAGCCTACATCTACCTTATGACCTAGCCATAGGCATTTACCCCAAAGTAAAAAAAAAGTGTACATCCATACAAACACTTATACACAGATGTTCATGGCTTCTGTATTTGTAACAGCCAAGAACTGGAAACAACCCAATTGTCCATCAACCAATTTAGGATAAACTGTTGTACACTTATACCATGTGATACTACCCAGCAGAAAGAAGGAATGAAATATTGATACATGCAACGATGTTGACGGGTCTCAAAATAATCAAGCTGAGTGAAAGAAGCTAGACAAAAAAAGAATATAGAATATATTATTCCACTTATGTAAAATTCTAGGGAAAACAAACTAATTTATAGTGATAGAAAGCAGGTGAGTGGTTTCTGGGGTCAGAGGTGGTGGTGAAAGATAGTGGTAGGAAATTTGTAAATGTTAGATTTTCCTGCTAGCAGCCCAACTTTAAAAGAAGAGGAGGAGCTTCAAGATGGCAGAAGAGTAAGACGTGGAGATCACTTTCCTCCCCACAAATACATCAGAAATACATCTACATGCAGAACAACTCCTACAGAACACCTACTGAACGCTGGCAGAAGACCTCAGACTTCACAAAAGGCAAGAAACTCCCCACGACCCTGGGTAGGACCAAAAAAACAAGAAAAAACAGAGACAAAAGAATAGGGATGGGACCTGCACCAGTGGGAGGGAGCTGTGAAGGAGGAAAGATCTCCACACACTAGAAGCCCCTTCACGGGAGGAGACTGCAGGGGGTGGAGGGGGGGAAGCTTCGGAGCCGCAGAGGAGAGCACAGCCACTGGGATGTGGAGGGAAAAGCGAAGATATTCCCTCACAGAGGATCGGTGCCGACCAGCACTCACCAGCCCGAGAGGCTTGTCTGTTCACCTGCCGGGGCGGGCGGCGCTGGGAGCTGAGGCTTGGGCTTCGGTCGGAGCGCAGGGAGAGGACTGGGGTTGGTGGCATGAACATAGCCTGAAGGGGTTAGTGCACCACGGCTAGCTGGGAGGGAGTCCGGGGAAAAGTCTGGACCTGCCGAAGAGGCAATAGACTTTTTCTTCCCTCTTTGTTTCCTGGTGCGCGAGGAGAGGTGATTAAGAGTGCTGCTTAAAGGAACTCCAGAGACTGGCGCGAGCCTCCGCTATCAGCGAGGACCACAGAGACGGGCATGAGACGCTAAGGCTGCTGCTGCCACCACCAAGAAGCCTGTGTGCGAGCACAGGTCACTATCCACACTGCGCCTCCCGGGAGCCTGTGCATCCTGCCACTGCCAGGGTCCCGTGATCCAGGGACAACTTCCCCGGGAGAATTCACTGTGCACCTCGGGCTAGTGCAACGTCATGCCGGTCTCTGCTGCCACAGGCTCACCCCACACTCTGTACCCCTCCCTCTCCCCGGCCTGAGAGAGCCAGAACCCCCAAATCAGCTGCTCCTTTAACCCCATCCTGTCTGAGCGAAGAACAGACACCCTCAGGTGACCTACATGCAGAGGCAGGTCCAAACCAAAAGGTGAACCCGGGGAGCTGTAAGAACAAAGAAGAGAAAGGGAAATCTCTCCCAGCAGCCTCAGGAGCAGCAGATTAAATCTCCACAGTCAACTTGATGTACCCTGCATCTGTGGAAGACCTGAATGGAAAACAAATCATCCCAAATTGAGGAGGTGGACTTTGGGAGCAATGATATATATATATATATATATATATATTTTTTTTTTCCCCTTATCCTCTTTTTGTGAGTGTGTATGGGTATGATTCGGTGTGTGATTTTGTCTGTATAGCTCTGCTTTTACCATTTGTCCTAGGGTTCTCTCTTCCATTGTTGTTTGTTTGTTTGTTTCTTTTTACCATAAAAACATTTTCTACAAAAAAAGGATATTTTTTCTTAATAATTATTTTTTTTATTTCAATAACTTTATTTTATCTTCTTCTTTTTTTCTTTCTTTTTTTCTCCTTTTTATTCTGAACCTTGTGAATGACAGGCTCTTGGTGCTCCAGCCAGGCATCAGGGCTAAGCCTATGAGGTGGGAGAGCCAAGTTCAGGACACTGGTCCACAAGAGACCTCCCATCTCCACGTAATATCAAACGGCAAAAATCTCCAGAAATCTCCATCTCAATGCGAACACCCAGCTCCACTCAAAGACCAGCAAGCTACAGTGCTGGACACCCGATTCCAAACAACTAGAAAGACAGAAAAACAACCCCACCCATTAACACAGAGGCTGCCTAAAATCATAGTAAGGTCACAGACACACACCACCAGACATGGAACTGCCCACCAGAAAGACAAGATCCAGCCTCATCCACCAGAACACAGGCACTAGTCCCCTCCACCAGAAAGCCTACACAACCCACTGAACCAACCTTAGCCACTGGAGACAGGCATAAGAAACAATTGGAACTGTGAACCTGCAGCCTGTGAAAAGGAGACCCCAAACACAGTAAGTTAGGCAAAATGAGAAGACAGAGGAAAAACACAGCAGATGAAGGAGTAAGGAAAAAGCCCACCAAAGCTAACAAATGAAAAGGAAATAGGCAGTCTACCTGAAAAAGAATTCAGAATAATGATAGTAAAGATGATCCACTATCTTGGAAATACAATGGAGAAAATAAAAGAAATGTTTAACAAGGACCTAGAAGAACTAAAGAGCAAACAAACAGTGATGAACAACACAATAAATGAAATTAAAATTTCTCTAGAAGGGATCAATAACAGAATAACTGAGTCAGAAGAAGGGATAAGTGACCTGGAAGATAAAATAGTGGAAATAACTACTGCAGAGAAGAATAAAGAATAAAGGATGAAAAGAATAGAGGACACTCTCAGAGACCTCTGGGACAACATTAAAAGCAACAACATTTGAATTATAGTGGTCCCAGAAGAAGAAGAGAAAAAGAAAGGGACTGAGAAAATATTTGAATAGATTAGAGTTGGAAACTTCCCTGGTATGGGAAAGGAAATAGTGACTCAAGTCCAGGAAGCAGAGTCCCATACAGGATAAATCCAAGGAGAAACATGCCAGACACATATTAATCAAACTAAAAATTAAATACAAAGAAAACATATTAAAAGAAGCAAGGGAAAGACAACAAATAACACACAAAGGAATCCCCATAAGGTTAACAGCTGATCTTTCAGCAGAAACTCTGCAAGCCAGAAGGGAGTGGCAGGACATATTTAAAGTGATGAAGGAGAAAAACCTACAACCAAGATTACTCTACCAAGCAAAGATCTCATTCAGATTCAAAGGAGAAAGTAAAACCTTTACAGACAAGAAATGCAAAGAGAATTCAGCACCACAAAACCAGCTTTACAACAAATGGTAAAGGAACTTCTCTAGGCAGGAAAAACAAGAGAAGGAAAAGACCTACAATAACAAACCCAAAGTAATTAAAAAAATGGTAAAAGGAACATACATATGGATAATTACCTTAAATGTAAATGGATTAAAGTTCCAACCAAAAGACATAGACTGGCTGAATGGATACAAAAACAAGACCCATATATATGCTGTCTACAAGAGACCCACTTCAGACCGAGGGACACATACAGACTGAAAGTGAGGGGTTGGAAATAGACAACTCACACAAATGGAAATCAAAAGAATGCTGGAGTAGCAATTATCATATCAGACAAGATAGACTTTAAAATAAAAACTATTACAAGAGACAAAGGAGGACACAATATAATGATCAAGGGAGAAATCAAAGAAGAAGATATAACAATTGTAAATATTTATGCACCCAACATAGGATCACCACAATACATAAGGCAAATACTAACAGCCATGAAAGGGGAAATCAACAGTAAAACAACCATAGTAGGGGATTTTAACACCCCACTTTCACCAATGGACAGATCATCCAAAATAAAAATCAACAAGGAAACACAAGCTTTAAATGATACACTAAACAAGATGGACTTGATTGATATTTATAGAACATCCCATCTGTAAACAACAGAATACACATTCTTCTCAAGTGCTCATGGAACATCCTCCAGGATAGATCATATCTTGGATCCCAAATAAAGCCTTGGTAAATTTAAGGAAATTGAAATTGTATCAAGTATCTTTTCTGACCACAATGCTATGAGACTAGATATCAATTAGAGGAATAAATCTGTAAAAATTACAAACACATGGAAGCTAAACAACACACTACTTAATAACAAAGAGATCACTGAATAAATCAAAGAGGAAATCAAAAAATACCTGGAAACAAATGAAAATGAATACACAGTGACCCAAAACTTATGGGATGCAGCAAAAGCAGTTCTAAGAGGTAAGTGTATAGGAATGCAATACTACCTCAAGAAACAAGAAACATCTCAAATAAAGAACCTAACCTTACACTTAAGGCAATTAGAGAAACAAGAACAAAAAAAACCAAAACAAAACAAAAACAAAAAACAAAGTCAGCAGAAGGAAAGAAATCATAAAGATCATATCAGAAATAAATGAAAAAGAAATGAAGGAAATGATAACAAAGATCAATAGAACTAAAAGATGGTTATTTGAGAAGATAAACAAAATTGATAAACCATTAGCCAGACTTATCAAGAAGAAAATGGAGAAGACTCAAATCAATAGAATTACAAATGAAAAAGGAGAAGTAACAACTGATACTGCAGAAATACAAAGCATCATGAGATTACTACAGGCAACTCTATACCAATAAAATGGGCAACCTGGAAGAAATGGACAACCTTCCAAGACTGAACTAGGAAGAAATGGAAAATATGAACAGACCAATCACAAGCATTGAAATTGAAACTGTGATTAAAAATCTTCCAACAGGGCTACCCTGGTGACGCAGTGGTTGAGAGTCTGCCTGCCAATGCAGGGGACATGGGTTCGTGCCCCAGTCCGGGAAGATCCCACATGTCGCAGAGTGGCTGGGTCCATGAACCATGGCCACTGTGCCTGCACATCCAGAGCCTGTGCTCCACAACGGGAGAGGCCACCACAGTGAGAGGCCCGCGTACCGCAACAAAACAAAACAAAACAAAAACTTCCAACAAACAGAATCCCAGGACCAGATGGCTTCACAGGTGAGTTTTATCAAACATTTAGAGAAGAGCTAGCACCTATCCTTCTCAAACTCTTCCAAAATATAGCAGAGGGAGGAACATTCCCAAACTCATTCTACGAAGCCACCATCACCCTGATGCCAAAACCAGACAAAGATGTCACAAAGAAAGAAAACTACAGGCCAATATCACTGATGAACATAGATGCAAAATTCCTCAAGAAAATACTGGCAAACAGAATCCAACCACATGTTAAAAGGATCATACACCATGATCAAGTGGAGTTTATCTCAGGAATGCAAGTATTCTTCAATATATGCAAATCAATCAATGTGATACGCCATATAAACAAAATGAAGGAGAAAAACAATATGATCATCTCAATAGATGCAGAGAAAGCTTTTGACAAAATTCAACACCAATTTATGATAAAAACCCTCCAGAAAGTAGGCATAGAGGGAACTTTCCTCAACATAATAAAGGCCATATATGACAAACGCACAGCCAAAATTGTTCTCAATGGTGAGAAACTGAAACCATTTCCACTAAGATCAGGAACAAGACAAGGTTTTCCACTCTAAGGACTATTATTCAACATAGTTTTGGAAGTTTTAGCCACAGCAATCAGAGAAGAAAGAGAAATAAAAGGAATCCAAATCAGAAGAGAAGAAGTAAAGTTGTCACTGTTTGCAGATGACATGATACTATACATAGAGAATCCTAAACATGCTTCCAGAAAACTACTAGACCTAATCCATGAATTGGGTAAAGTAGCAGGATACAAAATTAATGCACAGAGATCTCTTGCATTCCTATACACTAATGATGAAAAATCTGAAAGTGAAATTAAGAAAACACTCCCATTTACCATTGCAACAAAAATAATAAAATTTCTCAGAATAAAACTACCTAAGGAGTAAAAAGACCTGTACACAGAAAATTATAAGACACTAATGAAAGAAGTTAAAGATGATACCAACAGATGGAGAGATATACCATGTTCTTGAATTGGAAGAATCAACATTGTGAAAATGACTCTACTACCCAAAGCAATCTACAGATTCAATGGAATCCCTATCAAACTACCAGTGGCATTTTTCACAGAACTAGAACAAAAAATATCACAATTTGTGTGGAAACACAAAAGACCCTAAATAGCCAAAGCAATCTTGAGAAAGAAAAACGGAGCTGGAGGAATCAGGCTCCCTGACTTCAGACTATACTACAAAGCTACAGTCTTCAAGACAGTATGGTACTGGCACAAAAACAGAAATATGGATCAATGGAACAGGATAGAAAGCCCAGAGATAAGCCCATGCACATATGGTCACCTTATCTTTGATAAAGGAGGCAAGAATATACAGTGGAGAAAAGACAGCCTCTTCAATAAGTGGTGCTGGGAAAACTGGGTAGCTACATGTAGAAGAATGAAATTGGAACACTCCCTAACACAATACACAAAAATAAACTCAAAATGAATTAAAGCCCGAAATGTAAGCCCAGACACTATCAAATTCTTAGAGGAAAACATAGGCAGAACACTCTATGACATAAATCACAGCAAGATCCTTTTTGACCCACCTCCTAGAGAAATGGAAATAAAAAGAAAAACAAACAAATGGGACCTAATGAAACTTCAAAGCTTTTGCACAGCAAAGGAAACCATAAACAAGACAAAAAGACAGTCCTCAGAATGGGAGAAAATATTTACAAATGAAGCAACTGACAAAGGATTATTCTCCAAATTTACAAGCAGCTCATGCAGCTCAGTAACAAAAAAACAAACAAACAAAAAAACAACCCAATTCAAAAATGGGCAGAAGACCTAAATAGGCATTTCTCCAAAGAAGATATACAGATTGCCAACAAACACATGAAAGAATGCTCAACATCATTAATCATTAGAGAAATGCAAATCAAAACTACAATGAGGTATCACCTCACACCGGTCAGAATGGCCATCATCAAAACATCTACAAACAATAAATGCTGGAGAGGGTGTGGAGAAAAGGGAACACTCTTGCACTGTTGGTGGGAATGTAAATTGATACAGCCACTATGAGGAACAGTATGGAGGGTCCTTAAAAAATTAAAAATAGAGCTACCATACGACCCAGCAACCCCACTACTGGGCATATACCCTGAGAAAACCATAATTCAAAAAGAGTCATGTACCAAAATTCATTGCAGCTCAATAGCCAGGACATGGAAGCAACCAAAGTGTCCATGGACAGATGAATGGATAAAGATGTGGCACATATATACAATGGAATATTCCTCAGCCATAAAAATAAACGAAATTGAGTTTTTTGTATTGAGGTGGATGGACCTAAAGTCTGTCATACAGAGTGAAGTAAGTCAGAAAGAGAAAAACAAATACTGGATGCTAACACATATATATGGAATCTGAAAAAAAAAAATGGTCATGAACTACATAGGGGCAAGATGAGCATAAAGACGCAGACATACTAGATCATGGACTTGAGGATACGGGGAGGGGGAAGGGTAAGCTGGGACAATGTGAGAGAGTGGCATGGACATATATACACTACCAAACGTAAAATAGATAGCTAGTGGGAAGCAGCCGCATAGCACAGGGAGATCAGCTCGGTGCTTTGTGTCCACCTAGAGTGGTGGGATAGGGAAGGTGGGAGGGAGGGAGACGCAAAAGGGAAGAGATATGGGGACATATGTATATGTATAACTGATTCACTTTGTTATAAGGCAGAAACTAACACACCATTGTAAAGCAATTATACTCCAATAAAGATGTTAAAGTTTTTCTAAAAAAATAAAATAAAATAAAAGAAGAAAGTATTCCCTTCAGGTGGAGAAATGCAAAAAAGAAGGATATTTTATTTATACATGTAAAATCCCAAATTATCCTAAAAGTATCTTGGAAGCTACGGGTGCCTATTTAGATTCTAAAGGTTTGGTAATGGCACTGATTGTAACTGATAAGAAATTGCAGAGCAAGTCGAGATGAACTAAGAAGAAACTTACTGGTTGTATCCTTAGTTAGGAAAGTCTCACAAGCTCCAAGAACAGGACTTAAAAATGAACACATGATTTGAATATATTACAGAACGTGGGCTGTGAATGAACAATTATAACTCATCACTAAATTCCGGATCTTTAACCCATATACACATTCTCTGAAGGAGAGGACAGCCGATTTCCTTGAACTTCTTAAAAATGATGGACAACTATGAAGTTGTCAGCCAGTGGGGAGATAAACCTGTCAGGTAAGGTTAAGAATTCTCCCTTCAACTATAAAAAAAAACTAGTTTAAGAGATCGGAGAGGGTAAAAAAAAAAGGTGCTCCCCCTTCCGGGGTTGCTTAAAGTATAAAATATATCACTGCTGTAGCTATTTATAGCACAATCACATATTAACCCAAATGCCTCAGAAACAGAATTAATGGATTGCATACGCATCCCAGGAATCAGAATAGCATCTATAGATGCTCTAAATATGGTAAAATCTCAAGGCCCATTAACTAGCCCAATCTGCGTCTAAATCACTGCGCAGCTGAGACACTGGAGTATTCCCTACAGAGTGATAGCATCCTGAGCTCTGAAACCAAGATGCCCAGCCTCCCCTTGAAGCATCCAGTAATGTATTCAAAACTGTTGGAAACAGGATAACAACATAAATTGACCACGTCGTCCGTGATTCATTCTGTTAAAACCGTGCCAGGATCTCTGAGAAACCTCCAAGTTATTAGATAAGCAGATGCATCCATCATCAGAAAGTTCAGCTTAGCTTTGATAATAATGGCTGACTAATTTTGCATTTTTTCTCTATAAAGTCAACAAGAATTATTGACGTAAGAGTGGCTTTCGTGCTTTTACATGAATAGGATGATTTCTGTGCAGTTAGAAAAGGTGCGACTTCACATTCTCTTTCTGCCTCTCTGTTTATGCTCAGACCTGAACAGATCCATCTCTAGTGGTGACAGACTCCCCTGTCCCCAACATACAGCCGCCCCCTCAGATACCACGGAAGAGACTAGCTTTGTGGCTAAGCACATTTTGTTTTATGGACAAAATACTTGGTTAACAGAAGGAACAAACAAAGAATTAACTTACACACACAAGCACACAAGTTAGAAATCTTGAGAAACATGAAAATACTCTTAGTCTTTTCTCTACCTGGTAACTGGATTACTGTTCTACACTGTACAAATATAATCAACATAACACCTGAAATGTTAACAATGGAATGGCTTTTATTTATCTCTAAAAACTGTATGTCCTGTCACAGAAACTAAGACAGGCCTGGAACTCTGCATCGACTCCCAGGGCATGTGACTCTAAGTACCCATCACTGTGTGCACATCAGCTCCTGGCTGAGCAGGGACCCACAGCTATACCAACAGACCCAGAAGTCTGGCATTTATTCAGACTTTTTCATCAGCAGCACCATGGACCAGGCACCAGGATGCGCTATGAGCAAGGCTGATGGGGGAGGTGCCTGCTCTCAGGGGACTCACATTCCTTTGGGAGTGAGCTAGCACATAAATGGGTACATAAACCCAACAATACCACAAATGTTGAAAAGCACTGCAGGTGGTGCAGAAGATTTTTTTATGTGAAATTGTTATAGGTACCATCTCCTAGGGAGTAGCCAGTGGAGCTTAGGTGCAGTTGATGTGCTGGAACCAGCCAGACAAGCAAGGGCACATGACAGAGCCTTCCAGACTGGAGCAGGGGGGCGGAAAGGCCCTGCTGTGAGGAGCAGCCTCGCTTGATGCAGAAACAGAGATCTGTGTGCTGTTCCTGGAGTGTGGGTCCTCCTCTCTTTAGGCTTGGGGTGCCACAGCAAGCAAAGAGAGACCTCTGGAGCCTTCAGAGCAACAGAGTGACAGGCAGGGTACAGGGATTAAAAGGATCCCTATGGCTGGGTTCAGAGAGAATCATCCCTTACCTGTCGGCCTGAGCATCTAGTCTGTGTGGAGAGGAAAGGAGAACAGATTTACAGGGAGGCAGAAATGGCTCCGAGTGACAAAGCCTTTCTCAACTAGAGGAGAAGAGAGAAAAGTCACCTGGGTGGAGAATGAAGGTAGTTCAGCAAATAGCACCCCATCGTGGGACAGCAGAAGCCGACACTGAATGGCAGACAGAAGCGGGAGTTGGTGGTCTTGACCTCCACACTGTGTGGTCAGGGCAGAGGCCTCCAAATTCACTGCCTGGACGTGCAGCATGGCGAGGACCAGGTCTCTGCAGTGCTGGAAAGGAGGTTAGCAGAGTGAGAGACAAGACAGAAGGCGAAGGAGGATGGAGAGCCAAGTTCTGTCCCCAGTGTTCCTCATTGCCAGGGGCTGAGACGCCCAGGTGAGAAAAGAGGAAATGAAGGCTCCAGAGAGAAGTCACAAATCTGAGTCATCCCCACAGGACAGATGATTGAGACCATCCACCCCTTAACTCACACCTGTGCAGGGACATGATGTCAGCTTCACCACTCCGGGCACCAGTACAAGTCTCCAGGCATCTTTATGGAAAAAGCAGGAGAAGAGAGTTCTGGAGCTTAGGGAGCAGTGTGTGTACTGAAGGAATGTGGCAGCTGGTCTTTGGGTCAACTGAGACCACTTGCATCCAAGGAATAGGAGTAGGGACAGTTGACCATGACTACCTGGTAGTGGCAATATATGTGCCGAGCGTTTTATCTGCAGTTCTAATGGAAATTATCAAAAAATCCCTGTGTTTTGGGGCTGCAATGATTCTGTCTGTCATGATGAATAGTATGTGGTTAAGACCTCCCAATCCATAACTGTGTCTTAGGATGAATGTTGTCACTAACCATCCTTTTTCCATAAATATTCTGAGACAGGGGTGACACGGTCATCACAACTCAGGGAGCCAGGTAACGGTTAAGCTGCCTTTGGGGTGATGCTAGAACTTACATTCTGTTTAGTGAGACAGGGCTGTTATTTAGTGCTGCAAACCATGACAACCCGATCAAAGAAATCAACTGAGATCAACTGGTGACTGTTGAATTTCATATTTATTTATTTTTTTAACAAACTTGATTTAATGGACATATAGACAACACTGTATCCAATAATTTCAAAATGCATATTTTTTTCACATAGGGAGTATTTACACAAATGATCATATACTGGATTATAAAGCCAAATATCAATAAATTTAAAAGTAATGACAATAAACAATCCAAAATAATATTAAGAAAACAGTTCCATCTACAATAGTATCAAAAGGATAAATCACTAGGAATAAATTTTGCAAAAAAAGTACAAAACTCCTACTTCAAACACTATAAAAAATTGTTGAAAGAAATCAATTAAGACCTAAATAAATGGAAAGATATCCCATGATCATGGATCAGAATACTTAATATTGAGAGGATGGTAATGCTCTTCCTGACTATCCCCTACCCTTTCCCACCTGCTGAATTGATCTAGAAATTCAAGAAAATTCTTATCAAAATCTCAGCTGGCATTTTTGCCAAATTTTAAGAGATGATCCTGAAACTCATATGTAAATGCAAAGTATACTGAATAGCCAAAACAATCTCAGAAAAGAACAAAGTTGGAAGACTTACACTTCCCAATTTTAAAACTTATTAAAAAGCTATGGTAATCAATGTAGTGGAGTACTAGCATAAGGCTAGACATACAGATCAATGGAAAGGAACTGAGAGTTCAGAAATAAATCCTTGCATTTACTGTTTTTTTTTTTTAACATCTTTATTGGAGTATAATTGCTTTACAATGGTGTGTCAGTTTCTGCTTTATAACAAAGTGAATCAGTTATACATATACATATGTCCCCATATCTCTTCCCTCTTTCATCTTCATATGTATTTTTAAGCCAACTTGCAACTGAGGAACATGCATGGCGGCTGCTGTCCACTGTGCACTTCCTGGCCGGGGTCTGTCGTCCCCCACAATTGAGAAGAGACACGGGGGTGGAGTAAATCCAATGTTAAAGACCCATGAAGATATCCTTAGGCAGAAAGCTTATGCTGATTCAAACTGCAGGAAGGCAGATTGCCCTCCACAGAATGAGAAATCTTTGTGAGCCAATAAGCCATCATTTATAGTCAAATGCTATAGATATGTACATGAATATGCAACAACAAACAAAACTTCATGTTTTTTCCACCTACATTTCTCTTGTTATAATTAAATGTGTTTAACATACAAATCCTTCTTGAGATACTGTACAATAGAAAAGAAGAAATTAGAGAGTTCTCGAATTCTCTGGAAGCTAATTTCCAAAGCTGCTAGGAAGGACTATTGCATTTTTATCTTTCTGAAGTCCTGGCTTGAATCAAAGATTCATACTATTCAAGGCCACCATGCCTCCCGCGTTGAAACATTCCTGCTAGCAGCCTTACAGATGGAGTGCAGCTCTCAGCATTGAAACAGCTGCTTTACCACCCTTGTAAGGGAGCTCCAGAGGTGAATTCCAGCCTGAGCAGGGTGCCAGGAGTAGAGAGGACCACACAGGACAGCCCTGGAGAAGAAGACTCCATGGATGGGGCACCTGCTGCTGTGTGCTGCTGGCTGATGCTTAGGTGATGATGGACATGTGGAACATGAAGGGACAAACAGGGCTAAGTTGCAAACATCACCTCGAGGAGACCTGTAACTTCAGCAAGGCTTCTGGTGCCCTGCTTTGCTCCCGTCCCTCTGTGATGTCATGTCAGCTGATGCTGAGGTGTCAATTTTACAGATTGGTGGGGTCGTATTTTAACATGATGTAACATTTCCCCCTAAGCAAGCAGCCCAGGAGCCAGAGTTTCGGTTGTGCTCCACGCACTGCTTCTGCTCCATGTGAGACCTACTTGGGTGCCAATGGGTAGTGAGGGTGTATGAGCTTCTATTTCTGAAGCAACTCACTATTTGCTATGGTATTACCGGGAGTAATTCTTTCCAGCACAGTTTTATGGATCTTGCTGCTTAAAACATCTAGTTATTCTTGGAAGTAGACCACTGGGGATATAGAAATACTTCAACAATAGGCTTTGCCTGTGGCAATAGCCCAGAAGACCAGCGGCCAATTCTGTCATCTCAGATATTCCCAACCATTAACCTTGAGTGTCAAAATCAACTACAATTGTAAAGATGACACTTATGATGTATCTATGAATTTCACAGGCTATTTTTTAAGTGGAGAGCTCTGTGTTTTTCTCATGCTTCTCTGTGTACAACTTTAGTGTATTGTCTGAGAAATATAAGTTCCAAACCTACTCTGTGCTGCTCACAGATCAGAGGCATACATTGGGAAGATTGAGTGGTTCTAGTTATTAGGATGGACCCAGGGAGGAGGCATTTACTGACATGGTGGAGAGGTTTCCAGAAACTATTTTGTACCCCTTCCTGTCCCTTGATGCCCGTGTTCTCTGTTGGACCATGAGGAAAGACAGATGCTTCCCTAACAGTCGAGCTTTGCGAACTTCATTGATGGATAAGTAGAAAATCAGAACTCCAGATCTCAGAGATCAAGAAGACAGGATACACTTCTACTTATGGGAGAGATGAAAGAATATTCTAGAAACCAAACTCTCCAAGACTGCTGGTTTCTCACCTTTGTGTATTTCCTCGTCCCTCCTTTCTCTCTCTGGAGCAGGTTTCTTGACCTCGGTACTACTAACATTCTGAGCTGAATAACTGGCTCTTGGGGGGGAGGGGAGAGGGGAGGAGTTTCCTCTGCATAGTAGGACATGGCAGCATTCCTGTCCCTCCCTGCAAGAGGTGCCAGAAGCACCTTCACCAATTATGAAAACCAAAAATATCTCCAGCGATTGCCAAATGTCTCCTGGACGGCAAATTGCTCCCAGATGGGAACCACTGTTCCAAAATAACAATATAATGAAAAATAGGTCAATGATGATAATTATAATTCACTAGGTATTTGGCTTCAAATGCATTGTTATTATTTTTAATCATTAAAACAACTCAGGGACTTTCCTGGTGGCACAGTGGTTAAGAGTCCACCTGCCAATGAAGGGGACATGGGTTCGATCCCTGGTCCGGGAAGATCCCACATGTGGGGGAGCAACTAAGCCCATGCACCACAACTACTCTGTCTGTGCTCTAGGGTCCCTGAGCCACAATTACTGAGCCCGCTTGCTGAAACTACTGAAGTCCATGCACCTAGAGCCTGTGCTCCGCAACAGGAGAAGCCACTGCAATAAGAAGCCCACATACCACAACGAAGAGTATCCCCCCTTTGTTGCAACTAGAGAAAGCCCGCATGCAGTAACGAAGACCCCACACAGCCAAAAATAAGTAAGTAAATAAATAAATAAAATTTATATATTAAAAAAGAAAACTCATGCCAGTTGGTGCCATTACTATTCCTACTTCACACATGAAGGAACTGAGGCAAAGAGCAGTTAACTTTCTTAGGTAAACTGAGGGCGGAATCCAAAGGTAGCATCACTGTTTTACACAGATCATACTACACTACACATATTACACACACACACACACACACACACACACACGTGGTGTCACACATGATACTGGGAATATGGCAGGCTCTTCACAGATGTCATAAAATAGAAATTTTTAAGTAGTAAAATCTGTTAGAAGATGCAGTTTGTGTCCTATAGTTAAAACTGTGTCTAGAGTTTAACTTACTTTGTAAGCAAAGGCAGTGTCCTTCCTGAGGCAGAAGCCCTGTTACTCTCCTGTTGCTCATGGCTGTAGGGCTCTTCCTGCCTCTGCTACTAAAGTGCTAATAGAGCATCATCTGGGGAGTCACTGCCCTTCTCAGTCCCAGACGCTCCTGTCTCTTCCTGCCCACAAGGGATCCAGTAGCTCACAGCATTTTCCTCCTTGATTGCCTGTCTCTCCTTGGAGCACAGGAACCATGGGACGCCACACCAGTAGTTCCTGTATGGATCTGAGGATAAAATCCCTGATTTACCATCACATGCAGCTGGGTCCCCTCAGGACACGCTCCCACTTGCCAGGTGGGAGAACATCTCTGTACTGAGATCCTTTCCTCTGAGCAGGGATGGGGCATGATGCTGAGCAGGGAGAGGTACTCTTGCAAGCAGGAACATCTGGGAAGCATTGACTGCAATCAAGGGTCAGCCCAGCAGTAAAAGGAAACCAGGGACTTGGGGTGAGTCTTCTCTGACCAGGCCCTAATTGTTCCTGGAGTGAGGCACTTGACTCCAGCACCAGCCATGTAAATGTGCTCTGATCTCACTCGGCTCCTATGCCAGGAACAAGCAATGCCCATCTCCGAGCCCAAATCGTTCCAATACACAGCTGTGACCCTAATCAGAAGGGCATTCACAGAGATCCATGGAAAGCAAAGGAGGCCATTTCCCGGGTGGTGATGGATGACTTCAGAGCAGAAGGCAGGTCAATGTGCATATATATATATATATATATATATATATATATAT
>NW_020837973.1:3735095-3839054 GCF_003676395.1 Aethalodelphis obliquidens
ATGTATATAAACTATTATACAATGTATATTATAGACACACACATGTAATATACATTACACAATAGTTTGTAGTACTAGGTATTAGATACATAACATCTGATATGTTAGTTTATATGTGTTTATATGTTATTATGGAGTATTTCAAACATACACAAAAGTAGGCAGACTAGTATCATAAACTTCAATATACCGTCATCCAGCTTCAACAACTATGACACCATGGGGGACCTCCATGCACTTGACCATCCCTGTATTAATTTGAAGCAGGTATTTCAGAGTGTATCTCTGAAAGATGGAGTCTTTTTTAAAAACATAACCAGAATATGATCACATCTAAAATAAATACACATATATAGACACACACATATAAAGTAATATATAGGGTATATGAATATACGCTGTATGTATTGTATATAATACCATAATATTTACTATGTGTGTTTTGCAGGGAAGTTTTAAGGAATCCCTTGGGTTTCATGCCTTTGCAAATAAGCATTTTAGTCCTTGACTAAAATCTTTGCACATCGAGATGCTCCTATATTCATATCCATAAAATAGAAGCCATTATATCTGTCCCATGGGTTTGTTTTGAGAATTCAATGAGACATGTAAGGGGAAACTCTTGGAATTCTGCCTGGCAGAGCAGTGGCAAACACTACAGTTTTTTTTGCAAACACTACATTTTTTTTAAAGTTATTAGCACTTTATTTTGCAAAATATATATCAATGTGATGTCTTCTTTTTATCAAGTTTTCAGCATAGATACTATTGCTTTTTTTTTTTAAACAGCTATACATATACATATATCCCCATATCTCTTCCCTTTTGTGTTTCCCTCCCTCCCACCCTCCCTATCCCACACCTCTAGGTGGTCACAAGCACCGAGCTGATCTCCCTGAAACACTACCTATTTTAAAAATAAAGACAAAGTTTAGCTCAATTCAGGGTGATGGTTCCCAGTGAAGTTGAGTCACTGTATGTGTACTGTGCACTTGGCTTTCTGCACAACAGAGGTGCACTTCTCTCCTTCAGAATCAATGAATAGAAACTGACAAAACTCTGACACGTGGCCTCTTGATTTCAACGTTATATTGTCATGTCACTGTGCAACTCAGAAAGTCACATTTGAGAAAGAATTGGGGTGCTGTGTGTGTTTTCTCACTGCAGGAAGGGGTCAGCGTCCGGAAGCAAGAACAAACTAGGAGAATGGTGCAGGGGATGGCTCTCCATCTTCACATTGGCTCAGATCCACGTTGGTGGGAAATTAAGGGCTGGTGATCAGGAGAGACTCAGGTGCTGAGGAAGCAAATGTGCTGTGCAATTCTGGGTCTGGGAAAGTGCTCCAGGGAGTTTTTGTGGGCTGTGAAGACCATGGACCACCCAGGAATGCCTTCAAGGCCTTCATGGGGCTCCAGGGAGAAGAAGACATCCTCTAAGAACCTCTAGCCCTGTAGCTAGACTAGTTGCAGACTAGATCTGAACCCACTGCAACCCAGTGGATGCCTCCCCTCCCTCACCTCTTGGGTATTTGATTTCATATCTTTCACTTAAAAGCAACCCCTAAGCATTCAGAGGCCTCTTTTGAGTTGTGCAGCATCCGTGCGAGACCAGAGTGCATGTCCCTGACCCTGCCCTTGAGCCTTTCCAGGAGTACAGAGTCATCCACACCAGCTAAGCCCATGCCTCTAGGAACCCTTTGGCTGTGCTCTTGCTGAGAAGGACATGTTGCCAGGAGTACCAGCCTCAACCCAAGCTCTCTTTGCAAACAAACACTCTTAGGAACGTTGGAAAATCATTCCTCACACATTTTTTTATTTAGTAAAAATGTAATATAAAAGGTGTGGCCGTAATACTCTGTCCAAATAACCCACATGTGGCCTCCTTATTTTCCCTAATAGCTGCCTGAATTCTCTAACTCACATTTCAAGCAGGTGACTGAGTGGCAGTCAAAATAGAATCCAAGCCTAAAACAATTAACCAGCTTGTAGACATTTTTCTTTGCTTATAGAATTCAGACAACAGGTCTTTGAGTTTTTATGAATATATATAATAGCCTTGCTTTGTTTTAGTTGACTTTTATGGTGCTATTGTAAAAAGAAAAAAGCCTCTATTTCTGCGACCTGTGTGTAAAAGCCTGTGTGACAATCCTGGTACGTCCGCTCCTCACACACAGAGACTGTGGGCCTAGCCCCACTTGGTTAGGTGTGGCCCAGTCACTGTGGCTGAGCCCTAGCAATGGGTGTTAGGTGTTCTCTCTGCAGACAGGGCGGATGTGTGAAAATCTCTTTCATGGCCTTTGCCAACAGTCCCTTTCTGTGATGAACTTGGAAGCCCTGGACATCTGAAGATGGCTGACCCTCAAGGTGCAGGATCACAAGTCCCTGCTTCACGGCATTTAGGACACTGCCCTTCAACCCAGCATCCTATACACAAAGGGAGAGAGTGAGAAATAAACTCGATCATTTAGAAGCCAGGGAGATGTTAGAATTTTCTTAAGGTAACTTCATCACTATCATTACATTCACATGCATACTATTTAGAAATAAGGTCTAGTTTTGGTTGGAAAAGCTTCAGAAAAACTGCATAAAAGAGTGGAAATCCCCCAACTTTGGCATCAGGCAAGTATGTGTTTGGATCTGGACATGACAGCTAACCAGGTGTGGGTCCCAGGAAGGTAGTTTAAGCTCTGACCTTCAGTACAATTGTGATGATACTGATTATTATTGCTGGAGATATGTCACAAGCATTCATTGTGATGATTCATATGAAGTTCTTTTCATAATGTTGTTTATTTAGTAGGTACAAAATATATCTTTCTTCTTCTTCTTCTATTGTCTTTTACTTCCAATGCCAGGGAAGGTTTATTTCCTGAAATCAAACCGAGAATGTCAACAGTGCAGCTCTTATATTTTAACCATTTGTCATAATTTAGGAACACATCAGAGCTGCAAAACACACACACACACACATCTCCTTCCTCGTGACTGGCTCTCTTGTTCTCTTTCCTGCGTCTTCAAATCTCAGTTTGAACATTACAGTCCTTGGACTGTGAGTTATTAATTAGCGGCACTCCATCTGCTCTGACAGCGGTCTGATCTTTCTCTTGGTTTTACTTATCACCCTCTATTGTAATCACCCTTTAGCTTTTATGACTATTGCCACTGGTTTTACCCTCAGGTAAGAATCCTATCTGCCAACATCACCACCTTGCCACAGTGCCCACCATCTAGGAAAAGTACAAGAAGGGTTGAGTGAATGAAAAAAGTGACATTTGGTGTATCTCCACGATTGCTTCATATGCATATGCCATGTAATCTTCTAACATGCAACTCGTTGTACTCAGCCTTCCTAAATTGTCTACATCATGATTCTGAGCTATTTTAGCCACAATGCTAAAGGTGTTAGATCTGCTTAGGAGTAGCAGAAGACTTTACTGTTTTTTCCTGTAGGCATAAAGTGTACTATTTCTATATTAATCCATGTTACAAGTTTTCTGTGAAATTACAGCTCTTGAAAGTCCAAAAAGACTCTTCTAGCTAGGTTTCTTGCTCTTACTTTGTTCAAACTACAGTTGCTCATCCATGTATGTGCTAGAAGTCACTTGCTAGAAGCAAGTGAAGTCCTTGTTTTCAGAACATTACATATGTAAATGTAAAGACCAATGGCCAAATCTTCTATATCTTAGCACCTAACTTCCCACATAAAAAAGTTCCTGGTTGGGATTTCAGAGCAGAATAGAGGAAATTTTCTCAAAAACCCACTTTAAGAGTGTTCTTCAAAGATTCAAGAATGTCACCTCCTGGAGAGGCTGTCCTGGTCATTGGTACCATCCCAAGCATAAAAGCATGGACAAGTGATCTTTGTCATTTAAAACATGGCACAGGGCTTCCCTGGTGGCGCAGTGGCTGAGAATCTGGCTCCCAGGTCCGGGAGGATCCCGCGTGCCGCGGAGCAGCTGGGCCCGTGGGCCATGGCCGCTGGGCCTGCGCATCCGGAGCCTGTGCTCCGCAATGGGAGAGGCCACAGCAGTGAGAGGCTCGCGTACCGCCAAAAAATAAAATAAATAAAATAATAATAATAAAATAAAACATGGCACAAACTGCTTAGCATTTGTCACTTTATGTACAGGTTGGCCCAGCCCCGTGAGGTCACACTGGACCCTGGAAGACCAAGGCTTTCTTTCTCTGCATAATGACAGGTTGCCAAGGCAACAGCAATACAAATCTGGCCGCTCTGGAGACCTTCACTCAGGGGCACTCCACTATTGTGAAAATCACCATGGGGAGGAACTTCTATCGCAGCCTTCAGTACTTAAAGCAAGAGAAAGGAACATGCCAATGATGGGACAGGCTTGAAACGATCTCTTCTCCTTCCAAAGCACACACACCAACTCTTCCTTTTTCCTGAGGGTCTAACCTAGCATTTCTTACAATCAAGGGCTGATAATTAAAGCATGTGATTTAGGACCGAAGTGGCAAAACCCTCTGCAGCTGGCATTGCCTGGGGGCTGAGGTGAAGCCACAAGCTGTGGCTAAAAATAATTCAGGCATTCGTGCACAGGCACTCTCCAAGTGTTGCTCTCTGTGGGTCTCTTGTGCTTCTCACATCTTGTGAGCAGAGGCACTGACTGCTTTTACTCCAGACCAGAATTTCAAGGATGTTTGCACAGTGAACAGCCTTAAGAAGTAGAGGACTAGTCTCCCTCTGAGCAGAAGGCAGGACTTCCTACTGCCCAGCATAACAAAGAGAAAGTCTTCCTTTGGTGCAAAGTAGCAGGCAAATCACATTCTTTGATAGCTAAGCATTTCATCCAAGTGAAACCTCCCACAAACATTAATTCCAAGTGAAATCTAGCCACAAGCATTAATTCCTGTTTATGTTTCTTGACGATGAGGATTATTCATCCTTTTATGTCACTCCAGACATGTTGGTGAGGTGACACATGTAGACAAACCAAGCTGGAACTTCAACGTATTTATAGAATATGTCTAAATTATGCTATGATCATACACATTATAGCAATTTAGTATGACATAATCAACATATCTAGTACATTCCTTGAATATGTACCTACAAGAGCTACATTGTAACTTTCTTTTTCTAAGTTTTACATCACTGTTTCTATTGTGTTTTCTAATATTTATGGAAAAAAAATCAGCCTAAACTTTTTGTCACAGTAGAATTACCCAGTCTACAATAGAAAACAGTCTTTCAATCAGTGAAAAGCTGACAGCAGGACTGAAAGAATAATAATTTAAAAGTTAGGGATCTGATAGACTTAAGTCTTGAATCTTCTTTCCGCTCTTCCAAAACTCATCACACACAGGCTCGCCCACAAAGAGAACTGTGAATGTACAATACGTGGATCCTATATGGTTTCCTAGGACTGAGCAGTGGAATTTCCCTAACGTCTTTGTGTATGTATCACTTCAGTTCAAGGATGGACGGTATAATTTGAGGAAGGAAGAATACTGTTCTACGGAAATCATGGGAGAGAAGCATGGTCCCCCTTGCGCAGAATTTTCCAGCAGTTTGAACAGAATATGCGTTTTGCAAAAGCAGAAACTGAAGCTGGTAGATGTGACAGGCATGTAATGTCTATTTCCCCTGAGCTTCTGCCAAACCATGGCTTCTGTGTCTGCTGGTCTTGTGACTTCACCGCACAGCCCTCCTTCCCTGGATAACTCTCATGCTCTTCCACCTCCTTCACCTTCCCTTCACTCCCTAACCTCCCAACAATTTCCTCTGTTCAATGGCTGAAGACAGAGCTGGCGATAGCAAGTGAAGCTCAGAAAAAAGGTTTTGGATTAATAATCACAAAGGGTATTTGAAAGGTAGTTGATTTCTATAGTTGGTTTGAACTCAATTTAAGAAGCATATATAGACTTCATTTTATGGGTAAGTGCTGTGAGTTCTGGGACAGGCCCTGCACAACAAATTACAATGATAAGTCATTCTCTGAGCGACATCACTAACGGAATAAATGCTTCAAGGTCTTATTGAGTTGGCACAGGATGGCAGTAATGCGGTCTCCCTCACTTCTCTTTAAAACCCAGTCTGTGCTTTGTAATGACCTTAAAAGTAATGTTATCAGGCACACACCTTACACATTGGGGCTCATATGTTAACATAACTAATAATGCTTCCTTTTGGGAGCAAATAAACTGAGACCCCTTTAAAAACTGAGTTGCATTTCTCAAGCAAGATAACAGTTTGAGTCAAACCTAAGTTTCTCAAAAACCTTCTCCTGACTCGTGTTTTCTGAGCAGTGGATTCCCAGGGCTGTCTGGACATCTTATCCGGGAAGATTCAGGCACTACGCAATAGGCAGAGCTATTTGGTGACACCCTGACCTCTTCTGACCTCTCACCAATCCCTGATCTGGCCGGTTGCCTGGCCTCTGACCTCAGCCTCACTCATCTCCGACTGAGCCCAGACTCCCACATCAGCATGCCCTGATCCCTTGCCTGACATCTCCCCTCCATCACTGGCCTCTGGCAGTGTGGGATGGCCTCTGGCAGTGTGGGATGGCCTCTGGCAGTGTGGGATGGCCTCTTTGAATTCCTCTCATCCGGGCCAACATGCATCTGCAATGCCACCACAGGGCCCCTACTCCTTGACTAGGAATTCTTCTCAGGAAGAGTTTTTTCTTTTCCCTGGAACTTTGGGTCCCTTCCCCTCTGGAGGCACTGCCTGAGTGGCTGCCCAGCCTGAAGGACCTGAGGATGCTCTGTTGACCTTCCTGTCATGACCATGATGGGCACTCCAGGCTGGAAGGATGGCTTTTGTCCATCTGGCCAATTGGTGCTATGCTGCCACCTAGGGGACCTCTCTGCACACTGCAGGTCCACCTTGCCCACAGTCCCCAAATGCTATTTGCCTGTCAAATTAAAAGCTGGCGCTCAAGCCAACTCTATTGGAGGACACTACATGTCTGTCACGCATTTTTCTCTTGCAGGTGCCACCTGCTCCGGCAGCACTGAGGGTTACGGGAGATCTGGGAGCATCTGCATTGGGAGTGGGGACCGCTGTGCCCTGGGCTCTGTCTTAGCCAGCCTTTCGGTCTCTGGCTCTGGCCCATGACCTCGGCTGGGTTAACGGCTGTCCCTGGGATCCCTCACACAGACCACACAGGTGTTCTTGAGATTATCCTGTGGAGCAGGTCCAGCGTCCAGACAGAGTGGTGGTAGCAGGGGTGCTTGGGGAGTGGCTAGGTGAACCAGCCATGACCACAGGGACGGAGGTTCCAAAGACTGCCCGGGGCACCAGGCTCCTGTGAAGGAGAAGCAGATGGGAAGCTCTGGAAATAAATGCCAGGCAGAGCCTCAAAAGGACCAGCAGGAGGTGGACTGTCCCTGGGGCTTGAGGCATACATGAAAGCACATCTAAGCCATAGGTTTTGTAATGGTACCCAGGAAATGTTTTAATCAAGTACCATAAGATGCCCAGACAGGGAGATGACCATGGTCTGGAGTGTGAGGGTCTGATAGAGGAAACAGATGGGCTTATGGGCTCAGGATTGGTTGGTTTGCATATGAAAGCCTTGTTCCAGGCTAGTTGTTTACTATCTCCTTCTAGAGATGACTCTGGGAGGGGAAATTCCTCCAGGATCATTGAGACCCCAAGATGTCAAAGCTTCAGAATTCAGAAAATAAAAGACTAAGGCTACATGAAGGCCATGGTCAGAAACCCTGACTGGTGCCCAGCTGCCAACCTCACATCACCATGGTCCCCATGACCCAGCCCTGGGCAGCAGGCATTCATGGAGTCTCTTTCCAAGTAACAAAGGCTGGGCTTCCAGGTTCTGAGGACAACTGAAGGACACAGCTAAGCCCCTGGGAGGAAAGGATTACTGTGTCCTTTCAGAATTTCAGACCTAAGAGAGGGGAATGGGACTCACTTACCAGCACAACAGGAAGTGCACCCCAAAATAAGAGTTACCATGAATAAAGGAATCTGTCAAAAAATATCTCTAAATACTGTACATTGTTACCAAGCAAGTGCTTGTTGCCCGACACATAGAAGCCAATACTACGGCACCGACACCGACTTGAGAAAAGAAGAAGCTTTATTGTGAGGTTGACTGGCAAGGAGACAGGAGGCAAGGCTCAGATCTGTCTCCCCAGTCCAGGGTTTGGTCAAACTTTTATGACTTAGGGAGGATGGGCTGGTACGCAGAAGCCCTGGTGGGGCAGCTTTCAATTGAAGGGACTGAAACTTGACCATTTATGGTAAGGTATGGAACAGTGGGTTTCAGCACCAGATCGTTCTGGACAAGGACCCTTTGCTTCAGTTCAAGTCGATGTCCTTTGGTTCTGTGAGGTGGCAGGAAACTTTGTTTCCGGTGTTGAGGTTAAAAATTTACTCCTCCACATGCTTCAGTTCCAAGACTTGCAGTTATGTCTTGTGGTCTCTGAAAAACAGCTCTGCATCTTGTTAGAGATACGATGGGGCCAGGTTGGGTTGGTTCTGGGGTTACACAGTATCTAACTGTAGTCCAGGCACTAGGGGCAGGGAGATATAAAAGAAGAAGGAAGATTATTTATTCCCACCTCTGTTGGGTTTATGATCCAGCCGTCGATATGAGATGGATCAATACAAGATAAACAAGAGCAACAGTGGTTGGAATTTGTGTCTCCGTCTCATTTTCCCTGATAGCAACAAACATGGAAAGCATTGCTAACCATTTCACATGATGATATTTATGTCTTATTCCAAATCTGCATGAGCACACACATACAATAGACTCTGGAAACAGTTTTACAAAGAGTCAGACTGGTGGTGACCCCAGCCCCTCTCCAAGGATCAGGCTCCCTGGGTTTTCCCTCATTTCAATGCTTCAGAGGATGGACAAAGCAACCCTCCTCTACTCTACATTTTCCTTTTAGTGGGCTTTGGATTACTTCCCTTCATTCATGATTACAAATCCTGCTGCAATACATTATACAGATGATTGATTATACGTGTGAGACTCTTCAGAAACAGTCCTTGAAATGGAACTGTTAACAAAAGCATGGGTGCATTTAAAATTTGATAGTTAATAACAAATAATCTTCCCAGAAACTGTGATCACTTCTACTCAGGTCAACAACCATATACAAAAGTTTCACAGTTTCTTGTATCTCTGGATATTTTCAACATGCAAACTTGTAAAAGTTCACCATATGGGTAATGGCAGCTCTTTGTTGCTCATGCGTCTTCCTAAATATCAAGGAAGGAGCATCTTTTTATCCGTGAGCTGGTTCAGTCCCTTTCATTTCTTTGTGACTTGCTGTTTCAGGCTTTCACCTATTTTTCCACTGTGCTGTGATATTTCCCTTACTGGTTTGCAAGCTCTCTTTTTACTTTATGGATATCATGGCAAATGATTTTGTCTAGGCTACTGCTTTAAATTTTTAATCTGTATTGTAGTTGTCTTCTTGATAGCTTCTTTGTTTTATTTGTTCCCAAGAAAAGCCATCTTTACTCTAAGATTATCAACTAAGAACAACATTTTCTAATTTGTAATTTTGTTGTTTTGCATTTAGATCTTTAAACCATGTAGAATTTGTTTCTCTGTATGGTGTAAAGCAGGCATCTAAGTCGAGTTACTTCTTCCAGATTGTTCTCCATCTGGTTATTTAGCAGTCTATTCTTTTCACATTTACCTGGATTGTATCTTGTTCACATACAGTTGCTGAGATATAAGTGAACCTCTGAGGTTTCCCTGTTTCATTCGTACCATTATCTATTTCAAAATAGTAGCCATGTTGTTAATTGACTAGTTTTATACAAATTATTTAATAAATATATAAACTGTTTATACTCTTTCAAAAATTATTTCTAGGATTTTTAATCTCTAAAATGAGTATAATTTTATTTTTGGTGAGATGTTAAACATCTTAGCTTTTTCACATACAGTGTGACTTCAGTTAAGGTACTCCACTTCTCTGTGCCTGTTTCATCTTCTGTAAAACAGAGATAATGATAGAACCTCCTCCATGAAGCTTTTGTAAGGAATAATCGAGTAAATACATTTACAAGTTTAACAAAGTGCATGCTATATATAGTAAATGCTCAGTAAGTATTTGTAGGTTTAATGAACCTCAGATTCTAATGTGCAGTATCATGAACATGTTAATTAACTTTGCAGCTTACACAGTGCCTTCTATAGCTGCATGGGGCATCGTCATTGTTTCCAGTCAACTGGGAAGGATACTGAGAAAATAATTCGGATAATTATTCACAATAGGTTTATTCACAAGCCTATTATTATTCAAAGGGGATAGAGATCAAATGCTGTGAGGGGTTTTGTTTTGTTTTGTTTTGTTTTTCCTGCTAGACCCTTAGCCTGTGAAATTGTAGGTGCAGAAATTAAAGTGTTACCTGTGTACTTTTTCATGGACATGTTTGGATGGTCTCTGGAGAAATTTAATCAGCCCATGTTTGTGTGTTTATTTGGTGGGTTTTAATTTGCTTTTTTGTTGGGATTTTCTTCTCCCCCTTGATCTTCCTATGTTACCATATCCCTCTGAGGTTTCTGGCTGGTATCGAAGGGCCGACAGATAAGGGTCCAGCTGCCCCAGTAGATTCCCGTAACTGGTCTCAGAGGCTGCATTCCTGATGTCTCCTGGGGGCTGGGATGGGGCATGGAGGATGGGTTTCCTCCAGCTGGACATTTGAAGTCTCAGCTTCTGCCTGGGCAGAAGGAGATACAAATTCTCCACCTTTTCCAGATATCACATCACACGCCATTTTGCAAGCAAATTCCCCAGAGTCCTGCAGGGTTCAGAACATATGGTTTTCTGGGTTCCTCCCTCACATCAGAGGAAGTATTGCTCAGATCTCTTCTAGGTTGTTCTGGGAACGCCCCCAGGTCTTTGTGGAGTGATGCACACAGCTGGAATCCTTGTTCCGCTTTCTCTTTCACCCCTCTCTTCGATACCTTCCTTCCTAAGCCTTCCACAGAGTGACTTGAGTCTTCCCCCCCATTTCTTTATTCCAAGTAACAGAAATGGAGCTCCCCCTCTTCCACATCAGGAACGTCACAGGAGCCCACCTCGGCAGCCGCTGCCAGTGGAAGAATTATCTGTGGCAAGTGGAGCCTGGGCACGCATGCTGGTCTCAATCTGCTGACCTAGACCATGACCAAGACCTGGGAGAGAGGAGGGACTCGGGTAGAGGGGAGACAGGAAGGGGCCTTTCCTTCCAGAACACAGTTCTTTATTTCATACAAAATCTAAAATAAAGTGTGTCTCTCTTCTTCAAGGATAAGTTTTCATAGAAGACATGAGAAGGTAACCCTCTTTCTAACCCCAGGTGTTATAACACATGTTGACTCGGAAATTATGGCTTTGTTGTGCTGAGAGCGTTCCGCCCGCTCCCCTCGGATACGAGTCACTCCACAATACATCCTCTTTACCACGAGACCCTGGTTGGTCCCCCATCTCCACGTGGCAGAAATCTCAGTGAGCCATGCCCTCAACCACAACTTGAGTCCCTCAACCTCCTGACCAATACTTCCATCCCAGGAATCCTTTATTTCTCACTATCAACATGATTTATTTCTCTTGGCTCTGCTTAGTCTGATTTAAAATCCATTTTTTTTTTCTTGAGGAACAATTTGATCCTCTCTATATTACTGTTTATACCCTGACTTCTGAAAGGCCAAGAGCCAAAACAGTACTTTTAATATCACATTCCCAAATCCCAAATGGCAGACTCATCTCAAAGAGTTCCCAGAAAGGAATAACACTGTTCAATTCCAAAATACATACTTAAATATTTTTCATCCACTTAATGAAGAAATGACAAGTTGTGTTTGAGCAATCAGAAGTTTCAATTTCCTGGGATGGTCAGGAATGTGCCGAAGTGGTTGGCGCCACAGACCCATCCACAGTGACACCAAGTTCTGCTATTGGAAACATAAACATTTGGTCACAAAGAATAATGTATTTGGCATGAAGAGGTGCTGCTTTGTAAAACACTTTAATTTGCAGGGAGTAAGTCAAAGACTCAATTTAGTCACTTGTCACAAATTCAATACAGGCTTATGATAAATTGCTAAGCTGCCTTTTTCTTCATAACTCAAAGTGCTCTGCTATTTGATTCTTTTGGAATATATTATCTATTAATTTCTTATTATTACAGTGACTATGTGGTTTATGCGCCCTCTCTAGCTTCTCCTTAGTGGATGCTCTGAGGAACCCCAGATGGGTAGCCCCAAGCAGAGGAAGGGAAGGGAAAAGCCCCATGCGAAGAATGGATTCCCTTAATGAACAAAACTGAGGCTCCCTTGACACAGAATCTTCAGGCTTAGAAAGCTCCCACTGACTTCAACAATTAGGGAGTGACTGTTATTGGGATCTGGAACAGTGCTTGGAAGTCCTACCTCCGTTGGCCCTGAATTGCAATATATGCAATCACACAGAAAGAGTGTAAGTCCAGAGATGTTGTTGATGTCATCCTTAAGTTGTGGGAATAGAAAATAGTGATACTATCACAGAAGTCTATAACTAACTCGACTACAAAGTCTTGGTTCTTAGGAAAGAATAAATCCATGCAGTTGGCACTTGGTCACCCTCTCAGGCAGGGTGGGCTTGTTACTAACCATTATTGTATTCACTAGGTTTGCTTTGCAAGTGGGGCTCATCCAACTCAAACAGCTATGTCAAAGGGGACTTTGGCTGCAGAATCCCAGGGCTATTGAGAAGGGCAAAGATGTGATTGGGCTTTGAGGGTGGGGTCAGACTTGTGATTAGAAAGTTGTCTTGTTTTTTTTCTTCCTTTGGGTTTACGGTTTACAAACGTGGAGTTTGTCTGAGAGTTCACCAGCTTTCAGCCAACTCATGAGAGAATGAACTGATGGGCCTCCCTCTCCCCTATATCCAAACATCCCAGGGAGCTCCTCTTCGGTGCCTCCTCTTTAGGAATCAAACCTGGATGAGCAAAATTCGCCAGCGACGAGGAAGAAGAGGAAGGCTGAGGCATTACGACTGACCTAGGTGGGTCCACAGACCTACTCCTCGACCAAGTGACAGTGTCTAGGTGGACAGATCAGATCCTGTGGCCCTTTCTAGAACAGGAATTCTGGACAAAAATAACCACTGAGATGCACAAAGCAAAAAGGCCTGGGAAACATCTTATGGATCCTGTGAATTATAAAGCTTTTTCTCATACTCTCTTGTTTGATCACCACCTTGTGTAAGGCAGTATTTTTATTTTCCTCTTTTTAGAAATAGAGAGACAGACTTGGTTAAGAATCCATATCCTTGGATGACACATTTCAGGAAGTTTTAGTTTATTAAAAAGACATTAAGTGAAACCATGTTTTGTATCTGAGCAATTGAGGGGAGGGAAGAGCCCACAGGAAAAGAGATTGTGAGAGTCTGTGGAGAACAAGCCTTGGGGCAGGAGCGTAGGAGCCGTCTTTCGGAGGGTGACGGTCTTCCTGCGATTCAGCAGAATATTCTTGTTGAGGTCCAAGGAGTGCAAAGTGAGCCATGACATCTTGTGACAGTGTGGTGTGCATTTTACAGAAGAAGTTCAACACGTCCGTCACCAGATAACAAATGTCAAGCATCTTGACTCACCTAATTTAGGAAAACCAAAGCATCAGTGGAAGAGCAGCACCATTTGTGAGGCCAGTGCCCACCGCATGGCAGGAGGATGGAGGAACCAGTCACATCAGCAAGAACTGAAATGTGGACGACTCCAGCCAGGCAGCCCAAAAGGCTGCATGCAAGTCACCTGCATGCAGCGGCCAAGAGATGACATCCTCAGAAGCAGCACGTTTCAAATGGATCTGCAGTGCTTGGTTGGGACCACTATCATCACTATTCCTTCCCAGGTGCAGGCACATGGGAAGGCTAATTCCAGACCTGTCACAGCAGACCTATGGCAAGGACCACAGGGACCAGGGATGTCTAAGCTTAGAGTAGAGCTCAACCTGCCAGCCAAGTGAGGGGATGCTGTTCCAGTGTCCCATCCTAAGAGGCCAAATAGTGTATTGTCCTTGTGTTAGAAACAGAGGCCTGGAGAGACATTCAAAGATCCTGAAGCCATTGCCTAGGCCAACTTGGCTCAAAGAAGGTCACCCCTGCCTATTGTTAGATCTGACTGTAAGCTCCTTGGAAGCAGACATTGTGTTGCATTTTCTTCATATAGTATAGGACTGGGTGATGTTTGAGAGATGCCCTTGGGGCTCTTATACATCAGTGCAAATGTCTTGTAGCTGACTGGCAGCCCAGTATGGTGTGTAGTTGAACAAGAAAGAGACTTCATCACACTGATGCTTAAACAATCTGGGGCATCTTCTGTAATAAGCAGCTCCAAACCCAAGTAGAACAGATCAAGATATCACCACTCAAGTATCATTAAAAACGCTCAGTGGAGAAGGGGTTCAGTACAGTAATCTGCTCAGGCTGCCATAACAAAGCATCACAGTCTGAACACCTTGAACACAGACATTTATGTTCCCACAGTTCTGGAGGCTGGAAGTCCAAGATCAAGGTGTCAACAGGTTTGGTTTCTCCGAGGCCACCATCCATGACTTGCTGTGCTACTTTCTCGCTGGCTGTGTCCTCACATGGCCTTTTCTCTGTGCATGCACATTCCTGGTGTTTCTTCCTCCAAAGGACACCAGTCATACTGGATTAGGCTCCTTATGACCTCATTTAACTGTAATTACCTCTTTAAAGGCCTTTCTAAATGCAGTCATATTGGGAGTTAAGGCTTTAATACATGAATTTAGGGAGGACGTGATTCAATCCATTACAAAAGATGAGGGTTCAAGTAACTGGTAATTTTTTCTGGAGATGTGAATATAGAAGAGCACTCTTCGGGGAGACTTGGCATGCTTTATTTGTTCCTGAGAGTTGGCGCTAGGATCAGCCACTGTCTAAATCTAAGGTGGACACATGTCCTTGCCTTTGCAGCCAAAGCCTGAAGCTCTGCCTGTGACAAGATGCTCACTGAGACCAGGTGCCTGGTCCTGAGGCAGCAGAAACCCTTCTCTTTGGACAATAAGGTCTATTTACTCTCATTTAAAGGCTCAGTTTGAAGCCTTTAAAAAAATATTTTGTCGATCCAACTACTTTAATAACATTGCAATAAATTCTTTCACTGAATGTAATATTTTATTAATCTAGAAAATTAAGACTATGTCTATCAATAAAAAGGATCTTCACAAGCTTTTTAGTGTACTTGCAGTGCCTTCCTGCCACAATCAAGATGACAGTGACTTTCTTCTTTGTGACTGCACACTTAGAATTTGCTCAATGCTGGAAGCCACCATTTAAGAAGGAACAGGAATACACTGAGGTGTTTACAATGGTTAGAACTTGCAGGGTCTGGAACCCACAGCACATGAACAATCATTGGACCAGCCTCGGAAGCTGAGCCTTGAAAAGTGAGATGCTGGGTCATGTGATGCTGTCTTCCTGGGCTGAAAGGTAATGTCTGTTACATAGCTCATTATTATGAACCAAAAGTTTGTATCCCCTTGTATTGTAAGGACCCGACATTAAGATTTTAGATTGCTGAGGCATCCTTTTCAAAGATATCCATCCCAAATAAGCATATTGCCAGCTGTATTAGATAGCTACTAGCAAAAAGGCCAGATAAGGAATTAGGCTATTTCCACCCATGAAGCTCCCTCTTCCATAAAGCCCTGGGTAATGAGATAAGTGACCATCTGAGAGGTCCGATGTCTCCTTTCCCTTGTCCTAATTGCTGCCTTCATGTTTTAAATTTGCCCATAAAGAGTGAACCAACAGAACCCTAGGCACCCCACCTTTGACCCCAATAAAGACAGAGCCCAAGACCTGAAATCTCTCTCTCTCTTTCTCCTTCCCCATGACTTCGCTGTGTGGCTTTGGGTGTGCCCTTTACCCTCCAGGACATATGCGTAATAAATCTCGTTTCTCAAAGTTCCCTGATGGTTTTTGCCGAAGAGTATCCTGTAATTATAATAAGAATCACAAGTTTGGTCCAGCTACAATATTGTCTCCCACTGGGGAAATGTCTGTAGGGTCCCCACAGGTCCCCACCTGTTCAGGTCCCCACCTGTTCAGGTCTGGGACAGTGCCCCAAGCATTCCTAGCCAAGAGCATCACCATCTATGGTCTGAGACCAACACAAAACACCCCCAAATTCATCTGTTGAGGCCTTACATCAAATAAGATGGTGTTTGGATATGGGACCTTTGTGAAGTGATTGGGGTCAGATGTGGGCATGAGGTCAAGTCTCATGACCTCTCTTCAGGCTCATGCATGTGAAGAAGGGCCATGAGAGGACACAGTGAGAAGGCAGCGATCTGCAAGCCAGGAATGGGGCCCTCAGCAGAACCCAGCCATGCTGGCATCCTCATCTTGGACTTCTAGCCTGCAGAACTGTGAGAAAATCAATTTCTGTTGTTTAAGCTGCCCAGTCTGTGGTATTTTGTTATGGCAGCCTGAGCAGATTAAGACAGCCACTTAAAATACCTCCTCTTCTATGCCTCATTTTTCCTGAGTCTACAAAATGAAAAAAACACACTATTTATAACTACAATTACTTTGTTATTATCCATTTAGGTATTAAGAAATGTTACCCACAACCCCTCCAGAGGTGTGAAAGGGACAAATCAATGGTGACATTCTTGACAGACATGAGATCACCACTAGATTCCAATTGTTGGTGTGTTTTACAAACAGTAAATGTGAAAGACATTGGCTCTCTGAGCAAGAGAAATTAAGTTTGAATTTTACTATAAATATTGGTCTAAATTATCTAGTGTTTAGTGAAATTTTCAAAAAATGTATAAATCAAGAAGAGTTCAAGAACTTCCAAAAGACCTTTGGCTGATATGGTGAAATGATCTAGAATTCTAGTTGATCCCAGAACTCTTGGTGCTCTTTTGCTACTTCTGGAGCATAAACTAAAGAGATTTTGGAAATAAAGCTCTTTTCCCAAAGAGCCAGTGGGTCTTTTTTTTTTTTTTTTGAGTTTTATTGGAGTATAGTTGATTTGAAAGTTGTGTAAGCTTCATATATAAAGTAAAGTGATTCAGTTATACATATATTCACTCATTTTCAGATTCATTACCCCTTTAGGTTATTACAGAATATTGAGTAGAGTGCCTGTGCTATACAGTAGATCCTTGTTGGATGATTTGTTTTACATATAGTAGTGTGTGTACGTTTCATCCCAGGCTCCTAATTTAATCCCTCTTCCCGCCGTCTCCTCTTTGGTAACCATAAATTTGATTTCAATAGCTGTTAAGTCTGTTCTGTTTTGGCCTTATCCAAACCAAATACATTAACTAAACATGAAAGGCTTCTAAATAATGCAATGGTTGACAGCTCAATATCAAAAAAACAAACAACCCAATCCAAAAATGGGCAGAAGACCTAAATAGACATTTCTCCAAAGAAGATATACAGATTGCCAACAAACACATGAAAGAATGCTCAACATCATTACTCATTTGAGAAATGCAAATCAAAACTACAATGAGATATCATCTCACACGAGTCAGAATGGCCACCATCAAAAAATCTAGAAACAGTAAATGCTGGAGAGGGTGTGGAGAAAAGGGAACACTCTTGCACTGCTGGTGGGAATGTGAATTGGTACAGCCACTATGGAGAACAGTATGGAGGTTCCTTAAAAAACCACAAATAGAACTACCATATGACCCAGCAATCCTACTACTGGGCATATACCCTGAGAAAACCATAATTCAAAAAGAGTCATGTACCACAATGTTCATTGCAGCTCTATTTACAATAGCCAGGACATGGAAGCAACCTAAGTGTCCATCAACAGATGAATGGTTAAAGAAGATGTGGCACATATATACAATGGAACATTACTCAGCCATAAAAATAAACGAAATTGAGTTATTTGGAGTGAGGTGAATGGACCTAGAGTCTGTCACACAAAGTGAAGTAAGTCAGAAAGAGAAAAACAAATACCATATGCTAACACATATATATAGAATCTAAGGGAAAAAAAATAAAAGGTCATGAAGAACCTCTGGGCAAGAAGGGAAGAAAGACACAGACCTACTAGAGAACGGACTTCAGGATACAGGGAGGGGGAAGGGTAAGCTGTGACAAAGTGAGAGAGTGGCATGGACATATATACACTACCAAACGTAAAATAGATAGCTAGTGGGAAGCGGTAGCATAGCACAGGGAGATCAGCTCAGTGCTTTGTGACCACTAGAGGGGTGGGATAGGGAGGGTGGGAGGGAGGGAGATGCAAGAGGGAAGAGATATGGGAACATATGTATATGTATAACTGATTCACTTTGTTATAAAGCAGAAACTAACACACCATTGTAAAGCAATTATACTCCAATAAAGATGTTAAAAACACACACACACACACACAAAATAAAATAAAATAAAATAAAATAAAATAAAATAAAATAAAATAAAGAAAACAAAATAATAATGCAATGGGGCTTCCCTGGTGGCGCAGTGGTTGAGAGTCCGCCTGCCGATGCAGGGGACATGGGTTCGTGCCCCGGTCCAGGAGGATCCCACGTGCCACGGAGCAGCTGGGCCCATGAGTCGTGGCTGCTGGGCCTGCGCGTCCGGAGCCTGTGCTCTGCAACGGGAGAGGCCACAACAGTGAGAGGCCCACGTACCACAAAAAAAAAAAAAAAATGCAATGGTTGAAATAAATGATTGTATGTATTTCTAAAATTTCTTTGAATCCCTACTTTAATTAGAATGTGGATCTGAACTTTGATTCTGTGTTTTTAATAACCATTACAGTGTTTTTTGGACTTTGAAGCTCATTATTAAGTTGAAAAAGTGGCCCTTCACATTCTGATCTTTTAATCACAACAATTCTTACAAACAGACAAAGTTAGACTATTTAAGCTTCACTCATTGTTTCATTATTATTTTTTTTTAATTTGATGTGAAATTGCATCATTTTCTAAAATGTTGTCAATGTAACACAGTTTTCCATGATGTGAACAAGTATGACTTTTAAAAGAGGAAATAATTTTGTACTTATTTTTTAGTAAAACATGTTTGGGGAACGTTGAGTTAAGTAAGTCTATTCCTCCACATTTTTTTTTCAAGTTCAGAGTTTCTAGAACCCATCAGTGATGTCGTGGTGCATCTGCAGGAAATAAGGTGTTGGACGTTTCTCAAACTTCCTCTCGGCCTTTGGTTGGGACCTTGCCAACGATCAGAGGCTGCAGGCAAGGTATTCCTGGCTTCAAGTGTCAGTATCAACAGGAAGGTGAGGCGCATGGCATAAGTTACCAAGAGGGAAGGGTTTGAGGTGCTGCCCCTAATGGTCCATAGAAATGGGAGAAAAAAGCCAAGCTTCCTTTAGTTTAGCAATAAAAGTCAGTGCATTGGGAACAAGCAAAGGTAAGTATTTTAATTTAACAAAGACAAATATCACTTGGGATTTCATATCTGAATAAAGGAGGAAGAGCATCCTAATAGTTGTGACAATTACCCACTGGGCTTAATTAGGCAGGAGTACCTGTCAATTTGGAAGCTGGATGATTCAGAAGATAGAGCCAATAAATAATGCTCATTGGCTCACTTGGGTGACTGACAACAGTAGTTCTGGTACTAAGTTAAAGGACTTCGAGGTAAATGATTTTATATCCTAATAGTGTTAATCAAAATGAATGTTCACATTTCAAGGGTCAGAAAACAAGGAAAGAAGATCCATACTTCAATGCAGTGTCCATGGGGATTTCTGGAAAACTCTTTTATTTCGTTGCTTTCTACTTGGTAGTGAATATGCACAATTATTTTTATTATTTACTTAAAGAAGTTTTGTAATGCTTCTTAAAATTAAAGTAAAGTAGGGGTTTCCCTGGTGGCACAGTGGTTAAGAATCTGCCTGTCAATACTGGGGACATGTACTCAAGCCCTGGTCCAGGAAAATCCCACATGCCGTGGAGCAACTAAGCCCGTACACCACAACTACAGAGCCTGCGCTCTAGAGCCTGCGAGCCTCAATTACTGAGCCCACGAGCCACAACTACTGAAACCTGCGCACCTAGAGCCCATGCTCCGCAACAAGAGAAGCCACCACAGTGAGAAGCCTACACACTGCAACGAAGACCCAATGCAGCCAAAAATAATAAATGAACAATATAAATAGGTTTATTAAAGTAAGGGTTTGTCTTCAGGTTGTTTATCTATCTTATTACAACTAATGGAATTATAAACCAAATATCTTTCTAATACTCGTGCTTTGTCATCCGATTGCAGCACAATCATTGAAAATACATTATTTTGCGTGCTTTCTTCTGGTCCCAGACTATGTTATGTACTCTGTAAGTTGTGTTCTCAGAACCTACACAGACCAACATCCTTGCCAATATCCAGGTGCTGAAGAGTGAAACATAAGGACAAGAAACCATTCCAAGCCATTTGTTTAGCTGTGGTTTTTGTTGTGTGTTGAATTCAAGTTTATCCCAACAGATGCAAATGTTGTTGAGGGCAGGAAGCAGGATTATTCTGTTTGTGCCACAAATATGATGGGTGCTATGCCCTGGATGCCTGCTTTGAGTAAAGAAGCAGTGAAGTTAGTCTCACACCAACACTCCCTAACAGGGAATTCAACCACCTCCCCCCACCTTTCAGTGACACATTGTGAACCCCTTGTATGTTTTCTGCGTGTGCAAAGAACAGTGTGCTCAGATCTATGACTGCAAAAGTAAAGGACCATGTTGTTCTACTTTGGAAAGACATTCACAGAATATGTACAACTACTACTAAATTCAGATGTCATCTTAATTGAAAATCTCCTTGCTCTTAAAATGCCTCCCTTGATCAAGGCCTAAAGAACAGAATGTACAAAATAGTTCATAAAAATGTGGCTGGTCGAAGCCCTAAAAGACAAGTCTCAGGTGAAAAGCAAAATGAAACAGTAACCAGAATTAAAATATCTTAGAAATATATTTTTGTCTTAAAAATCTAATGGACTTTAATCTTCTAGCAAAAAAAAAAAAAAAAAAAAAAAAAAAAGAGAGAGAGAGTGAGAGAGAGAGAGAGACCAGATGGCACTGAGTCACGCAGTGATATGAATGTATGCATTATTGTTGGGGGAGTGGAACTGTTTCTAGGGAAACATACTGCCCACTCAGAAGTAGGCATTTGCTTTCTAATTTCAAAATGATTCCAACAGTCATCCTTAATAGCTCACTACTTTATGAGTAAATCACTGATACACTAATAGCCCTGATGGATCCATTTTATATGATTAATCAAGTTGCTTGGTGCTCCTCCAATTGTTTGGATTCACAAGGGAGATCGGATTGCGTGATGCACACTTTTTCACGCAGATTCCTCTAATTACCAAGCTTTAATGCAGTTTCTGGTCAAAAATCACAAATGTATTTGATTTAACAAATGCTTCTTTCGCCACAAACAAAGCCCTTGAGGTATGCTTTTAGAGGTGGGGATGGTTTTATTCTTCGTCATTACCTAATCTGATAAAGTACAGCCAGATGATTCAAAGTGAACATCCAGATGCAGAAAAATACTTTAAAAGTTTCAGAGCACTTTTTAAAATTCCTACAGGCTAGCCTATCATGCTGTGTCATGGCAAGCTTGCCATGTGTGATTTAAGCTATATCGACGATGGGATAAGTAGAGTTAGTGCAGCTAGCTCCAATGTCCAAGTGTGAAAATTATATTTGCTGAAAATGCAGACCACTGAAGGGCAGAATTTGCTCCACAGCATATCCTGAAACACAGATCTAATCTAGCTATGTGAAAAATGCATTATGGAGAAAAGATCCTTTGGGAACCAGTTGGAAGGAGTTACCCAAGGAAAGCTCTGAATTAGCTCTTTGGAAGGAATGCAAAAAGATAGGACATAGGTAGATAGAGGGGGAGTAAAATATGTCTACAAGCCAGTGGAGTCCCCAGTCTTCTCCAGGGATTCAGGACTGAGGGACTTGAGCACCAGAAGTGACCTCAGGGTATGTGGGTTTCCAAACGAAACAGAGAGAGAGAGATCTCTTCTATGGAAGCAAACCAGAGAGTTTTTATCCTTGTCCGGGGCAAAGAGAGGTACCTTCTCTAGGACAAAGAACTCTTCCATGGAAGTGAGAGGCAAAAGAAGTCTGTATGAACTACAGTGACTTAAAGCATGAGCATCTGGACACAAGATTAAGTGAATCCTGAGTCTTCTTATGTCAGCTAAGAAAAAAGGAAAGCCTCCACAACTGAAATACTCTTTGAGTCTCACTATATATCATTGGTCTCTCCATGCAGCCTACCTACTTAATAGTTGATTATGTGTGGACACCATAATTTTCTTAGTCAGACATTTTCCTATAAATCTGTGGTTGTGTCACTGACCTGAGACATCTGAAAAAGGAGACAAATGTAACCCCATTAGAGTAGTCTGTCTAGTGACTGAACAAGGTTAAACAGGCAAAGAAGACTTTATTCAAGCCTTTTGCAATAGGAGAGAGAGACAGAACTCAGTCTGACCTCAAGTCTGATAAAACCAAGAGAGGTAGGGGTTTAATCTGCTGAGGTGAGGTAGTGGAAAGTACTGGAGGCTGTTAGGAGAGAAGTTGATCTGTGTGGTGTGTCCAGCACATTGAGTTATTCCTGCATCTGCAAATGTTTCTGTCTGGATTAGGCCATCTGTGTTTGCTAACTGTCACCCGTCAAAGCTAGGCTCCTATTCTCCCACAGAGACTAGGAGATAAGAGCGCTATCTTCCTTGATCACATTTCAAAGGCATGGCTTCCAGGTTCTTGAGAAATACATCGCTGGGCTGTAAAACTGGCAAGAATCTTTCAAAAAGAGTTCCATACATATCAAAGGTGGAGAAAATAAATGTACAATGACGGTTTTCTGAAGCAAATGCTCAGAGAAAAGGGAGGTCAGGGGCCAAGAGTCAGGAAGGAATCTGTCTAAAGTGTAGTCAAGCTGAGGGGAATATTAACAACATCTTGGGCAAGTCCATGAACTAGATAATTGAGAGATTCTGCAAAATTTCATGAAAGAAAGAGCTATATTAAAAAGATGTTTTTGGCTTCCCTGGTGGTGCAGTGGTTGAGAGTCTGCCTGCCGATGCAGGGGACACGGGTTCGTGCCCCAGTCCAGGAAGATCACACATGCTGCGGAGCGGCTGGGCCCATGAACCATGGCCACTGAGCCTGCACGTCCGGAGCCTGTGCTCCGCAATGGGAGAAGCCACAACAGTGAGAAGCCAGCGTACCGCAAAAAAAAAAAAAAAAAAAAAAAAAGTAAAGAAAAAAACAGGACCCAGGGCACTGCAAATGGACAACTCATGGAAGAGTCCTCATGAAGTCTGACACAGCCGCACATGTTCACCTATAGACTGTGGATGAGCTCCTGGGCTCATGAGGCTGTATCAGGGCCTTCTGCTGACCATGCATATCCTATTTTTTACCATCAAAGTTGTGAAGTGGGTCTTTTCAGTCAATGACAGACGCTAAGCTCGAAATGCAGTGAGGGTTTATCTGCTGCAACAGGTCAGGTTTTCATGTATGTCAGGTAGCCAGGCAGGCTACCTGGAGTAGGTGAGGTACCCACTTGGGGTTACATAAAAGGGGTACCCTTAAGACCTTGGACAGATTGTTAGATGCAGCATGTTTGCTATAGTAAGGATGCTCAAAGGTGGCAATCATGGCTTACCAAGCAGCTCCAGGGGCCTCCACCCACGATCTTGGGCAAAACAGACTCTTTAAAGAATGGATTCCATAAAGCGCTGCCCCCAGGCTCCCTTAGGGCCTGGAGATCCACACGTACAGCCCTTCCTCTCAAGTACAAGACTTGGAGAAAAGCAGTGACCTGTCCACAAAGGAGTGTTTCTCAAACAGTGTCCAGCCTGAAGATAGACAGGCAGAGATGTCCAGTAGCCAATTAGGCACATAAATGTGGAGAGTGAAGAGGGATGAGATATGGGGACATATGTATATGTATAACTGATTCACTTTGTTATAGGGTAGAAACTAACACACCATTGTAAAGCAATTATACTCCAATAAAGATGTTTAAAAAAAATTAAAAAATAAAAATAAATAAATGTGGAGAGTGGAAGAGCATCTGAATATGGATGATTAAAAATCAATAAAATGTGTTAAGGGAGATCAGACTAGATGTGGCAGTTCAAGAAATACAGGTCACATTGTCCAGGGAGGGGCAGAGACATGAGGAGAGAGTTGAGTGTAGAGACAGAAAGACCACCAAGGTGTGAGAGCTGGGTAGACAAGGGGAATCTTCAAAGAGGATTGAGAAGGTAACAACAGAAGCAGCAAGAACCTAGAGAGAAAAACACACACAAACAAACAAAGAAGAAATGAAGTCTGAAGGGTGTTTCAAGGTCCATGGTGTCAAGTTTATGTGGCTACCAGGAAATATGGTATGGACCCAGTTGACTGGCTTTCTGGTTACTCACTGAGATCTTGTTGAGAAGAGTTCAGTAGAGTGGGATGTAGAACAGACTACTAAGGCTAAGGGTGCATTGATTCAGGGGTGAGGAAACAGGGCAACTAATGTAGGCCTGTATTTCTGGACACACAACCCCAAAAAAATAGGAGATATTTCAGAAAGTGTCTGAGAAAGGACTAAGACCAAGAGAAGGTTTGCTTTTGTTTGGTGAGTTAGCTGTTTATAATGTTAGTGTGGGTGTGTTTCTATGGGGAAGAAAGCAGTGCAGAAGGACTAGTTGAAGAAAGAGTAAATGACGGACAAGGGAGGGCAGGTTTTTGTAGAGCAGCCTCTGAGTATGAGTGGGGAGAAGGCAGTGGGAAGACCCCAGAGAACATCAGTCCCAGGAAGGGGACAGCACCTCTGGGGTTTCAGTCCTGGATGCCTCTGTGTTTTCTGTGTAGCAGGCTGGAAGGACAGATCTGAAGGTCAGCAGGGGCTAACAGACTAGGAAATATTGAGAGCAACAAGAGAGGGAACTGATGACAGATGCATGTTGAAGAAGGCAATGATCAGTGTTGAGGGTGCAACATACTAGATACAGAAACACATGCTGGCCCGAAGAGCATGGTTGTGTGCAATTTCTCCAGCAATACTCACTGCCCTGTCTGACTGTGGAGAAGCCAGATAGCCAAAACCATTAACAGGAAGTTGTTTCCACTACAGGCATGAGGGAAGGACCACGAGCAAGGCAGCTGAGGATTACCACCAGGGACATGTTGAACATGTGTATCATGAGGTCTTCCCTGGAGCATGAGGAATAGCCAGGACAGATGGGAAAATTGCAAGGTTGGCATCAGCAGAGAGACATTTACCACCTGTCCCCACCTCCTTTTGTGTAGATGCCCCAGGACCAGGAGAACACGTCTAGTCCCCTCTGACCAGCTCCTATGCACTCACTGTTTCCCAATGAGGAGAGAGTTAGCTCACTCTTGAGTTTGGGTGAAGGTCACTGTGATGAAGCTGGACTTGGACTTGTTTGTCCTGCAGGGCCCTCTTTTGGATCTTCCAATCCTCAAGGAAGCCCTTTTCCTCTCTGCTTCCTCTCCCAGATGGCCAGCTGAGCAGAGGGGGGCTTTCAGCCACACCCAGCATACTCCCATGAGAAGCCAATTTAGCTCCCTGGCTGCAGAAGTTAGGTTCAGAGTGGAACACTCAGACCTCAGGACCAGACTCCCTTCTCCAATGAGTGTTACTATAGAACAGCTGTTATTTTAATCTTCTGCAGTGATCAGTGCTTTGCAGGCTACTTTGTTACCCACAATTCTGAAGGGCAGGAGGATAAGGTAGGATGTCAATACCAAGGCCTACCACCCCTTTCCAAACTAGCCAATTGGTAGAATTTCCTGGTTCAGAAAAACTGAAGTGGGGGCACATTGAAGTTGTGCCTTTGCCATGCACTTGACAACCTGCTCAGCAAAACGCAGACACAGGCAGTGCTCCCCAATAGAAATAACAGTCACAGGACCTACTATGAGCACAGGGCCACAGGTTTCCCCTGCTTCTTCAGGGAGCCAGGGCTCACAGATTCTGGCTCAGGCTCTGAGATGAGGTTTATATCCTTGGAGACATAGTATTTCTATGCTCCTACCACATCACTGGGGCTTCTTCAGGAGGGAGTATAAATACAATCAATATGTACATTATCCCCCCACCCCTGCACCATGCTCCTACATCACATGACCCTACACAAAACACGACCACAGACTAAGAGGGGAAATTTGACCTAAGGAAACTACTATATCTACAGTCTGTGGCCATGAACCTGCTGGACTCTGGACCTGCCTCTGCCCACCTCCCTTCCTGCTCCAGCTACCTTGGCAATCTTCCAGTTCCTTGAACAAACAAGCTGGCCTCTTTCCTTCTTCATGACTTCGTACATCCTTGCTCCTTATCCTTGCATAGAGGCTCCTGATTGACCTTCAGGACTCAGCGAGGCCCTCATTGACCATGACCATTGAGGTCCACCCATTCTCGATTGCAGACCTCCATAGGATTCCTTTGTAGTGCTTACCACAAATAATTATGATTTTTGCATCATTATGGGTGGAAGTGCACTGTCTTACTAAAATGAGGGACTCTGTGGTCTTGTTCACTATTGTATCTCTAGCAACCCAGCACAGTGTTTGGAACACTGTAAGCACTCAAGATATCTCTGACTGCATGAATTCTGAAGACTTTTGAATGCTCTCATCCCACTTACTTCACGTTGCAGCTCTGCATTGGAGAATGGGCTGCCATGACAAAGGAAAGATCTTGGCCATGAGACACATAGGTGGCTCAGCTCCCAAATGGCATCTAATCAGGGCAGAGCAGTCATTACTGGCACTTACACAGATGGAGCATCACAAATAACCCCAACCTCTGTCTGTAGCTGAATCACTACATTTCCTGCCCCATCACACACCAAGAACCCATGCAAGACCTCCATGTTCCTTCACTGCTCCCCTCTGGGTCAAGGGTGATGGTGCTGGGAGGGGTGAGAGCACACACTTAAAGGGAATAGAACTGGCTCAAACTCAACCCTTAGGGTTTCTCCTCCAGGAACATGGGACATGACCATGCACCAAATAGGGCAGAGATAGCCACTAAGCAGAGGGGAAACCTCAGCTCACATCTGGCTTTGGGTCAACCCCGCACCCCATCTACAACTAAGATGATAGTTGCTAGTACATCCATAGGAAATATGTGACTTGTGTTCACATCAAATCTAGCTCTCCCATCAAAGACACTGGACATAGGCAGACTGTATAGGGACACTCCCACATAAGGACACCCCTTCAAGATCACAATACATAAATGTTTCACCCAATTTCATAGAGAGAGAGAAAGTTAAACCAAACAAGAAAACAGAGGAATTTGTTTCATTTGAAAGACCAATAGAAAACCCCTGAAAAAGCAACTAATGAAAGAGAAATAAACAATTTATCAGTCAAAGAATTCAAATCATTCATAATAAGAATGCTAACTGACTTAGGGACAGTAGTAGATGAATACAGTAAGAAGTTTAACAAGGAACTAGAAAATATAAAAAAAGAACCAGTCAGAACAGAAGAATAAAAAAACTGAAAGGAAAAACACACTGCAATGAATTAATAGCTGATTAAATGATACAGAAGACGGCATAAGTGAAAAAAGAATAATGAACAGTACCCAATCAAAAGGCAAAAAGAAGAACAAATTAAAAAAAAAAAAATAAGGACCGTTTAAGAGATCTATGGGATAACATCAATCATATCAACATTAGTATTTTAGGGGTCTCAGAAGAAGAAGGGAGAGAGAAGGGGGTTAACAATATTTTTGATAAAATTATGACTGAAAACTTCCCAAACCTGAAGAAGGAAACAAATATCCAAGTATAGGAAGCACAGAGGATCCCAAACAAGATGAACCCAAAACAGACTCACACCAATACATATCAAAGGTAAAATAGCAAAAATTAAAATAAAGAAAAAAATTAAATGCAATGAATGAAAAACAAAGAGTCATATAAAAGGGGAACCCCCCATAAGGCTATCAGCTGATTGTTCTGCAGAAAGTTTTCAGACTAGAAGGAAGTGACACAAGATATTTAAAGTGCTTAAAGGGAAAACCCTTCAAACAGGATACTTTATCCAGCAAGATTATCATTTAGAATTGAAGGAGAGATGAAGAACTCAGACAAGCAAAAACTAAAAAATTCATTAATACTAAACCTACCATTAAAGAAATGATAGTATTTTCTAAGTGGAAAATAAAAGGCTATAACAAGAATTAAGACACTATGGAAAAGAAAAACTCCCATTAGTAAAGGAAAATATATAGTAAAGCCTGAGTAACAACCATTTAAATAAGCTAGCATGATGATTAAAATATAAAAAGTGTAAAATCAACTATGATTACAATAATCAGTAAAGGGATAAACATGAAGATGTGAAATACAACATGAAAACACAAAATGTGGGGGAGGGGAGTAAAATATGTAGATCTTTTAGAATAGGTTTGAAATTAAAGAACTACATGTTTAAAACAAGTAGATATAGTTATAAGTCAACATATATAAACCCTGTGGTATCACAGATCAAAAACCTACAACAGGTACACAAAATCTAGAGAGAAAGGAACACAAGCATACTACTAAAGAAAACCATCAAACCAAAAGGGAAGAAACAAAAAGAAAAAAAGAACAGAGAGGGACCAAAAAAATTACTGGAGAACAAGTAATAAAATAGCAATAAGTAATACCTATCAATAATTACTTTAAAGGTCAATGGACTAAATGCTCCAATCAAAATATATAGGTTGGGGCTTCCCTGGTGGCACAATGGTTGAGAGTCCGTCTGCTGATGCAGGGCACACAGGTCCGTGCCCTGGTTCAGGAAGATCCCACATGTCATGGAGCGGCTAGGCCTGTGAGCCATGGAGGCTGAGCCTGCGCATCTGGAGCCTGTGCTTCGCAATGGGAGAGGCCAAAACAGTCAGAGGTCCATGTACTGCAGAAAAAAAAAAAAAAAAAAAAGATATAGGTTGGCTGATTGGATTCAAACAAACAAACAAACAAAAAATACAAAAGCTATCTATAAGCTGCTTGAGAGAGACTCTCTTCAGAGCTAAAGACAAAAATTGACTGAAAGTGAGGAGGTGGAAAAATATATTTCATGCAAATGGAAACATCAAGAAAGTAGGGGTAGCAATACTCATAATAAAACAAAGTACGCTCTAAAATAAAGTCTGTAACTAAAGAAAAATAAGGACATTAATTAAGCAATACAAGATATTACATTTGTTAACGTATATGTACCTAATACAGGAGCACCTAAATATATAAGGAAATACCAAAGACACAAAGGGAGAAAATGATAATAATACAATAATAGTGGTGGACTATAACACCCCACTTCAAACAGAAAATCAATAAGGCAAGTGTGATCTTATATGACATAATAGACCAGTTGGCCTTAATAGATATCTATAAGACATTCCATCCAAAAACAGCAGAATACAAATCCTTTCCAAATGCACATGGAACATTTTCCAGGACAGATCATATGCTAGTCCACAAAATAAGTCTCAACAAATTTAAGAGGATAGAAATTATATAAAGCATTTTATACTACAACCACAGTATGGAGAGGACCTTCAAGATGGTGGAGGCGTAAAATGTGGAGATCAACTTCTTCCCTGCAAATACATCAAAAATACATCTACATGTGGAACAGCTCCTACAGAACACCTATTGAATGCTTGCAGAAGGTCTCAGACTTCACAAAAGGCAAGAAACTCCCCACATACCTGGCCGTGTGGCTGAAAGGGTCTTGGTGTTCTGGCCGGGTGTCAGGAATGAGACTCTGAGGTGGTAGAGCCGAGTTCAGGACATTGGACCACGAGAGACCTCCCAACCCCATGTAATATCAATCGGCGAGAAATCTCCCATAGATTTCCCTCTCAATGCTAAGACCCAGCTCCACTCAAAGACCAGCAAGATCCAGTGCTGAACAACCCATGCAAAACAACTAGCAAGACAGGAACACAACCCCACCCATTGGCAGAGAGGCTGACTAAAATCATAATAAGTTCACAGACACCCCAAAACACACCACCAGATGCAGTCCTGCCCACAAGAAAGACAAGATCCAACCTCATCCACCAGAGCACAGGCACCAGTCACCTCCAGCAGGAAGCCTACACAACCCACTGAATCAAACTTACCCACTTGGGGCAGACATCAAAAACCACAGGAACTACAAACCAGCAGCCTGTGAAAAGGAGATCCCAAACACAGTAAGTTATGCAAAATGAGAAGACAGTGAAACACACAGCAGATGAAGGAGCAAGGTAAAAACCCACCAGTCCAAACAAATGAAGAGGAAATATGCAGCCTACCTGAAAAAGAATTCACAGTAATCATAGGAAAGATGGTCCAAAATCGTGGAAAGAGAATGGAGAAAATACAAGAAACAATTAACAAAGACCTAGAAAAACTAAAGAGCAAACAAACGATGAACAACACAATAAATGAAGTTAAAAAGTCTCTAGAAGGAATCAATAGGAGAATAACTGAGGCAGAAGAACAGATAAACGACCTGAAAGATAAAATACTGAAAATAATTACTGCAGAGCAGAATAAAGAAAAAAAAAAGAAAAAAGAATGGAAAGAATTGAGGAAAGCCTCAGAGATTTATGGTATAACCTTAAACGTACCAACATTCGAATTATAGGGGTCCCAGATGAAGAGGAGAAAAAGAAAAGGATTGAGAAAATATTTGAAGAGATTAGTGTTGAAAACTTCCCTGATATGGGAAAAGAAATAGTCAATCAAGTCCAAGAAACACAGAGAGTCCCATACAGGATAAATCCAAGGGGAAACATGACAAGACATATATTAATCAAACTATAAAAAATAAATACAAAGAAAAAAATATTAAAAGCAGCAAGGGAAAAGCAACAAATAACATACAAGGGAATCCTCACAAAGTTAACAGCTAATCTTTCAGCAGAAACTCTGCAAGCCAGAAGGGAGTGGCAAGACATATTTAAAGTGATGAAAGGGAAAAAACTACAACCAAGATTACTCTGCTCAGCAAGGATCTCATGCAGATTCAAAGGAGAAATTAAAAACTTTATAGACAAGCAAAAGCTAAGAGAATCCAGCACCACAAAAGCAGCATTGCAACAAATGCTAAAGGAACGTCTTTAGGCAGGAAACACAAGAGAAGGAAAAGCCCTACAATAACAAACTCAAAACAATTTAAAAAATGGTAATAGGAATATACATATGGATAATTACCTTAAATGTAAATGGATTAAATGCTCCAACCAAAAGACATAGACTGGCTAAATGGATACAACAACAAGACCTGTATATATGCTGTCTACAAGAGACCCACTTCAGACCTAGGGACACATACAGACTGAAAATGAGGGGATGGAAAAAGATATTCCATGCAAAAGGAAATCAAAAGAAAGCTGGAGTAGCAATTCTCCTATCAGAAAAAAGTAAACTTTAAAATAAAGACTATTACAAGAGAGAAAGAAGGACACTACATAATGATCAAGGGATTAATCCAAGGAGAATATATAACAATTGTAATTATTTATGCACCCAACATAGGAGCACCTCAATACATAAGGCAAATGCTAACAGCCATGAAAGGGGAAATTGACAGTAACACAATAATAGTAGGGGACATTAACACCCCACTTTCTCCAATGGACAGATCAACCAAAATGAAAGTAAATAAGGAAACACAAGCTTAAAATGATACATTAAACAAGATGAACTTAATTGATATTTATAGGACATTCCCTCTGAAAACAACACAATACACTTTCTTCTCAAGTGCTCATGGGACATTCTCCAGGATAGCTTGTATCTTGGGTCACAAAGAAAGCCTTGGTAAATTGAAGAAAATTGAAATAGTATCAAGTATCTTTTCTGACCACACTGCTATGAAACTAAATATCAACTACAGGAAAAAAAACTAAAAAATACAAACACGTGGAGGCTAAACAGTGCACTATTAAATAACCAAGAGATCACTGAAGAACTCAAAGAGGAAATCAAAAAATATCTAGAAACAATTGACAATGAAAACACGTTGGCCCAAAACATATGGGATGCAGCAAAAGCAGTTCTAAGAGGGAAGTTTAAAGCAATACAGTCCTACCTCAGGAAACAAGAAAAATCTCAATTAAAGAACCTAACCCTACACCTAAAGAAATGGAGAAAGAAGAAGAACAAAAACAAAAAAACAAAGTTTAGCAGAAGGAAAGAAATTATAAATATCAAATCAGAAATGAATGAAAAAGAAATGAAAGAAACAATAGCAAATGTGAATACAATTAAAAGCTGGTTCTTTGAAGGATAAAGAAAACTGATAAGCCATTAGCCATATTTATCAAAGAAAAAAGGGAGTAGACTCAAATCAACAGAATTAGAAATGAAAAAGGAAAGTAACACCTGACACTAGAGAAATACAAAGGATCATGAGAGATTACTACAAGCAACTACATGCCAATAAAATGGACAACCTGGAAGAAATGGACAAATTCTTGGAAAAGTACAACCTTCCAAGACTGAACCAGGTAGAAACAGAAAATACAAACAGACCCATCACAAGCACTGAAATTGAAACTGTGATTAAAAATCCCTAAACAAACAAAAGCCCAGGACGACAAGGATTCACAGGCAAATTCTATCAAACATTTACGGAAGAGCTAAGACCACCCTTAACAAACTCTTCCAAAACACAGCAGAGGGAGGAACACTCCTAAACTTATTCTATGTGACCACCATCACCCTGATACCCAAACCAGACAAAGATGCCACAAAAAAAGAAAACTACAGGCCAATTTCACTGATGAATATTGATACAAAAATCCTCAACAAGATACTAATAAACAGAATCCAGCACCACAGTAAAAGGATCATATCCATGATCATATGGAGTTTATCCCAGGAATGCAAGATTTCTTCAATATATGCAAATCAATCAATGTGATATACCATATTAACAAACTGAAGGATAAAAATTATGTTATAATCAATAGATGCAGAAAAAGCTTTTGACAAAATTATATACCTATTTATGATAAAAACCCTCCAGAAAGTAGGCATAGAGGGAATTTACCTCAACATAATAAAGACCATATATGACAAACCCAGAGTCAACATCATTCTCAATGGTGAAAAACTGAAACCATTTCCATGAAGATCAGGAACAAGACAAGGTTGCCCACTCTCACCTCTATTATTCAATATAGTTTTGGAAATTTTAGCCAAGCAATCAGATAAGAAAAAGAAATAAAATGAATCCAAATTGGAAAAGAAGTAAAACTGTCACTATTTGCAGATGACATGACACTACACATAGAGAATCCTAAAGATGCCACAAGAAAACTAGAGCTAATCAATGAATTTGGTAAAGTAGCAGGATATAAAATTAATGCACCAAAATTTCTTGCATTCCTATACACTAATGATGAAATATGAGAAAGAGAAATTAAGGAAACACTCCCATTTACCATTGCAACAAAAAGAATAAAATACCTAGAAATAAACCTACCTAAGGAGACAAAGACCTGTATGCAGAAAACAATAGGACACTGATGAAAGAAATTAAAGATGATACAAACAGATGGAAAGATATACCATATTCTTGAATGGAAGTATCAACATTGTGAAAATACCTCTACTACACAAAGCAATCTACAAATTCAAGGCAACATCTACCAAAGTACCAATGGCATTTTGCACAGAACTAGAACAAAAATTTCACAATTTATATGGAAACACAAAAGACCCTGAATAGTCAAAGCAATCTTGAGAAAGAAAAACGGAGCTGGAGGAATCAGGCTCCTGGACTTCAGACTATACTACAAAGCTACAGTCATCAAGACAGTATGGTATTGGCACAAAAACAGAAAGGTAGATCAATGGAACAGGATAGAAAGCCCAGAGATAAACCCACACACATATGGTCACCTTATCTTTGATAAAGGTGGCAAGAATATACAATGGAGAAAAGACAGCCTCTTCAATAAGTGGTGCTAGGAAAACTGGATAGCTACAAGTAAAAGAATGAAACTAGAACACTCCCTAACACTATACACAAAAATAAACTCAAAAAATTTTAAAGACCTAAATATAAGGCCAGACACTATAAAACTCTTAGAAGAAAACATAGGCAGAACACTCTATGACACAAACCACAGCAAGATCCTTTTTGACCCACATCCTAGAGAAATGGAAATAAAAACAAAAGTGAACAAATGGGACCTAATGAAACTTAAAAGCTTTTGCACAACAAAGGAAACCAAAAACAAGATGAAAATACAACCTTCAGAATGGGAGAAAATATTTTTAAATAATGCAACTGACAAAGGATTAATCTCAAAAATATAAAATCAGCTTATGCAGCTCAATATCAAAAAAAACAAACAACCCAATCCCAAAATGGGCAGAAGAACTAAATAGACATTTCTGCAGAGAAGATATACAGATTGCCAACAAACACATGAAAGGATGCTCAACATCACTAATCATAAGAGAAATGCAAATCAAAACTACAATGAGATATCACCACATACCGGTCAGAATGGCCATTATCAAAAAATCTACAAGTTGGGCTTCCCTGGTGGCACAGTGGTTTGAGAGTCCGCCTGCCGATGCAGGGGACACGGGTTCGTGCCCCGGTCTGGGAAGATCCCACATGCTGTGGAGCAGCTGGGCCTGTGATCCATTGCCACTGAGCCTGGGTGTCCGGAGACTGTGCTCCACAATGGGAGAGGCCAGACAGTGAGAGGCAAGCATATCACACACACACACAAAAAAAAAATCTACAAGCAAAAAATATTGGTGAGGGTGTGGAGAAAATGGAATCATCTTGCACTGTTGGTGGGAATATAAATTGATACAGCCACTATGGAGAACAGTATGGAAGTTCCTTAAAAAACTAAAAATAAAACTACCATATGACACAGCAATCTCACTACTATGCATGTACCCTGAGAAAATAATTCAAAAAGAGTCGTTTACCACAATGTTCATTGCAGCACTATTTACAATAGCCAGGACATGGAAGCTACCTAAATGTCCATTGACAGATGAATGGATATAGAAGATGTGGCACATATATAGAGTGGAATATTACTCAGCCATAAAAAGAAACAAAATTGAGTTATTTGTAGTGAGGTGGATGGACCTAGAGTCTGTCACACAGTGTGAAGTAAGAAAGTGAAAAACCAATACCGTATGCTAACACATATATATCAAATCTAAAAAAACAAAAAAAAATGTTTCTGAAGAACCTAGGGACCAGACAAGAATAAAGATGCAGACATAGAGAATGGACTTGAGGAGATGGGGAGGGGGCAGCATAAGCTGGGAAGAAGTGAGAGAGTGTCAATGACATACATGTACTACCAAATGTAAAATAGATAGCTGGTGGGAAGCAGCTGCATAGCACAGGGAGATCAGCTCGGTGCTTTGTGGCCACCTAGAGGGGTGGAATAGGGAGGGTGGGAGGGAAACACAAGTGGGAAGGGATATGGGGATATATGTGTACATATAGCTGATTCACTTTGTTATACAGCAGCAACTAACACAACAATGTAAAGCAATTATACTCCAATAAACATGTTTAAAAAAAAAAAGCAGTATGAAACTAGAAATCAATTACTGAAAGGAAAATAGGAGGAACACAAACACATGGAGACCAAACAACATTGTACTAAAAAAACAATGGGTCGATAAAAAAAAATCACAAAATACCTTGAGACAAATTAAAGTGGAAATATAACTTTTCAAAGTCTATTGGATACTTCAAAAGCAGTTCTAAGAAGGAAGTTTATAGAGATACCTGCCTACCTAAAGAAACAAGAAAAATCTCCAATAAACAACCTAACTACCATCTATGAGTATTAGAAAAAGAACAAAGCTCAAAGTCACCAGAAGGAAGGAAATAGTAAAGATCAGAGAGGAAATAGAGGCAAAAAATAGTAGAAAAGATAAGTGAAAACAATAGCTGTTTTTTTTTGAAAATGCAAATAAAGTTGACACCAATTTTTACCAAGCTCATTAAGAAGAGAGAGAGAGGGCTTCCCTGGTGGTGCAGTGGTTGAGAGCCTGCCTGCCAATGCAGGGGACACAGGTTCGTGCCCCGGTCTGGGAAGATCTCACACGCTGTGGAGCAGCTGGACCCGTGAGCCATGGCCGCTGAGCCTGCGCGTCTGGAGCCTGGGCTCTGCAACGGGAGAGGCCACAACAGTGAGAAGCCAGCGTACCGCTAAAAAAAAAAAAAAAAAGAGAGAGAGAACCCAAATAAACAAAATAATAAATAAAATAGAAAAAATAGCTGATACCACAGAGGTACAAATAACTTGAAAGACAAAGTATCAAAACCATAATTCGATAATCTGAATAGAACTTAAGTAACACTGTATAATTAATAATTTAAAATTTTCAAAAGAAAAAATAGTACCCAAATGGATTCATAGGGAAATTCTACCATGTATTTAAGGAAGAAATATACTGCTTCTCTACAATTCCTTCCAGAAAATAGAAGCTGATGGAATATTTCTTAAATCATTCTATTGGGACAGTATTACTCTATAATAACCAAGTAAAGACATTACAGGAAAGTTTAACTACAGACAATGGGTCTTATCATCATAGATATAAAAAAAAACCTCAACATATGTTAGCAAATCAAATCCAACACTGTATACAAAAAAATTATACTCATAACCAAGTTGTTCTCTAATTGTGCAAGGCTGATTCAGCATTTTTTAAATCAATCAATCGAATCCATCATATTATCACTAAAGAAAAAATGCACATCAATTTTTTAAAATAATTTATTTAATAAAATCCAACACTCATTCATGATAAAAACTCTCAGCAAAGTAGAAATAGAGTGGAGCTTTCCCAATTTGATAAAGAATTTCTACACACAATCTGTATCCAACACCATACCTAATGAGAAACTAGATTATTTTCCCACAAAATTGTGGACAAAACAAAGATGACCTCTATCATCACTCCTGTCCAACATTTGGACTGGAAGTCATAGCTAATGGAATAAAATATGACAAGGAAATAAAAATGATAGAGATTGGAAGGAAAGATGTAAAACTTCCTTTATTCGCAGATTACATAATTTCATATGTAGAAAATCTCAAATAATTGACCCCCAAAAATGTCCTGGAGCTAGAAGTGAACATAGCAAGGTTGCAGGATACAAGATTAATATAAAAGCTCAATTGCTCTCCTACATGCTCACAAAAATCAAGTGGAATTTAATTTTTTTAAAAAATGTATATCATTTTCAATAGCACCAAAAAATAAAAGACTTAGGTGTAAATCTAACAAAATACATACAAAATCTATTTGTAGAAAACAAAAACTCTGATGAAAGAAATCTAAGAAAACCTCAGGAAATGAGCTCATATTCTATGTTCACAGATTGGAAGACAATATTATTAAGATGTTTATTGTTCTCAAATTTATCTATAGATTCAAAGCTATTCCATTCAAAATCCCAGAAAGTATTTTGTAAACAACAGTAAATTGATTCTCAAGTTTACATGGAAAGGTAAAAAACCTACAATACCAACACAATACTGAAAAAGAAGAATAAAGTTGGAGAACTCAGACTACCTTATTTTAAATCTTACTAAATAAGATTTAAATACATCTTTATTTATAGTTAAATAAAGCTATAACAAGATAGCATGATAACAGTAAAAGGATAGATATTTAGACCAAAGTAACCGAATAGAGAGCCTATAAATAAGCTCACATAAATATAGTGAACTAATTTTTTAAAAAGAATCAAAGGCAATACAATGGGGAAAGAATGGTCTTTTCAACAAAGAATGCTAGAATATTTGGACACCTATATTTTAAAAAATGAACTTAGACACAGATCTTACACCTTTCCCCCAAATTAACTCAAAATATATCTTTGACCTAAATGCATATCCAAAATTATAATAGTTCTAGAAGAAAACATAGGAGAAAATCAATATTACTTTGGGTTTGGTGATGAGCTTTTAGATAAAATACCAAAAGCACAATCCGTGAAAGGGAAAAATTGACAAGTTGGAGTTTATTAAAACTAAAAACTGGTGTTTTGTAAAAGATATTTTTTAAGAAAATCAAAATCAAAGCCACAGATGAGAAAAAAAAAATAGCCAAAAAAAAATATTGGCTATTTTCAAAACACATAGCCAATAAAAGACTTTATCCATAATGTATGAAGTATGCTTAATACTCAACTATAAGAAAACAAACAACCCAATTTTAAAATGTGCAAATGATCATCTCACCAAAAAAGATATGCATATGGCACATAAGCAAATAAAAAGATTTTCAACATCATTTGTCATTAGGGAATTTCAAATTAAAACAGCTATTAGATACTCCTGATTCTTATTAGAATGGCCAAAATCCCCCCAGTAACTGTTATTGCCTGTTGCTGGTGAGTGTGTACCCTGACAGGAATTCTCATTCATTGCTAGTGGGAATGAAAAATGAAACAGTTACTTTGGCAGACATTATAGCAATTTCTTACAAAACTAAACATAGTCTTACCATAAAAACATGCAATCATTCATTGGTATTACCCAATATTCATTGGTATTTACCCAACTTATCTGAAAACTTATGCCCACACAAATACTTACACGTAAATGCTTATATTATCTTTATTCATTATCACCCAAAACTGGAAGCAGCCAAGATGTCCTTCAATAGACCAATGGATAAATAAACTGTAGTACTTCCTTACAATGGAGGCTGGGGATCCCTGGACAGAAGGCATAATGTGACAAAACATCTAACTATTACAAATACAAGAAACAACCTTATCAAAGGGAATGAGGGAGAATCATTTTGCCCTAAGCAACTATAGATATTAGTGGAATCTGTAAAAATAAAGGCAAAAAAAAATTAGACAGAGTATTGTACAATAATTGATAAACTTATTTCACTTGGGGGTACAGGCTAACAAATATGCTACTGATCTACATGTGTACTGGAACTGAGTAATTAGGGGAAGGGGGGGTAAATACTAGGAGCAAGCTTTCTCACTATTGAAGTAGGAAGTTACAGATAAGTGAGGGGAGGGGAATAGAATGACCCGTGAGGTAATGGATTAGAGTCTAAAGTATCCATATAAATTCACATTTAGCATTATTAGAAGCAGATGGCTACATATAGAAATACTTATAGACATTTGTATATTCAGTAGTTAAAATACACACATATATTTCCTTGCTATGTTAGCTGAGAGCATAAAAAAGCAACAGCATCTCAGTGGCAACCAATACGTCTGGCTTTCAGATGATGGTTTCTACGTCCACTCTCTGATAAAGGAAGCAGGGCTGCTTGTAAAGATGGCTGATTTTATGACTGTGACTGGAAATATATATATATAAAAATATCTTGGAGCATCCTGTAGCACCAGAAAGTAAGGAATTTCTCAAAAACAAACAAGCAAACAAACAATATGCACAGTTGATGGGGGTATGTCTAAGTAATGTGGGAGCCAAAAAGTTCCTGAAAAAGTTCCCCATGGCCAAAGTCGAAGCAGCAAAATAAATACAGTAGTCTTGGATTATAATCCAAAGTATAAAATAAATATCCATGAGCCCATACTGAAATAAATAAAGGATTACATAAATAAATAAATGGGGGAAGAATAGGCAAATATCTCATGCAGAAGAACTCCAAATAATTTATGTGGATACTTGCTTTAAGCTGAATGTTTATGTCTCCCTAAAATTCATATATTAAAACCTGACTTTCAGTGTGTTGATAACAAGAGATGGAGCCTTTAGGAGGTGATTAAGTCATGACTCTGATAAAAATGGACCCAGAGAACACCCTTGCTCCTTCTGCCCTGTGAAGACACAAGGAAGATTGCCATCTATGGACAAGGAAGCAGGCCCTCACCAGACACGGGGTCTGCCAGAACCTTGATCTCAGACTTCCCAGCCTCCAGAACAATGAGAAGTAAATGTGTTGTTTACAGGCCACCCAGTCTAACTTTTTTGTCGTTGTTGTTATAACAGCAGGCTAAGACAGACTAAAAACAGACTAAGACAATACTCCACTTTTAAATGGTAACATCCCACTCTGTAAGTGTGCACTTTACATAGTGACTCCCTTCCAAAGAGTATAGTATGGAACGGGGAAGAAGAGGACCTTGGCAGTGGAGAAACTTGACACACACTCCCTCAGCGAGGAAATCAAGGTCAACGCCAACAGTGATACATCAGGTTGATAGTATAAACTTTTACTATGAGAGGATGAAAATGGTACTTTGTCTCCAGAGCCTTCCTCCTCAAATACCATAATCTTAGTCCAATCACAAGAAAAGTATCAGAGGAATCCCACTTCATGGACATTCTGAACAGAACTCAAACTGTCAGGCCGCCAAAAACAAGGAAAGCCTGAGAAACTGTCACAGCAAAGAAGAGACATGTCTATTAAAGTGGTATCTAGGATGGGATCCTGGAATACAGAAAAGACACTGCATAAAAACTAAGGCAGTCTGAATTTGGGGTATGCACTTTAGTTAGTAACAATGTATCTATATTGGTTTATTAATTGTAACAAATTATGGTACTGAGGTAAGATGTTAATAAGAGGGGAAACTGGTTGTCATGTATATGGGAACTCTCTGTATTACCTTAACAATTGTTCTGTAATTTTAAAACTATTCTGAAGTAAAACATGTATTCTTTAATGAAGAGGACACCTCTAAAAAATTGGATACTTATGCCAAAGAGACTGAGGTAACCAGGAAGAGTCTTTTAGAACAGAAAATAATGTCATTTTGACTATTTAATTCTCCAAGTAGAAAGATACTTAAGGAAAATTTGGGGGTTTGATATTAAAATAAAAAAAGATTTTATCTGTGTATGACTGAATCATAGCATATAATTTCAACTAAACTAAGTTTACTTTATAAAACATTCTTATTCCAAAATGAGGTAACAAGCAAAAAGATATTTCTTGCTACGTTTAGTTTAGAAAACTCTTTAGACACATGCAAGCTATTTATTTATTAAAGTAAATAATAAATGTTAAAAATAATAAAGTGATTTACAATCATCTTTACCTCTTTGTGTTAGTTCTACTAGAACTGTAATTAGTGCCGCTCCAATTATTCTTTTTGTTAAGTGTTTTCTGCATAATCCAATCATTGCCATCATCATTATCATCATGATCATCATCATCATAACAAACACTTCTATGAGGTCTACATGAGTCAGACACTGTTCTTAGGGTTTATATAACTAATTCTATTAATCAATTCAAACATTCTAACAGGTGTATTCTGTGTGGAAACTGAGACACAGGTATGCTGGGTAGATTTCCAGGTAGTACAGTTAGTTATGGAGCCTGGATTCATCTTCAGTTGTTCTGTTCTAGAGTACATATGTGTATCCACCATGCAATGTCACCTTCCATGATCCCCCAAATGGCAGGATGCTGATCCTTTGGAAAGCAAGGTGTCTGTCACTAGTTGGCCACAGTATGAGTGAGTCTGAAAAAAGCACATTTTACTTTTGTTCTGTGACAAATAACAAACTGGGATTTCTTGAACTGAATCAATTTCTAGAGCATGGCAGGACTTCGGGTACACATGAGCTGTGTCAGAGTGTAATCTCATCCACTTAGCCCTAAAGCAATGGGCATGAGACTTTTAGAGAGTCGTGCCGGGTCTGCTTCTCTCAGTGACTCCATCACCAGAAAAACATGTGTTGACAGCTGGTGGAATGTGTTAGTTCAAAGGAAATAATAATAAAAGGCAGGGAAAAAGAAGGCAAATGTGCATTCTCCAATTATTTACTTGCCACATGTGTTAAATAATTGTGATATGTTTGTCTTCATGTTTTGTTACTAGGAACTTTTACCTTATCTCCAAAGAATAGAAGACAGCCAAGTCACAACAGTCTTGCCTCTTTCTGAATAAGTCATTTATGAGCAGTGAGTGTAATGCTGACTCTGACTATATTAGCAGCATATCCTGGCTACTTAAAAACTGAGAAATAGCTTCCAGACACTTAATCACTAGCAGACTGGTTCTACTTGAAAAGACATTGTAAGCGATACTTGTTACCCTGCATGTCCGGGCTCTGCAGGACAAAACCATCCTCCTAGACTGACAACCAGTCACTCTGGAGAAGGTTTGTCTCATCACTCAAATTCTGAAAAGCTGTTTGCCACTTTTGAAAGAACCAATATCTTCATCAACTCAAAAAGCCAGTCAAAAAATGATCTTACACTCTTCTGAGAGTCAGAAGAGCATAAAGGGGCACATTTGGGCTTTGGAGTAAGAATGTGAATGGTAAGTCTAACACTTGCTAATGGAGACTAACCATTTCATATCCCTGAGTCTCGACCATCTCTTCCAAGAGTTTGGTATGCTAAGCTATACTCTGTAGAGTGATGTGAGACTTAAACATGTGTGGAAATAGTCAGCTCTGGTCATAGACATGAATCCAGTTTTATTTATTTATATTGGTCTCTGCATCACACCCTCAGATAATTGAGATAGAGTTAAATCCAGTTGAATCTCAGTAGTAGGATAACCTCAGAGTAGTACTTGGAACCAGCACTTGAGGGAGACAGAATTATTGTCATGTGACAGAGAAACAAGCTAATTTGTGGGTGATCTTGAGATCTTCTCACTTACTCTAAGGAGAAGCACAGCTCCCTTCCCCTGGTTGAAACTTGAACAGAAGTATGTTGATAGGTGGGAACAGCTACTTGGAGTGGGAATGCATTTTCTTAGAACAGTCTGAAAAAAAAAAAGTTTGCAGGATAATCAAAAGCCAAGCCAAAGAGCATCCTAAAAAATGTCACCTTATGTGATCTGGATGGCAGCATCAGAACCACTCTTGATATCTACTGAACTCTTGTGGTAGTTCATTCCTTACGTGCCTTCTCACATAAAATTTTACGACTACTCTCTGAGAGGCAGTCACCATTCCCACTTGGCAGGTGAGCAACCTGAAGCACCACAAGGCAGAGCATCTGTCCAAGTTCACATCAGTGTGGAAGACAGCCCAGTCCTGCCCACAGCAGCAACCTGAGCCCCTAATCCAGGTGCTCCCCTACTGCCAGCATTCCCCAAGCTCTGAGCATTGGGAGGACAATGCAATGACTTATTTAGATTTACTTAACTGTAGCCCAGCAGCCTCAGCTGCCAAATCATAAATATTTGTTAGATGAATTCTGTCTAGCTTGTAACTATTTGACCCAGCCAGTGTCATGATGAAACGGGTGCTTGGGGAGCATTAGTCTGATAGAGTGCAGGTTGGTTCGACCAGAAATATGAGAGTGGAGATGAGTACCAGAAAGACGACTTTGGGGACTATTACAGTGGACTGGTGTGATGATATCTGAGGAAGTCAGAGAGCTTAACTCTTCTTTCTCCATTGAATGTAACATCCCTTATAGAAGCCACAGAGCCTACCACACTGGGCCACCTTGCATAATCATTGTCCGTTTTCCATATCTTACGGCATCTTTTCTCTGTGGAGTTGGAGACACTTCTGCTTTACTAGTGGGTTCCTCAGTGATGGGCATTCATTCCAGCAGGTCTCTGAAATGGTCATAGGGAGATGCCATTACTGACTAAAGAAGGCCAGTTTTATGCTACAGATCCTACTTCTTAAATGTATATCTAAGTTCGTTATGAGGTCAGTTCTTACATAATTGTATGTGTCTTATTATGACTCTGCACATCGGATTACTTGCATTGTCTTCCAGAATACACAAAAAGTCTTGACTATAGTATAGTAGTTCTTTCCACTTAAGGCTTCTGAAAATACATATCCATTCATGTATTCAACATATATTTATCATGTACCTACTATACAGCAGACATTCTCCTTGATTCTAGTAGCAAAACAATGTCTCCGCTTATTAGAACCTACATTTTAGAGGGATGAACAAACCAAGAAGGAGTAATCCACTCATGCCTCTCTTTGCTTTAAATATTCTATTCATTGTCATTTGACTTAAGAAGAAATCTAAACTTGGCTTGGCCTGGAAGTTCCATCACTCATGCCGCTCTCTACTTTAGCTCTTTCTTTTGAATCCAATTCTCAAGTCATCCTGAAAGGTATAGGTTCTATTAAGTGTTCTGTATTCTCTTCTGAAATTTTCTATGCTTCTACCACTTCCAGGATATGGAGTAACTCCTCCTCCTTCATTGTTCACCAGCTGTTCATCTTTTAAGCCTAGATGGAAAATCCTCTTCCAGAAAGTCTTCTCTAGAGTCCTAGCAACCATTCCAAGTGGACAGATAGTTCCCCTGTCTTCTGACACGACATTGGTGACAGGGTTTTATAATTACATCCTTTAAGGACAAGGATTTTGTTCTTTATCTCTGTAAACTCAGTGATGGGAACATAATAATATGTGCTCGGTTTATGTCTGCAGAAGGAAGGAAGGGAGGAAAGAGGGGAGTAAAAAAAGGAGGTGGAGACGGATAAAGGGAACAGTTAGGTCTTATAACCATCCCTTGTCATTACTTTGCACTGTGATTAAGTGATTTTTCCTGTGGGTCTGTTCTGTCCTTATTTCAGTGATGACCAAACATGAGGTGGTTCCTGAACTCAAGTGATGGAAGCAGCAAATGAGAAAAAGAGAGAAATATGGAAGAAATTAGAATGGAAGTATCAATAGTTGGTGACAGGTCCAACCACAAAATAAAAGGAAAAGTTTTCCTTGTCTTATGAATAGAAAAGACATACAAAAAGTGAAAGCAAGATCTTTTCACAGATATTTCATATTCTATTGGGTGAGAATTGGATGCTTGAGTTTTCCCATTTAAAGTATTCATAAGAACATAAAATATGCATTAATGTAGTCAAGCACAAGAAGCTTAACATAAATACATAAGAGAAACCACTGCCCTAAATTATTTTACAAATGTATAGACCATCCACAGTATTTCCCACCAACTTCAACACAGTAGATATAGACTGAATCGTAACTTTCCCAACATGGTTAACTCTTTGCCTACAATTCCTCCCTCTTCTCCCAACTTCAGATTCAGGGATTCTCCCCAGATCAAAGTGTGTATTTTCTTTTAAAGTACTTATGAGGGCTTGAGCAATCCACCAATTATGATGAGATTAAAAATGAAACTAAGGGAACCAAATATTCATCAACTTACATATTAAGTATTCAGTTGATGAATCATCTGTTTTGTGAGAATAAACATAGGGTTGAGGAAGTCAGTGCAGCCCTATTCTAAAGATATAAGATGAGAGCCCTGGAAATATGGAAATATGAAATCTTGGTAGATGGCACTCTGGCTGAAGATGCACTTGAGGAAAATCTAGTCCTTGGTGAAGAAGAAGTCCTCAGAGGAACTGCCACATTCATTTCTTTCCATGGAGCTGGATACTGAGGTTGTGACTGTGTGAAGAAAATAGAGACATTTTACAGGAGCCAAGCCACATGCTTGGGAGATATGGAGATCACCCTAGGGTGAATCTTCTTTTAGATTTGGATTTAGGTTTTTGCCAATCCTAGGGGAATCCATACAGACAGAATAATTCCCATGAGGATTCCAATTTTGTTTGAAAATTCCTGCTCAAACTCCAGGTCTCAGAACACTCCTGAAGTCTTTCTGAGAAAAACAAATCAAAGTCTAGACAAAGATTTTCTTCTTTATGAAGCAATGATTCTTACTAACTTCCACCACTCATATCTGTAATATCTGCACCACACCATTCATTTGGGCATATCTTTCCTAGGCTCACGTGGCATTGAAACTGGTATATTAACTAGCAAAACCCTAGGGAAGGAACCTCAGAGCACCCCTCCTTTTACCCTTTTATCTGAACTCGTTGCATTTGCTTCCACTGTTTGTAATAACTTGTATTATTAGAGGTTTTTTGAGTTTACACTGCTTTCAGATACATTATCTCAGCTGACCTAAGGATTTGGCACCGTTTTTAAGCATAAGAAAATATCTGGGGAACCCTGATTTATGAATATATCATTAGCCCATCAACAAACAGCCACTGAGCAGCTACTGTAGGCCACAAACTATATTGACTATATGGTATGACCTGGAAGAAGTTGGAGAAGAAAAAAGCAACATATGATAACATGAGCTGAAAGAAATTTCAAGTTGGAGGATGAAACAAACATTCACAAGTATTCAAGTCTCAGGAGAAATACTAGTATTCTCTGAATTTTCATCCTTAACTATTTCTGTCATTTTTCTACACATTGTCTCCAGGTAAGGTGGTTCATCTTTACCATGGTTGCACCTTCAACTTTAGAATAATGGCCCCAAAATTATACAGCCCAAATCTCTCTGGCTAGGACTACTTTCAGAAAAATCTTCTTCCTGAATGTCCTCTTGCTACTTCAAACTCAGTCTGTCAAATTGTGCATTAATTATTTCTCCCAAAATCTATCTTTTATTCTATATTCTCTTTCTAGATACTAGTTCCTCATTAACTATCAGAAACCATAGCTCTTTCCCACTACTTCCCTTATTAATCATCAAATCTTTTCAGTTTGACTTTTAAAACATGTTTATATACCATTTCTGTTTTTGTTAAACCAGGACTTAACACTTAATGGTGTATGCTTAATAGAGTATGCCATTTATTACACCATTCATTTATTATTTGTTTACATGTCCCTTGTTCATGCAATATTGTGAACTCATAAGCTCTTGAGAACTCTACCTTATGGTTAGTATATGATCAGTACATGGAAGAGAATAAGTAAATATCTGCTAAATGAAAGAAATGATGACTGTGTATTTTTGTTTTTTTGTTTTTTTCATTGTGGTAGATGGAATTCTGAGACACCCTTAACATTTTCATTCCCTGATGTTTGCACATTTTCACACAGTTTTTATGTAAAACACTAATCTAAGTATCATTGTTAGGGATTTCACTTAATATGTGATTAAGGTCCCAAGTAAGTTGAATTTAAGAGAAATAAATTATCTTTGTAGAGATGGACATAATCAGGTGAATGCTTAAGAGGAACTAAGGTCTTCCTGACAGAAGAGGTTTCAAGGAATGATAGGAATTTGATGAGAGAGGTCTTCCATTTTGTGCTTTAAAGATGGAAGGGGCCACCTGGTGAGGAATGTGGATGGCTTCTACGAGCTGAGAATGGGTCCCAGCTCACAGCCAATAGGGGAGTAGAAACCTCAGTTCTACAACCATAATGAACAAAACTCTGCAAACAATATGAATAAATTTGGAAATAACTTCTTCCCCAGAGATTCCAGAAAGGAACATGGTACACTTGACACCTTGACTTCAGTCTCATAAGTATCTGAGAAGAGAATCCTGCCATACTTTGCCCAGACTTCTGATCTAGGGAACTGTGAGCTGAAAAATGGTAGTTTTTTTTTAAGCTATTGAGTTTCTGGTAATTTGTTATGCAGTAAAAGAAAACTAACACAGTTTACTTCTAATTTTGCAATTCTTGACAAGGATAATGCTTGTACTTGAAAATACCAAGGTATGTCTTAGAATTCAATGCAGGCTGTATATACCTAATCCTCAGTTCCTCAGCAAGGATCCTCTATATAATTGCAAAGAATGCTTTGAGTTACTAAAAATTCATATTGTTAAGAACAATTGAAAAATGTTAAAATGTAAATGGTTAAAATTTATGACACTCTACCCAATTATTAAAAACAATATGTAGGGAGTCGGAGGAATATGGTGGAAGAGTAAGACGCAGAGATCACCTTCCTCCACACAGATACACCAGAAATACATCTACACGTGGAACAACTCCTACAGAACACGTACTGAAAGCTGGCAGAAGACTACAGACCTCCCAAAAGGCAAGAAACTCACCACGTACCTGGGTAGGGCAAAAGAAAAAAGAATAAACAGAGACAAAAGAATAGGGAGGGGACCTGCACCAGTGGGAGGGAGCTGTGATGGAGGAAAGGTTTCCACACACTAGGAAGCCCCTTTGTGGGCAGAGACTGCGGGTGGCAGAGGGAGGAAGCTTTGGAGCCGTGGAGGAGAGCGCAGCCACAGGGGTGCAGAGGGCAAAGCAGAGAGATTCCCGCACAGAGGATCGGTGCCGACCAGCACTCACCAGCCCAAGAGGTTTGACTGATCACCCGCGGGGGCAGGCGGGGCTGGGAGGTGAGGCTCAGGCTTCGGTCAGAGCGCAGGGAGAGGATTAGGGTTGGCAGTGTGAACACAGCCTGCAGGGGGTTAGGGCACCATGGCTAGCCGGGAGGGAATACGGGGAAAAGTCTGGACCTGCCGAAGAGTCAAGAGACTTTTACTTCCCTCTTTGTTTCCTGGTGCACGAGGACAGGGGATTAACAGCGCTGCTTAAAGGAGCTCCAGAGACAGGTGCGAGCCACGGCTAACAGCGCGGACCCCAGAGACGGGCATGAGACACTAAATCTGCTGCTGCTGCCAACAAGAAGCCTGTGTGTGAGCACAGGTCACTATCCACATCTCCCTTCCGAGGAGTCTGTGCAGCCCGCCACTGCCAGGGTGCCATGATACAGGGACAATTACACCAGGAGAATGCAAGGCGCACCTCAGGCTGGTGCAACGTCATGTCAGTCTTTGCCGCCGCAGGCTCACCCTACATCTGTACCCCTCCCTCCCCCCGGCCTGAGTGAGCCAGAGCCCCCGACTCAGCTGCTCCTTTAAACCCGTTCTGTCTGAGCGAAGAACCAGTGACCTACACACAGAGGCGGTGCCAAATACAAAGCTGAGACCCAGGAGCTGTGCGAACAAATAAGAGAAAGGGAAATCTCTCCCAGCAGGCTCAGGAGCAGTGGATTAAATCTCCACAATCAACTTGACGTACCCTGCATCGGAGGAATAACTGAATAGACAACGAATCATCCCAAATTGAGAAGGCAGACTTTGAGAGCAAGATTTATTATTTTTTCCCCTTTTCCTCTTTTTGTGAGTGTGTATGTGTATGCTTCTGTGTGAGATTTTGTCTGTAAAGTTTGCTTTCACCATTCTTTCTAGGCTTCTATCCATCCAGGTTTTTTGGTGTTGGTTTTGTTTTTTTTTTTGGTTTTTACTTTAAATTTTTTTTTTCTTAATAATTTTTTTATTTTAATAACTTTTATTTTATCTTACTTTATTTTATTTTATTTTGCCCCCTTTCTTTCTTTCTTTCTTTCTTTTCTCTTTCTTTCTTTCTTTTCTCTCTTTCTACATTTTCTCCCTTTTATTCTGAGCCACTGGATGAAAGGCTCTTGGTGCTGCAGCCAGGAGTCAGTGCTGTGCCTCTGAGGTGAGAGAGCCAACTTCAGGACACTGGTCCACAAGACACCTCCCAGCTCCACATAATATCAGACAGCAAAAATCTCCCAGAGATCCCCATCTCAACACCAGCACACAGCACCCAACGACCAGCAAGCTATAGTGCTGGACACCCTATGCCAAACAACTAACAAGACAGGAATGCAACACCACCCAGTAGCAGAGAGGCTGCCTAATATCATAATTAGTCCACAGACACCCCAAAAAACACCACCAGACGTGGACCTGACCACCAGAAAGACAAGATCCAGCCTCATCCACCAGAACACAGGCACTAGTCCCCTCCACCAGGAAGCATACACAACCCACTGAACCAACTTTAGCCACTGGGGACAGACACCAAAAACAACGGGAACTACGAACTGCAGCCTGCAAAAAGGAGACCCCAAAAACAGTAAGATAAGTAAAATGAGAAGACAGAAAAACACACAGCAGATGAAGGAGCAAGATAAGAACCCACCAGACCTAACAAATGAAGAGGAAATAGGCAGTCTACCTGAAAAAGAATTCAGAATAATGATAGTAAAGATGATCCAAAATCTTGGAAATGTAATGGAGAAAATACAAGAAGTGCTTCCCAAGGACCTAGAATAACTACAGAGCAAATAAGCAATGATGAACAACACAAAAAAATGAACTTAAAAATTCTCTAGAAGGCATCAATAGCAGAATAACTGAGAAAGAAGAATGGATAAGTGACCTGGAAGATAAAATAGTGGAAATAACTACTGCAGAGCAGAATAAAGAAAAAAGAATGAAAAGAATTGAGGACAGTCTCAGAGACCTCTGGGACAACATTAAATGCATCAACATTTGAATTATAGGGGTTCCAGAAGAAGAAGAGAAAAAGAGAGGGACTGAGAAAATATTTGAATAGATTAGAGTTGAAAACTTCCCTAATATGGGAAAGGAAATTGTCAATTAAGTCCAGGAAGTGCAGAGAGCCCCAAGGAGCTCCAAGGAGAAACACACCAGGACACATATTAATCAAACTATCAAAAATTAAATACAAAGAGAAAATATTAAAAGCAGCAACGGAAAAGCAACAAATAACATACAATGGAATCCCCGTAAGGATAACAGCTGATCTTTCAGCAGAAACTCTGCAAGCCAGGAGGGAGTGGCAAGACATATTTAAAGTGATGAAAGGGAAGAAACTACAACCAATATTACTCTACCCAGCAAGGATCTCGTTCAGATTCGACAGAGAATTTAAAACCTTTACAGACAAGCAAAAGCTAATCAAGTCCTGGAAGCACACAGAGTGCCATACAGGATAAATCCAAGGAGAAAGATGCCAAGACACATATTAATCAAACTGTCAAAAATTAAATGCAAAGAAAACATGTTTAAAGCAGCAAGGTGAAAACAACAAATAACACACAAGCAAATCCCCATAAGGTTAACAGCTGATCTTTCAGCAGAAACTCTGCACGCCAGAAGGGACTGGCAGAACATATTTAAAGTGATGAAGGAGAAATACCTACAACCAAGATTACCCAGCAAGGACCTCATTCAGATTTGATGGAGAAATTGAAAACTTTTCAGACAAGCAAAAGCTGAGAGAATTCAACACCACCAATTCAGCTTTACAACAAATGCTAAAGAAACTTCTCTAGGCAAGAAACACAAGAGAAGGAAAAGACATACAATAACAAACCCAAAACAATTAAGACAATGGGAATAAGAACATACATATTAATAATTATCTAAAATGTAAATGGATTAAATGCTCCCACCAAAAGACACAGACTGGCTGACTGGATACATAAATAAGACCCATATATATGCTGTCTACAAAAGACCCACTTCAGACCTAGAGACACATACAGACTGAAAGTAAGGGGATGGAAAAAGATATTCCATGCAAATGGAAACCAAAAGAAAGCTGGAATAGCAATTCTCATATCAGACAAAATAGACTGTAAAATAAGTCTATTAGAAGAGATAAAGAAGAACACTACATAATGATCAAGGGATCGATCCAAGAAGAAGATGTAACAATTGTAAATATTTATACACCCAACATAGGAGCACCTCAATATATTAGGGAAATACGAACAGCCATAAAAGGGGAAATCAACAGTAACACATTCACAGTAGGGGACTTTTAACACACCACTTTCACCCATGGACAGATCATCCAAAATGAAAATAAATAAGGAAACACAGCTTTAAATTATACATTAAACAAGATGGACTTAATTGACATTTATAGGACATTCCATCCCAAAACAACAGAATACACATTTTTCTCAAGTGCTCATGGAATATTCTCCAGGATAGATCATATCTTGGGTCACAAATCAAGCCTCGGTAAATTTAAGAAAATTGAAATTGTATCAAGTATCTTTTTGACCACAATGCTATGAGACTACACATCAATTACAGGAAAAGATCTGTAAAAAATACAAACACATGGAGGCTAAACAATACACTACATAATAACAAAGTGATCACTGAAGAAATCAAAGAGGAAATCAAAAAATACATAGAAACAAATGACAATGAAAACACGTTGACCCAAAACATATGGGATGCAGCAAAAGCAGTTCTAAGAGGGAAGTTTATAGCAATATAATCCTACCTTAAGAAATAGGAAACATCTCGAATAAACAACCTAACCTTGCACCTCAAGCAATTAGAGAAAGAAGAACATAAAAACCCCCAAAGTTAGCAGAAGGAAAGAAATCATAAAGATCAGAGCAGAAATAATTGAAAAAAAAATAAGGAAATGATATCAAAGATCAATAAAACTAAAAGCTGGTCCTTTGAGAAGATAAACAAAATTGATAAACCATTAACCAGACTCATCAAGAAAAAAAGGGAGAAGTCTCAAATCAATAGGATTAGATATGAAAAAGGAGAAGTAACAAGTGACACTGCAGAAATACAAAAGATCATGAGAAATTACTACAGGCAACTCTATGCCAATAAAATGGACAACCTGGAAGAAATGGACAAATTCTTAAAAATGCACAACCTGCCATGACTGAATTGGGAAGAAATACAAAATATGAACAGACCAATCACAAGCACTGAAATTGAAACTGTGATTAAAAATCTTCCAACAAACAAAAGCCCAGGACCAGATGGCTTCAAAGGCGAATTCTATCAAACATTTAGAAAAGAGCTAATACATATCCTTCTCAAACTCTTCCAAAATATAGCAGAGGGAGGAACACTTCCAAACTCATTCTACAAGGCCACCATCACCCTGATACCAAAACCAGACAAGGCTGTCACAAAGAAAGAAAACTACAGGCCAATATCACTGAGGAACATAGATGCAAAAATCCTTAACAAAATACTAGCAAAGAGAATCCACCAGCACATTGAAGAATCGTACACCATGATCAAGTGGGGTTTATTCCAGGAATGCAAGGTTTCTTCAATATATGCGAATCAATCAGTGTGATACACCATATTAACAAATTGAAGGAGAAAAACCATATGATCCTCTCAAAAGATGCAGAGAAAGCTTTCGACAAAATTCAACACCCATTTATGATAAAAACCCTCCAGAAAGTAGGCATAGAGGGAACTATCCTCAACATAATAAAGGCCATATATGACAAACCCACAGCCAACATCGTCCTCAATGGTGAAAAACTCAAACCATTCCCACTAAGATCAGGAACAAGACAAGGCTGCCCATTCTCACCACTCTTATTCAACATAGTTTTGGAAGTTTTAACCACAGCAATCAGAGAAGAAAAGGAAATAAAAGGAATCCAAATCAGAAAAGAAGTAAAGCTTTCACTGTTTGCAGATGACATGATACTATACATAGAGAATCCTAAAGATGCTACCAGAAAACTACTAGAGCTAATCAATGAATTTGGTAAAGTAGCAGGATACAAAATTAATGCACATAAATCTCTGGCATTCCTATACACTAATTACGAAAAAATCTGAGAGTGAAATCAAGAAAACACCCCCATTTACCATTGCAACAAAAATAATAAAATATCCAGGAATAAACCTACCTAAGGAGACAAAAGACCTGTATGCAGAAAATTATAAGACACTGATGAAAGAAATTAAAGATGATATAAATACATGGTGAGATATACCATGTTCTTGGATTGGAAGAATCAACATTGTGAAAATGATTCTACTATCCAAAGCAATCTACAGGTTCAATGCAATCCCTATCAAACTACCACTGGCATTTTTCACAGAACTAGATCAAAATATTTCACAATTTGTATGGAAACACAAAAGACCCCGAATAGCCAAAGCAATCTTGAGAATGAGATACGGAGCTGGAGGAATCAGACTCCCTGACTTCAGACTATACTACAAAGCTACAGTAATCAAGACAGTATGGTACTGGTACAAAAACAGAAATATAGATCAATGGAACATGATAGAAAGCCCAGAGATAAACCCACACACATATGGTCACCTTATCTTTGATAAAGGAGGCAGAAATGTACAGTGCAGAAAGGACAACCTCTTCAATAAGTGGTGCTGGGAAAACTGGACAGGTACATGTAAAAATATGAGACTAGATCACTCTCTAACACCATACACAAAAAGTAAGCTCAAAATGGATTAAAGACCTAAATGTAAGGCCAGAAACTATCAAACTCTTAGAGGAAAACGTAGGCAGAACACTCTATGACATAAATCACAGCAAGATCCTTTTTGACCCACCTCCTAGAGAAATGGAAATAGAAAGAAAAATAAACAAATGGGACCTATTGAAACTTAAAAGCTTTTGCACAGCAAAGGAAACCATAAACAAGACCAAAAGACAACCCTCAGAATGGGAGAAAATATTTGCAAATGAAGCAACTGACAAAGGATTAATCTCCAAAATTCACAAGCAGCTCATGCAGCTCAGTAACAAAAAACAAACAACCCAATCCAAAAATGGGCAGAAGACCTAAATAGACATTTCTCCAAAGAAGATATACAGATTGCCAACAAACACATGAAAGAATGCTCAATATCATTAATCATCAGAGAAATGCAAATCAAAACTACAATGAAATATCATCACATACTGGTCAGAATGGTCATCATCAAAAAATCTAGAAACAGTAAATGCTGGAGAGGGTGTGGAGAAAAGGGAACCCTCTTGCACTGTTGGTGGGAATGTGAATTGGTACAGCCACTATGGAGAACAGTATGGATGTTCCTTAAAACACTCCAAATAGAACTACCATATGACCCAGCAATCCCACTACTGGGCATATACCCTGAGAAAACCATAATTCAAAAAGAGTCATGTACCAAAATGTTCATTGAAGCTCTCTTTACAATGGCCAGGAGATGGAAACAACCTATGTGTCCATCATCGGATGAATGGATAAAGAAGATGTGGCACATATGTACAATGGAATATTACTCAGCCATAAAAAAGACATGAAATTGAGTTATTTGGAGTGAGGTGGATGGACCTAGAGTCTGTCATACAGAGTGAAGTAAGTCAGAAAGAGAAAGACAAATACTGTATGCTAACACATATATACGGAATCTAAGAAAAAAAATGTCATGAAGAACCTAAGGGTAAGACGGGAATAAAAACACAGACTTACTAGAGAATGGACTTGAGGATATGAGGAGGGGGAAGGGTAAGCTGTGACAAAGTAAGAGAGTAGCATGGACATATATATACTACCAAAGTTAAAATAGATAGCTAGTGAGAAGCAGCCGCATAGCACAGGGAATCAGCTTGGTGCTTTGTGACCACCTGGATGGGTGGGTTAGGGAGGGTGGGAGGGAAGGAGATGCAAGGGGGAGGAGATATGGGAACATATGTATATGTATAACTGATTCACTTTGTTATAAAGCAGAAACTAACACACCATTGTAAAGCAATTATACTCCAATAAAGATGTAAAAAATAAAAAAAATTAAAAAAAAGTAAAAAAATTAAAAACATTGTGTAATGTTCCATTAGAAGCTTTAAACTGGGTATTTGGGGATTTTGGTTTTGGCCACCCATATGGCCCAGTAAATTAATAATTTTCCATTCTGAATGCAAGGTTATTCACAGGTCTTCAGACACTGTTTATTTCAAAATTCTGTATTATTTTCAGCCAATTTGTTTTCACTATAGAAATTACAGTTTGTCAAACATTAGCATTTGTGTTGAGTTAAGAGCCAAAGAGAAATAACATCTTCCTTAGCCTCTTATTCTGGAAATTATCTAAAATTCATGACTCAGATTATTTCAACTTCTACTATATTAAACTACTTGAAAAAGAGTGTTTAACCCATAGCTTCCATAAATTGCTAACAGATTAAAAGAAAACAATAACAAAAGATGACCAGGAATGAAGTTGGGTAATATCAAGAAAATATCCCAGTAAGCAGAAACTTAAGTAGAGACTGGTATTTAATTTTCAGCCACTTGAAGTAAATCAGTTACTTGTAAGGACTAACTTGTAACCACTTTCTGAGGTGTGCCTTTTATGCTTATGAGGGAAATTATGCTTATGCAATGGGCTTGGATCATTTGCATGGGAAAATGTTTCCCTCTTTCCCTCACTTAAGGACAGTTTCTTGGTCATCCTAGGTCCCCATCATAATAGATCTCTTGATTTGTGGGTAATACCTCTAAAATAAAACTAATGGGTCCATCCTAGGTGCATTCTTGTGGATGCTGTACTTATGACAGCTGTGAATTGAAGCAGGTATTTCAACTCTCTGAGAACATTTCAATTGAGCTTCCACTCATACCTCTACCTAAACCTAAACCTATACCTATCCCAATGTGTATGCCTACACCTGTGCTGTCCCTGTATGTACGCATACACCTATATCATGCCTTTAACTATATCTGTCCCAAAGTGTTGTTTTGAGGATGCAATGAGAGACAGTTTCACGTGTATGGTACCTAACCACTAGTGGTTGCCCTACAAATGTTGGTTATGAATGGTTCCCTGGTAAACTTCAGCTGACACATTTCAACCTCTGGGGATTTTATGGAGAATGGACCACCAAAGTGGAATTTGCAGTGCTTGTTTAGTGGTCACACACCATCTGAGTTCTTGAAAAACATGCATGTAACTCAGTTTTCATTTTGCAACTGAACTTTTAACCCTGTGATCGAATACCCTTGTTGACTTCTCACTTGGCACCGAGGGGCACTCCCTCAGCCTTGTCAGGAACAAGGTCTTATTTCTTCTCCCAGAGCATGGCTCACCTCCAGTGCCTAGGATAAAGAGCTATGCGTTGCCATGGAAAAGGGGCATGGCCAGAAGATTGAGAGGCAGAAAGGGCCATTTCCACCACGGCAACAAGGAGACACCAACAAGATGTCAGCCAGGGTCAGAGTCCCAGAACTCTGGCAAAGGAGGGAATGGAGGGGAGATTTCTGAATATGGAGGAAGCTGCAGTAGCCAAGAACAGCCTTGTGCACATGTCTATCAGTGGACAGTGGACACATTGCCTAATCTACAGACCTCCGTCTTTCCTGGGAGCTCATATACCCACAAACACTTTTTGAAGGACCACTAGAATTAGATTCTGAAGATGCAAAGAGAAGTAGAAAGTAGTTCAGTCTCCAAACTTTTCAGTCCCTCCAGGAGAGAAACAAAATATCCCTATAACATCAGCTGTAGGAGAAAGCCAGATAAACCTTGTCATTCAATACCTAAATGGCTTCTGCTCAAGTTTAGGCAATAGAGTCAAAGAAGAATTCACAAGTGACATTTGAATTAGCACCTGATTTAAGGGAGACCTTCTCCAGGCAGCAGGATGGAAAGGCACTGAAGAAGCAAAGCTATGAGGGGCAGAATCAGTCAAACTGATGGCCTATAGAGAGAAGAGGAAGCCTAACTTACCAAGCAGTCAAGGGGTCTAGGGTGTAGACTGCTGTGTAAGCCCACCCAATATAGACATGCACTTGCAAAGATGCATCTTCTCTAATGCTGACCCGTTTCCATTCCACTTTGTATGCTATGGGCTTTACTGACAGCAGGTTACTCCAGTCTCTACATTCTGTAGAACCTCAGCTATAGAACTGCTTACAATTGCCATTCCCAAACAAATTGCCTATTTGGAATTAAGCAAAGGTATAGTCAAATTTTCTCAAAGAAACCTGCATATAAAAAACCTGTGAGATTAATGAAGTGCAAGTGAATGTTTAATCTTTTCTCCTGCTTTGCACCATAAGAATTAGGCTTTCCTTCTGCTGAATCGGTCTAATATTACACTGACAAGAGCAATTGTTTTCTTTATACGATCCCTTATTTCTATGCTCAGATCGCCAGCAATCCCAGTTTTATGTCCATTCCAGACCATTCACATGAACGGGTCTATTGAAATGCAGTCCACTCTATTTCTTCCTATTGTTTTACATGTTGGTTCAAATGAGGTTTGAATAAAGAGCACATTCCTAATACTAAGGATTAAACGTTTCCAAATTCTCAAATTTCCTTGGCTTAGACCCACTCTGCACAACTGCTGTTGGTTCAGGACTTAGTTATGCTTCCCCAGTACCAATAAACCTGAGTCAAAATATCCATCTAATTGGAACCTTCTTTAGGATGTCTTCCTGATATTTTAAGGGTGTATGGTTTTCATATTAAGCAGTGAACATGCTGTCAAATGTAACATAGTCTGTTTCACTGAACAGGACAAAAAGGGCCATTTCCCCTCTGCCCTCAGCTCTATAAACAGAGACTGGAATGTTTACAGCAAGAACAGGAGGTTGTATGTGTGGTGTTCCTCACGCAAGACTCCTCACGCTCACCATGGTTTCAGTGTCTCATCCGTGTGCTCTCAGCCATGCAGACGAGGCTGCCATCTTGCTATTGTTCATCTGAAGGAACAGCCTCACTATTTGTAACCTTTGAATGATTCTCCTGTGAAGCTTAAAGATCCACAGCTCCAGGATGTGTGGACTGCCATCCACATCATTGAAACTCATTGAAACTAGAAAAGCAAACAAGAAATGCACATCATAGGAGTCACATAAAAAATGATAGGTGGATTAATGAATGGATGGATGAATGAAAGAATGAATGATATAGCCAAGATAACTACCTGGTTTTGGACAAAGACATGTCTTGGAATTCTAGGTCAATGAGGGCACCAATATGAGTATACATCTATTTGTTCTCTCTCATCATTTTCCTTTTTGAAAAATTAAACACAGAATTCTGATGTAGTGTGCAAGTTTATTCCTCAGAGGTAAAATGTAGGATGATTGCCATGCTTATTATCACCAATTACTAAATTAAACCAGATTTAAAAACACAATGTTATCATTACTACTTCATACTTTTCAAAACGTTTCATAACTGTTATCTCACTTTATAAAAAGAAAGTCTCTTCAATTAATCTTCCAGTTTTCATCTATTACATTTTCCTGCTGTTATATTTTTTATTTTATCCAGAAAAAAAAAATGCTGTTCCTTTCTTGTGGAAGCAATTAAAAAAATCACCAATTACAATATAAAGTTCCTTCATTAATTGTCCATAGATGTTTTCATCAGGTTTTCAGAACTCATGTTATCCTAATTCAGAAGCTGGACTTGGGACAAGCATTACTTCAGCATCCAAAGTACTGCCATAGGAAACAAATAGAAGCAAAGAGAGACACAGCTATAAAGAAAACAAAGTCTCATTAAAACCTGGTGACGAGCTCATTAGACCCAACTAGCTCTTAATGCAGCAGCAGCAAATGTGGATGAAAACCACCCCAGACAAGATGCTGTGTTTCTAGATGGTCTCTGGAAAGAGTTAAATTTTGCATAAAGGGTCCACAGTAACAGGAGAGGAACTGGACCTGGACCTGGACCCTCCACGTTGGGCTCTCTTCTGAGCAGAATATTGTGTGTGTCTGCATGTGTGTGTGTGTGTGTATCTGTGTGCACTCATACACAGACACCCTAGAGAGAACCTTGAGCACCTGGAGAGCTCAGACCATGGGAGGAGAGAATCTTAGATTTGGAAGGTCCTGGAATCAGCTGGTCCAATCCTGTCTCCCTGCTCCCATGCAGGGTTCACTCTGCATTGTCCTACCTATGGCCCCGCAGCCTTGGCTTGAATTCACCTCATGACACATGGCTCATCACTTGATGGAGGTATTTGTAGATGCACAAAGATTCTAACAAAGCCATGATCCGATTCCTATTGAAGTGCATTACTGTGTGCTCATCATGACCTATAGGACAGTGGGTACCACCCCCCCATGCCTCCACTTATATTCAAGTCCCTTCTGTTGAGGTGACCTGTACCAAGTGTGGCCTCTCACCCATGCTCATGGCCTTCACTGCATGTCTTCTCTGTGGGTGCTAGGAAGACAGAAGCCACACTGCTCTGGATGTGAGCACTGACCCTGACTGGCACAGATGTTGTCTGTCCTCACTGCCCCTGAAATCAAAACCCTGGTACTTTCATAAATGCACACCCAGGTATCATGAGCTTTAGTCTGGAGAAAGTATGGAACTCTGGTTGCTGGCAATCTTATGGACAGTTGTCCATAAATCACTAGAACTCCTACCTGTATATGGTACAGTTAAATTTTATCCTATTTTCTTGGTCCTAGTTTCCTTGTTTTAAATAATTTGCATCTCAGTCCTGTCATCTGCTATATCAACTGTCCCTCCCAGTTTTGTGTCACGTGAAAATCTCCTAAGCATATGTTTTGTGCCTTGATCTAAACCACTGAATAGATGTTAACACATGGTAAAGAATAGGACACAGTTTTATGTGTTTTAGGGTTTTCCCCTTTGATTGACACCAATTATTTAGCAGCAGTCTTTTAGCAGATTGTTAAGGCAGCTCTGACCTATTGAATTGTGATTTCATCAAGTGCACAGGAATATCAAAAGGACAGCTCCATGCCGGGCTGAAGTGGGAAGTCTGAAGTCCGAGACGTACCTGACACAAAGCAGAATGAGCTCTTGAAATTTAAGTACCGCTCTTCATTAATCTTTGTGTAACCAGTGCCCTGTAATGTGAATTTACTAAACACAAAGAGAAAACACACTGCTTTTTGTGAAACTAATTGAGCTGGATCTTGTGATGGCTGCCCATCAGCCTGTTAATAATCACTTCTTCATTGTTGTCAGTGTTCAGTGTTGAACTGATTGGCCCCTCGTCTCAAGAATTCATCCTTTTTCCAATTTTGAAATTGGAAAAATATTTGCCTCCTCCACTCACCTGGCTCCTCTCCCACAATTCAGTATTTTCTCATGGAAAAATATCTCTTCTGTCACATCTTCACATATTCTGCACATGCTCTCAGGCCCTGAGCTGTAACTTTTGTGGGTCTGATGTCTTATACTTCCCCAGAGCCTCTGATCTTTTCTTTCTTGTTACCCCTCTCAAAGGGCACAGAGCCTTTCTGCTCACACTTCTGTACTGTCCAGCCTGAATACTGTCTTCTAGTGGAAGATAATGGAAACCAAACTGTGGTCAAGAGGATCTGTCCTCTCTCTGACTCCTTTATATATATATATATATATATATATATATATATACACATATATATATATGAATATAGTTGATTAACAATGTTGTGTCAGGTGTGGGTGTACAGCAAAGTGATTCAGTTACACATGTACATGTATCTATTCTTTTCCAAATTCCTTTCCCAATTAGGTTGTTACAGAATATTGAGCAGAGTTCCCTGTGCTATACAGTAGGTCCTTGTTGATTATCCATTTTAAATATAGCAGTGTGTACATGTCAATCCCAAACTCCCTAACTATCCCTCCACTCCTCCCATCCTTCCCCCTGGTAACCATAAGTTCATTCTCTAAGTTGGTGAGTATGTTTCTGCTTTGTAAATAAGTTCATTTGTATCATTCTTTTTAAGATTTTGAATATAAACGATATCATATGATATTTGTCTCTCTCTGTCTGACTTACTTCACTTAGTATTAAAACTTCCCCAAGAGTCAGCCCATCCTTTTTTATTCTATTTGCTCCACAGATATCGAGTAGTTACATCTGATGGTTGACAATAAAGTGGAGGGTTTCTCAGAAAATTAAAAGTGGAACAATATATTTAGGGAGTTGTCTTCCTCACTTTAATTTTTTTGTAAAATAAAAGTAAAAAATAAGTCCAAAAGCAGTGAATGGAATAATCTTTCTGTATTTTGTGAAAATAGAATCTGGAACCCAGAGATGATGAGTATATAAATTACATCTGCAAGATCTGACTCTATAAAAGGATCTATTAAAAAACTAAATGTCAAACTTGTGAGTGTTAAATATTCTGTTTGTCTTCATGGATCATATAATTCAGAACTTATAAAAATAACACAAATTTGAATATTAATTATAATAATCATTAGTAATCAAAATATAGTTCCTTGACAGTTTCATGGCAATGTTGTAAAATAAAAGTTTGAAAATACATAAGAAAAATAATACGTGCGTGTTCCTTTTGTGTGTGAACATGTATCTCTCAGAGGGACATGAACTGAAGTAGTTTCCTATGCCAGCTATTTTTCCGAGATCCTGACTTCTTTGGAATATCTTATGGTAATTGATTCCTATTCTTCTGGCAAGCCACCTGTTAAGCTAAGGCGGAAGCTGAGAAGGAGGAGTGAAATTGGGTGGAGTCGATTATGTTTTTAACATTACTTCATTATACTGCAATGCAAGCTGTTAGCTCCTGAGTCCACACATTTTTTAATAGGGTGTGTCATTGATTTATTAATGCCATTCAGGTCAAGCAATCTGAGTACTTTTTTTAATTTAAAATTTAAGAAAATATTCTAGATAAATCTTAAATCTGGGATTTAAAACAGTAATATAAGTCAGTCTAAAGTCGGCAATATCAGTGAGAGACTTGTTTGTTTAAGGAAAGTGTCAGTGCCCACAAGTGGATATTAATTTTGCTTCTCTTATATCAATGCAAATCTAGGTAAAAGTCAAAACATCTATTTTTGCTTCAAGATTTACAATTTAACTACAAGACAAGGAATTGGTTCTTTTGTTGTTTGCTTTAATGCTTTGGTGGTCCTCAACACCGGTCCTGTGTTTCTGGTTGGGTTACTACGAAAGTCTGAGGGGTGGTAATCCATTTGGCACTGTTCTCTGTTCACATGGCAGATAGTGGAGTGAGTGGTCCCCACCAGACGTCACTGGAAACATGGTCTACAGCCAGTGGCAGATGGTCTAGATCAGTGGGTCTATGAGTGTGGTCTCCAGACCTGTAATATCAGCATCACCTCTATACTAGAATACACCCTAGGTCTACTGAATCACGAACCCCAGGGATGTGGCTCCATGGGCTTATCTTCAGGAGCCTCCAGGTGATTTTCTTCTATGCTGAAGTTTGAGAACCACAGATCTTGTCTCACTCACTACGTGGATGGAACCATTTCACTGGAAGCAGCTGAATTAAAGACCAATGCAGAAAATACGTATGTGAAACAGTGTCAGAAAAATGGACACAATGGAATCTGATTTTTATTTATATACCAAAGATAAAGATTGACTCCAACACTTTCAATATTCATTCAAATCCAGAAAATAATTTGTTACATATCGTATTCTTGATCAGAGAGAACTAAGCACAATTCTGAAGGGTGACAACGTCATTCAGCAACTCATGGTCTTTTGGGTGACCCTCTATTACAAAGAGCTTCCGATGTTTCAAGGATATCTGCATTACGTTGAGGGTCTAAACATTACCATCTAAATGTTTGGAATACATAGGAAGTCCACAGAGGGCAGTGCAATCAGTAAAGGATGGGTAGGCTGTGGTTCCTCCAGCATGGTGGAAAGATGAGTCAGTAAATGAGAGATTGCCCTCTTTCCAGAGTTCTTACCTTTCACACGTCTCTATTCAGCGACATTCTCTGTGGTAACATCACAAATAAAGGCAGAAATACTCCATTTACAAAATTAGCTATTTTACCAGGCATTCAAGGTATATAACAAATCCACATTGCCACTTTGAGGCCACACTCTCCTGTAGGTGATCGGTGCTCTATGTGTTGGAGAGTTCATTTATGTAGGCTTCAGGGTATCCACTTCCTCTCATACTCAAGAGTTTATTAGAGACAATTTGTGACATGAGGTTAAAGATTACTCAAATAGATTCACGTGTTCCCTTTCAAATGCATGTTCAATAAACAGACTTTCAAAGAGCAAATGGAAAGTTAATGCTGGAAAAGACCCCAGAAACTTCACAGCCTGTCCCTAATGCTTTGTCTAAAATAACCCAGGTGGTGACTAAGTCAGAAGTCCTTGGATTTACAGAACAGTTCACTGTCTCGTTCTTTCTTAGCCTCTTTCAGAAATTGATATTGAGAAAGTAGAAGAAAGTAATACAGTGTTCACACCAATACTGTGGTTCCATCCTCAACAGTAACAGATTTCCCTTGTGTTCCCACAGAGTGTCCTGTGCTCTTCCTTTATAGCATTGTATGATCATGATAATTAAGTATTTGTGCTTTAAAATGTATTTTTCACCAGAGTGCAAGGTACAGGGAGGCAGAGATCTCATATTTCATTCTCTGTAATCTATCGCCCATACTCACCCACATATGTTGCCCATATGTGTTGGAACTCCACATATTTCTGTGGAAGTAATGAATGAGTAAATAATAATTAATGTATGCATTGATATTACAGCATACATCACATTGTAGCTTTTCACATTGATGTTCTTGCCTGGATCTTATGCTCTGCTGGCTCAGATTTATCTCTCACTCCTACATCTAATGCAATGTTTGATTCCTGGGACTATCAAACTGTTTTATTATTAAATGAATTGCTCTCGGGACTTAGAAATGAGTAAATATGGCCTTTATTCTCACTTTCATTGCTGACTAGGGACCCTTAAATGAAACAGTTCAGCTTTCTCATCCATTATGTAGACATCATCATATTTGCCTTTGTCTCCCTGGGAGATTGTAAAGCTATGTGAGAATAATGGTGATACCACACTGAGAGCTTGGAAAACAAACACATTATGTAATTCTGTGATAACAACAATAAAGATATTACTTTTGTTCTTTTTTTCTTCTAAAATATCTGTCCTAACCTAGTAGCTCAGAAGAACCTAAAATAAAACATCATTTTCCCATCTTATTGATTTTATTCTCTGAGTAGCATTTTCCTTGTCAGCACATTAATGAAACCTCAGCAATAGAAGACAGAAATCAACATTGTAGGCTGATCCTTCTCCAACTTTTTTGCAGAGACTTCAAAGCCTGTTAGAATCTCCCAAACTCAGAGAAATTATCCTAAGTCACTCATGACTCATTTTGCAGCCCAAACTATAATTGGTCCCTCTAGAAACCCCAAAGGAAGTGGTTTAGGCGCCATGTGAAATGCAGCATATGAGGATCTGACGTCACTGAGAATTCTCACAGTGGTTGTGGTTTCCCACCCTGGTGTCCAGCTCCAGCAGTGAGGCTCCTCCCACGGTGGCTAAAATCCAGTAAGTACTAAACAGCTGATTGTGACCCATGGCCTGATTACTGGGTCGCAGATCAGTACTTGAAAACACCCACCTGTTAAGTGTCTTTCCAACTGAAGGGATGAAGACCAGGTTGGTAGGAGAACTGTGTCCATAGAGGCAACAGTAGAAGACATTCCCACATTGAAAAGTGTGGGTGAGTCTGGGGGCTGTTGCAGTGGAGATTAAGAGCATTCATTGGACTCTCCACCCCCAATTTGGAAGCTTTGTTGTAATGTGACTTCTCTAATCTAAATGGAGTGGCAAGAACACCACAGCAAACCTAAAGTCAGGCCTGGTGCAAGTATTATGAAAATTCAAAGAACTAAGACCGTCAACATATAAGCACTTCAGGCCTACAGTATTGCTCCCTGATGAGGGTCCTAGACACAGGGCTCATCTGAGCTTCCCTGGCTGGCAACACCTTACATGGGCAGGGAATTAGACACATCCACTGGGAGAGGACCCCTGGAAGCTTGCTCCTGCTTTCTCTGGAGGCTACACCATGTCTGTTCTTCCTGTGCTGATCTTACTCCACACCTTTTCACTGCAATAAACCATAACTGTGAGTCTACTAGCTTTCCTGAGTTCTTCTAGTGAAACATCAAGCCTGTGGGTTGTCTTGGGGACCCCTACACAGAGAAGGAGGATTCAACAGATTCAGGAATTAGTTTTAGGGCAGGAAACCAGGAGAAACACAGAGTCAGAGAAGCCCTGCAGACTTCTGGAAAGAGGATTTTGTTCCCACACTGTGTAGATTAGAAAGTTTGGCCACTTTTTTTCAAAATTAAAAGATGGATAATACTCCTATGAGGAGTAATGGGAGTAGTAGTCATCTTCCATATTCTACCTTCCTTTTTTGTTTGTCTAGTTTCTCTTCATTTTTCAATTTGAAGTGTTGGTTTATCTTGTTATGTTGAAAATATTTTTTTAACAAATCATTTCTATAAAAAGATAAACTGATTAATCAATTTATCAGATAAATATCTCACAATAGCCTTTTTCACCTCAAGTCAGATAAATGTGACAACAGAACAGGTGGCACAACTTTGTTGTGTATGGCTACAAGAAGGGTGTACTTCCAGAAATTTGGAAAATTTTGTAAAGATAGAAGGCAGCAACTCAAACTCTCTTCAGTAACTTATTTTCCTTTCCATTTTGAAAGTGAATTGGAGTTCTCACCCACACAAGTGGATTAATTCTAGTCCCCATGACTACATGTTCTATAACCAAACTGCAATATTCTGTTCTATCTCGTAACATCTAAATAAGGGTAGATTAGTCAATTCTGGGGGGCACTGGGCCTGACATACCCAGATCTCTTGCCTCTCTTTGCTTACAAGCAAACAAAGAGCCAGTCACACAAGGACTCAGTGCAACTCATGGTTCTTGAGTGGCTTTTTACAATTTATGACATATTTTAATATGGTTACGTTTTATGAATCATGCCTTTGAAATCATCCTAATGTCCTGTTTCATAGTTTTATAACTTGGTGGCTATAAGCTATTATTTATATTGTTTAGCAACTCTACTTTGTATGTGTCTGTTGACTTTGTTGTTGAGCACACTGTTTAGTCTGAGAATTCACAAGCACAAACTGGTAAACAGGATGAAAGTGGCTTAGAACCTGGCCTGGGGTTGGGAAATTCTTCACAATGCCTGACTCATTAATGCAGTCTATAAATGATTATAGAGAGTTTTACAGATGGTGCATATTTTGACCAGCCTCCCCTCTCCTTTCAAGATACACTAAGTGAGCATGTTATTTCCCATTAGCTAAGCACACGCTTTAGCTGGTTCCAGGTGACAAGGCAGTGCTGATTCAGTGTGGCCCCATCATAGATCAAAGGCAGATTCTTTCTCTACTGGGAAAATATGTCTGTATGTAAAACCCCAGAAAACCAAGACAGTTCTCACAGAAATAGAGAATTGTTTACAAATACATTCTAGCAAAACGGAGCCTTGGCTGACCCTTTTAAATTTTACTTCTCAAGAGAATGCTTTCAGAAATTCATAGGTCTCTCTGATAGTCGTTCACCTGAGCCAAACCAAATATGGTGTTCACCATGCATCCCGGCAGCACCACTTAAATTCTGCTTCTCCTTGTCCTTGTCTTCCTTTGATTGAGAAATGGAAATTTTCAGCAATAATTAATGCAAATTGGCAATAGTTATTTCTGTGTTCGGGGACCATCGCCCTGCTTGCCCTTGTGATACACAGTTACTGAACTCGATTGATTTAGCATTGAACCTTAGGGTTGAATGAAACCCTGTAAGGGTCATCAGCCCATGTGTCTGAATATATAATTGAGGAAACAGTGACTGCGTACAAGCCGATAGGCATAAAGATGTGAGGTACAGTGCTCAGCTCTCAGTAATACGGTCTGTTCTAGCCTTCATGACCCCCACCCAAGACTCCCCAGGCCTCTGCTTCATCTGCTGACTTGCTGTAGACAGACATGCCACCTTGAGGGTCATGAGTCCTTCCAAGATAGGAGGAGCCTGTTTCCCAGAATGACTGCTTGGGGGAGAGCCACCCACCCACGAGGGACACTGTTTTGGATTTTGAGTGAGAAATATGCTTCTACACAGTGAGACCGTTACTCCTGTAGCCTTACCTTCACTACATTACTGGGTCTCTTTGCTGTCTGCACAACCACGTGTGTGTGTCTGTGTGTGTGTGTCCTAATATCATCCTCTTAAAAGCAGCTCAACCATGTGAATTCCAAAGACAACCACTATAAGCAGCAGAGCTACACTGAAAAAGCAAAACACAAGTACTAACTATAGATGTTGATTATGCTCTAGTGGATACAGTGGCACCTTTGTGGTTTTAGTGTCATCTTATTTGTTACGTGGAGGGTGGCACTAAGATTTATTGATTCCATACCTTATAGTACACTAGAAAAAAAGCCAGCTGGCCCTCATGTAAAAATACAGATTTTCTTTTTTTTTTTTTTCATCCTCATCCAACAATCCATGTTTCCAACAGTTGTGGAAAGTAGATCTAGTATATTTGGAAGCAGGAAAGTGTAACTAGAGCCTGTTCCCAAGGATCATCTGCATGAAACACATAGAGTGGTAATCCTGCCCAGAGCTGAATGGGGTTTCCAGGAGTATTTCAGGCACAGGTGTGTTTTTTTGGATAACAGACATACCTCCAGGATGAGCAAAGACTCTTGTTTTTCTATATATATATATATTTTTTTTTTTTTTTGCAGTACGCGGGCGTCTCACTGCTGTGCCCTCTCCCATTGCAGAGCACAGGCTCCGGACACGCAGGCCCAGCGTCCATGGCTCACGGGCCCAGCCGCTCTGCGGCACGTGGGATCCTCCCAGACCGGGGCACGAACCCATGTCCCCTGCATCGGCAGGCAGACTCTCAACCACTGCGCCACCAGGGAAGCCCTGTTTTTCAATACTTTTGCAGAAAAGTTGTTTCTAAGATACCCAAGACTATTTCTTTGGGTAAAAGTAGTTTATTGTTGTTTGTCATTATTATTATTAAATAAAAATAAATAACACATAATCCCACAACAGAATATGTTAGTACCTGGACCTCACATAAAGTAGCTTTCATTTCTAATAACAGCAATGCAGCCTGCTGTTTATGTAATAGCATTTCCAAGGTGCACAACATACTCAGGAATTGCATGTACTAGTCTGTGAAATAGGATCTAAACTATGAAGCCAGGGTTCTGAGATATGTCCCTGGCCCTTTTACTTGCTGTTTATTCAAAGGCAGCTATTTTAAGACTAATTTTCCTCATCTGTCTGATGTGAGGGCATCGATTTTTGTAGAAATCCTCCCAACATCAGAATTCTCTTTCTATTCATCCCAGAAAAGTGTATAATCAGGTTAAGAAGATTGTTGGTATGGCAAGGACTGGCTGGATGCTGCCTGAACCTGGAGCATCTTCTTTTGAGATGCAGGGCTGGAGGATGTTTCCTGCCCTCCCCTGCAAGAAGGTGTGGACCTGTGGCTGAGGGCCAGGGGCGCTCATCACTTCCAGGAAGCCTCCCATGGGATTTCGTCTTTCCCTGCCCCTCTACGGATTGAATGCAGAGTGCTCAAAGGAAGCACAGGAGGGCAGAGTCAAGGCTGGGGCGGGGGGAGGGAGGGAAAATAAAGGAGGTTGTGGAAGCTGCTCCACCAGGATCGTCTGATACTGGACTAGGGTGTGAGTGCAAAATGAACTTTCACTGTATTATCCAGTGAGCACTGGGTGCTTATGCTGGTTTTGTTTTTTTTTAGTTTTTACCATCTTTATTGGAGTGTAATTGATTTACAATGGTGTGTTAGTTTCTGCTTTATAACAAAATGAATCAGTTATACATATACGTATATCCCCATATCACCTCGATCTTGCATCTCCCTCCCATCCTCCCTATCCTACCTCTCTAGGTGGTCACAAAACATACAACTGACCTCCCTGTGCTATGCTGCTGCTTCCGACTAGCTATCTGTTTTACATTTGGTAGTGTGTATACGTCAATGCCACTCTCTCACTTCGTCCCAGCTTACCCTTCCCCCTACCCATGTCCTCAAGTCCATTCTCTACGTCTGCATTTTTATTCCTGTCCTGACCCTAGGTTCTTCATAACCACTTCTTTTTTTTTTATTTTCTTGATTCCATATATATCTTTTAACATACGGTATTTGTTTTTCTCTCTTTCTGACTTATTTCACTCTGTATGACAGATTCTAGGTCCATCCACCTCACTACAATGTTTCTTTTTATGGCTGAGTAATATTTTATTGTATATATGTGCTACGTCTTCTTTATCCACTCATCTGTTGATGGACACTTAGGTTGCTTCCATGTCCTGGCTATTGTAAATAGAGCTGCAATGAACATTGTGGTACATGACTCTTTTTGAATTATGGTTTTCTCAGGGTTTATGCCCAGTAGTGGGATTGCTGGGTCACATGGTAGTTCTATTTTTAGTTCTTTAAGAAACCTCCATACTGTTCTCCATAGTGACTGTATCAATTTACATTCCCACCAACAGTGCAAGAGGGTTCCCTTTTCTCCACACCCTCCCCAGCATTTATTGTTTGTAGGTTTTATGATGATGGCCATTCTGACAGGTGTGAGATGATACCTTATTGTAGTTTTGATTCCCATTTCTCTAATGATTAGTGATGTGGAACATTCTCTATGTGGTTGTTGGCAATCTGTATATATCCTATAGAGAAATGTCTGTTTAGGTCTTCTTCCAATTTTTGGATTGGGTTGTATGTTTTTTTGATATTGAGCTTCATGGGCTGCTTGTAAATTTTGGAGATTAATCTTTTGTCAGTTGCTTCACTTGCAAATATTTTCTGCCATTCTGAGGGTTGTCTTTTCATCTTGTTTATGGTTTCCTTTGTTGTGCAAAAGCTTTTAAGTTTCATTAGGTCCCATTTGTTCACTTTTGTTTTTATTTCTATTTCTCTAGGATGTGGGTCAAAAAGGATCTTGCTGTGGTTTATGTCATAGAGTGTTCTGCCTGTTTTCCTCTAAGAGTTTGATAGTGTCTGGCCTTACATTTAGGTTTTTAATCCATTTTGAGTTTATTTTTGTGTATGATGTTAGGGTGTGTTCTAATTTCATTCTCTTACATGTAGCTGTTCAGTTTTCCCAACACCACTTATTGAAGAGGCTGTCTTTTCTCCATTGCATATTTTTGTCTCGTTTATCAAAGCTAAGATGACCATATGTGCGTGGGTTTATCGCTGGGCTTTCTATCCTGTTCCATTGATCCATATTTCTGTTTTTGTGCGAGTACCATACTGTCTTGATGACTGTAGCTTTGTAGTATAGTCTGAAGTCAGAGAGTCTGATTTCTCCAGCTCCATTTTTCTTTCTCAAGATTGCTTTGACTATTCAGGGTCTTTTGTTTTTCTATACAAATTGTGCAATTTTTTTTATTATAGTTCTGTGAAAAATGTGATTGGTAGTTTGATAGAGGTTGCATTGAATCTATATATTGCTTTGGGTAGTAGAGTCATTTTCATAATGTTTATTCTTCCAATCCAAGAACATGGTATATCTTTCCATCTGTTTGTATCATCTTTAATTTCTTTCATCAGTGTCTTATAGTTTTGTGCATACAGATATTTTGTCTCCTTAGGTAGGTTTATTCCTAGGTATTTTATTCTTTTGGTTGCCATGGTAAATGGGAGTGTTTCCTTAATTTCTCTTCATATTTCTCATCACTAGTGTATAGGAATCCAATATTTCTGTGCATTAATTTTGTGTCCTGCTACTTTACCAAATTCATTGATTAGCTCTAGTAGTTTCCTGGTAGTGTCTTTAGGATTCACTACATATAGTATCATGTCATCTGCAAATAGTGACACCCTTATTTCATCTTTTCTGGTTTGGATTCCTTTTATTTCTTTTTCTTCTCTGAATGTTGTGACTAAAACTTCCAAAACTATGTGGAATAATTGTGGGGAGAGTGGGCAACCTTGTCTTGTTCCTGATCTTAGAGGAAATGATTTCAGTTTTTCACCATTGAGGATGATTTTGGCTGTGGGTGTCATATATGACCTTTATCATGTTGAGATAAGTTCCCACTATGCCTACTTTCTGGAGGGTTTTCATCATAAATGGGTGTTGAATTTTGTCAAAATCTTTTTCTGCAACTATTGGATGATCATATGGTTTTTATCTGTCAGTTTGTTAATATGATTTAGCACATTGATTGATTTCCAGATATTGAAGAATCCTTGTATTCCTGGTATAAGCCCCCTTGATAATGGTGTATAATCCTTTTAATGTGCTCTTGGGGTCTGTTTGCTAGTATTTTGTTGAGGATTTCTGCATCTATGTTCATCAGTGATATTGGCCTGTAGTTTCCTTTCTTTGTGACATTTTTTCCTGGTTTTGTTATCAGGGTGATGGTGGCATTGTAGAATAAATTTGGGAGTGTTCCTCCCTCTGCTTTATTTTGGATGAGTTTGAGAAGGATAGGTGTTAGCTCTTCTCTAAATGTTTGACAGACTTCACCTGTGAAGCCATCTGGTCCTGGGCTTTTGTTTGTTGGAAGATTTTTAATCACAGTTTCAATTTCAGTGCTTGTGACTGGTCTGTTCATATTTTCTATTTCTTCCTGATTCAGTCTTGGCAGGTTGTGCATTTCTAAGAATTTGTCAATTTCTTCCAGGTTGTCCATTTTATTGGCATAGAGTTCCTTGTAGTAATCGCTTATGATCTTTTTTTTTTATTATTTCTGTAGTGTCAGTTGTTACTTCTCCTTTTTTTATTTCTAATTCTATTGATTTGTGTCTTCTCCCTTTTTTCTTGATGAGCCTGGCTAATGGTTTATCAATTTTGTTTATCTTCTCAAAGAACCAGCTTTTAGTTTTATTGATCTTTGCTATCATTTCCTTCATTTCTTTTTCATTTATTTATATTCTGATCTTCATGATTTTTTTCCTTCTGCTAAGTTTGGGTTTTTTTGTTCTTCTTTCTCTAATTGATATAGGTGTATGGTTAGGTTGTTTATTTGAGATGTTTCTTGTTTCTTGAGGTAGGATTGCATTGTTAAAAACTTCCCTCTTAGGACTGCTTTGGCTGCATCCCATAGATTTTGGGTCATTGACAATATTTTCATTGTTATTTGTTTCTAGGTATTTTTTTATTTTCTCTTTGATTTCTTCAATGATCTCTTGGTTATGAAGTAGTGTATTGTTTAGCCTCCCTTTCTTTGCATTTTTTACCGATTTATTCCTGTACTTGATATTTAGTCTCATAGTGTTGTGGTCAGAAAAGATACTTGATAAGATTTCAATTTTCTTAAATTTACCAAGGCTTGATTTGTGACCCAAAATATGATCTATCCTGGAGAATGTTCCATGAGCACTTGAGAAGAAAGTCTATTGTGTTGTGTTTGGATAGAATGTCCTATAATACCATTTAAGTCCATCTTGTTTAATGTGTCATTTAAGCTTGTGTTTCCTTATTTATTTTCAATTTTGTTGATCTGTCCATTGGTGAAAGTGGGGTGTTAAAGTCCCCTACAATGACTGTGTTACTGTTGATTTCCCCTTTCATGGCTGTTAACATTTGCCTTATGTATTGAGGTGCTCCTATGTTGGGTGCATAAATAGTTACAATTTTATATCTTCTCCTTCGATTGATCCCTTGATCATTATGTAGTGTCCTTCTTTGTTTCTTGTGATAGTCTTTATTTTAAAGTTTATTTTCTCTGATATGAGCATTGCTACTCCAGCTTTCTTTTGATTTCCATTTGCATTGAATATCTTTTTCCATCCCCTCACTTTCAGTCTGTATGTGTCCTTATGTCTGAAGTGTGTCTCTTATAGGCAGCATATGTACAGGTCTTGTTGTTGTATCCATTCAACCAGTCTATATCTTTTGGTGGGAGCATTTAATCCATTTACATTTAAGGTAGTTATCAACATATATGTTCCTATTACCATTTTTTTAAATTGTTTTGGGTTTTTTATTGTAGTTTTTTTTTTTTTTCTTCTCTGTGTTTCCTGCCTAAAGAAGTGCCTTTAACATTTGTTGTAAAGCTGTAACAGCTGTTGTAAGCTGTGGTGCTGAAATCACTTAACTTTTGCTTGTCTGTAAAGGTTTTAATTTCTCCATTGAACCTGAATGAGATCCTTCCTGAGTAGATTAATTTTGGTTGTAGTTTTTTTTCCCTTTCATCACTTTTAATATATCCTGCCACTCCCTTCTGGCTTGCAGATTTTCTGCTGAAAGATGAGCTGTTTACCTTATGGGGATTCCCTTGTATGTTTTTTGTTGCTTTTCCCTTGCTGCTTTTAATATATTTTCTTTGTATTTAATATTTATAGTTTGATTAATATGTGTCTTGGCATGTTTCTCCTTGGATTTATCCTGATGGGACTCTCTGCACTTTCTGGACTTGATTCATTATTTCCTTTCCCATATTAGGGAAGCTTTCAACTATAATCTCTTCAAATATTTTCTCAGTCCCTTTCTTTTTCTCTTCTTCTTCTGGGACCCCAATAATTTCAATGTTGGTGCATTTAATATTCTCCCAGATGTCTCTGTGACTGTCCTCACTTCTTTTCATTCTTTTCTCTTTATTTTGCTCTTGAATAGTTATTTCCAGTATTTTATCTTCCAGGTCACTTACCTGTTCTTCTGTCTCAGTTATTCTGCTCTTGATTCCTTGTCAAGAATTTTTAATTTCATTTATTGTGTTGTTCATCATTGTTTGTTTTGTCTTTAGCTCTTAGAGGTGCTTGTTAAACGTTTCTTGTATTTTTTCCATTCTATTTCCAAGATTTTGGGTCATCTTTACTATCATTACTCTGAATTCTTTTTCAGGTAGACTGCCTATATCTTCTTCATTTGTTTGGTCTGCTGGGTTTTTACCTTGCTCCTTCATCTGCTGTGTGTTTCTCTGTCTTCTCATTTTGCTTAACTTACTGTGTTTGGGGGTCTCCTTTTCACATGCTGAAGGTTCATATTTCCTGTTGTTTTTGGTGTCTGCTTCCAGTGGCTAAGGTTGGTTCAGTGGGTTATTTAGGCTTCCTGCTGGAGGTGACTGGTGCCTGTGTTCTGGTGGATGAGGCTGGATCTTGTCTTTCTGGTGGGCAGGACTGCATCCGGTTGTGTGCTTTGGGGTGTCTGTTACCTTATTATGATTTTAGGTAGCCTCTGTGCTAATGGGTGGTTTTCTCTTCCTGTCTTGCTAGTTATTTAGCATAGGGTGTTCAGCACTGTAGCTTGCTGGTCATTGAGTGGAGGTTGGTCTTAAAGTAGAGATGAAGATCTCTTGGAGAACTTTTGCAGTTTGATATTACATGGAGCTTGGAGGTCCCTGGTGGACCAGTGTCCTGAACTCAGCTCTCTCATCTCAAAGGCACAGGCCTGACACCCGCCTGGAGCACCAAGACCCTGTCAGACACACAGCTCAAAAGGAAAGGGAGAAAAAAAAAGAAAGAAATGAAGAAAAAAAAATAAAGTTATTAAAATAAAAATATTAAAATAATTATTAAATTTATTTTAAATATTAAAAAGTTATTAAAGAAAATAAAGAAAGAAGAGAGCAACAAAGCCAAAAAATTAATATACCAATGATAACAGGCACTAAAATGTATACTAAAAAACAAACAAACAAAAAACAGATAGAACCCTAGGACAAATGGTAAAAACAAAGCTATACAGACAAAATCACACAAAGAAGCATTCACTACACTCTCACAAAAAGAGAAAAAAGAAAAATATGTATGTATAATTCCTCTCCAAATCCACCTCCTCAATTTAGGGTGATTTGTTTTCTATTCAGGTATTCCACAGACGCAGGGTACATCATTTTGATTGTGGAGATTTAATCCACTGCTCCTGTGGCTGCTGGGAGAAATTTCCCTTTCTCTTCTTTGTTCACACAGCTCCTGGGGCTCAGCTTTGGATTTGGCCCTACCTCTGCAGTAGGTTGCCTGAGGACGTCTGTTCCCCACCCAGAGAGGATTGGGTTAAAGTAGCAGCTGATTAGGGGACTCTGGCTCACTCAGGTTGGGGGAGGGAGGGGTACAGAGTGCTGGGAGAGCCTTCAGTGGCAGAGGCCGGCATGACATTGCACCACCGTGAGGCGCCATGTGTTCTCCCGGGGAAGTTGTCCCTGGATCACGGGACCCTGGCAGTGGCGGGATGCACAGCCTCCTGGGAAGGGTGGCATGGATAGTGACCTGTGCTCACACACAGGCTTCTTGGTGGTGGCAGTAGTGGCCTTAGCATCCCATGCCTGTCTCTGGGGTCCGCGCTGTTAGCTACGGCTCACACCCATCTCTGGAGATCGTATAGGTGGTGCTCTGAATCCACTCTCAACCCCAAAACAATGGTCTCTAGCCTCTTAGGCAGGTCCAGACCTTTTCCCGGACTCCCTCCCGGCCAGCCGTGGTACACTAGCCCTTTCAGGCTGTGTTCATGCCGCCAACCCCAGTCCTCTCCCTGGGATCCGACCTCCGAAACCCGAGCCTCGGCTCCCAGCCCCCGCCCACCCTGGCAGGTGAGCAGACAAGTCTCTCAGGCTGGTGAATGCTGGTTGGCACTGATCCTCTGTGCGGGAATCTCTCTGCTTTGCCCTCTGCATCCCTGTTGCTGTTCTCTCCTCCATGGTTCCAAAACTTCCCCCCCGCCATTCCCCTTCTCTGCAAGTGAAGGGGCCTCTCAGTGTGTGGAAACATTTCCTCCTTCACAGCTTCCTCCCACTGGTGCATGTCCCATCCCTATTCTTTTATCTCTGTTTTTGCTTTTGCCCTACCCAGGTACGTGGGAAGTTTCTTGCCTTTTGAGAAGTTTGAGGTCTTCTGCCTGCATTCAGTAGGTGCTCTGTAGGAGTTGTTCCACATGTAGATGTATTTATGATGTATCTGTGGGGAGGAAGGTGATCTCCACGTCTTACTCTTCCACCATTTTGAAGGTCTCTGCTCTGGGCATTTATGTTTAAAGTATCTGATGTCACCTTAGTATAAATAGACATCTCTCTTTTAGATTTTCCAACCTAAAATGTATTAGAATTTCATGAACAAAACTTCAGTCCCTTGTTCTTAACCTAAAGCTTATGCCTTGTTCCTGAGACAGAGCCACACTGATTATGGCTAATGATTGCTTTTCAGAACTGTAAGCCAGTGGTTCTAAATCAAGTTTTCTCAACCTTGATGCTGCTAATATTTGGGGCCAGATCATTTTTTGTTGGGGGCCGGAGCTGTTTGTGCATCATAGGACACTTAGCAGCATCCCCAGGCTCTGCCAATGTCATGCCATGAGCACCTTCCCCTGAGTTGGGACAACAAAACATCTCCAGACACTGTCACATGCCCCTGGGTGGCAAAATTGCCCCTCTTTGAAAGTCACTGCTTCAACAGAACAGCAAATTAACAGAAATGCAGAACTTCTACTATTTGATTACTTTAAAAATATTAGAAGTATAAAATCTTAACATCTGGTGGAAATTTAGACATCAGCCAATGCCATGCTGCCACTCACTCCCGAAATCCTCACCTAGAGTAATATTCCTGGCCTCTGGAATTAGGGAGTGTCAGGATCTGGCTGGCTCTTCCAGGACCTGTTTACCTATGTGTGGCAGGACTTACCATAAACAAACCAAATCACCACAGCACATTAAATTCTGAAAAGGAAAGCAGACTGTCTTATAAATAATATATATGGCATTGATTCAGGAGATTGCTTACGTTAACATTTATTAAATGGTTATAAACCACTTTCTTAATTTCAAAAGTTTTAGCATTATTTGGTTTTATTAAGGAAACATGAGATGGTAGAGAACACATAATTTAATAGCAAACCAGTTATTTGTGTGTCATGCAAATTGAATATTAAATAGATACTTCACTTATTATGGCATATTGATATACTTAATATTTTATAGAAAGAGTAGAATTTAATTTTACTAAGTTCATTTATTTTGACCACATGCCCACATCACACTTTCTCACATTTCTATTCTTTGTCCTCACAGTGAAATGATAGCTTTATCTCATCTACCGCAGAAATCTCTCCCCTGTCTACTAGTACACACATGTACCTGATGAAAAACATTTTGTCACTTCAAATATGTAAACACAAGCACAATTTTAATACATTTTGGGATATATTTAACCTATCAATATTTCAAGAGAAAACATAAATACCAAAATAGTTACATTCCCTTTTGCTATGAATATATGTATAGTCAGCAGTTAACATCTGCTAGAGACTGAATGTTTGTGTGTCCCCCAAATTTATACATTGAAATCCTAATCCCCAAGGTCATGGTATTAGGAGGTGGGGCCTCCAGGAGGTGATTAGGTCATAAGGACAAAGCCCTCATGAATGGGATTAGTGTTCTTATAAAAGAGACTCCAGAACTCTCCCTCCATCCTTCCACCTTGTGAGGACACAGTGAGAAGACGACCGACCATGAACAAAGAAGTGGGACCTCACCAGATGTGGAATCTGCCAGTGCCTTGATCTTGGATTTCCAACCTCCAGAGCCATGAGAAGTAAATTACCATGGTTCTTAAGCCACCCTGTCTGTGATATTTTGTTGTAGCAGCATGAATGGACTAAAATAGCATCCAGATAGGTTATTATATGAACCTGCATGTTCACAATTTGCATAAACAATATAACAAAGAATTGGCTGAGGTCCACAGCAGGTTTCAATATCCCACAAAAGAATAGGGCTGCATGGCTCTCAGGACTGTTGGTGATTTGTGGAAGAATACCTGATCTGGGAAACACCTTACCTGTTCCCTGGTGGACTTAGGGAGCTGCTTGGGACATTTGCAACCATTTCTTGACTTACAAAGTTGTAGTGGCCCTCTGAAGTTTAGGGTCTGTTTCATCCAAAATGTAAGACTTGGAGTCCTTGAATGGTAGGTAGACCTGTCGCCTGGCTGTAATCTAATAGCCAGTTTACACCACTATGATCAAGTACCTTCTTAGTAATATTAGTACACTGAAAAGATTCAAAGCTTTGTAAATGACAATGCTGCTGTCACTGAGACAATGAGGCTGTGCGGTGCCAGGACCCCTTTTTGTGAGTTTTCCTTCTGCCTCTCTCACCTCTCCTTCTTTGTTTCCTTATTGGATCTTTACTTCTCTCTCTAATCAAGAAGCTCACTCTTTTCTTTCTATCCACAATCATTCTGTTGACAAGCTCATTAAGTCTCATGGTTTCAACACCATGTGTTCACAGATTAGTCCCAGCCTGATCCTTTAACCTAAATTCTATGTTCGTATACACAAGTATCACCACCACTCCTTGTATTTGAACATCTCAGAAATTAATGTGATCCAAATTAATTCCTAGATGACCCCTAAGTCTATCTCTTCCTCATTCTTTCCCATCTTTGTAAATGGTAACTCCATTCTTTCCTTTCATCAAGCCAAAACACATGCATTCACCCCCAGCTCCTCCCTTGCTGTCATAGTCTACAAGACATGTGACAGCAATTGTTACTTGCTCTAAAATAAAAATATGTCAAAAATCTGATCTTATAATACCCACATGGCTGTCACTCTAACCCAAGCCCCAGGATCTTTTTTTTTTTTTAAATTGAGGCAAAACTATACATATAATGAAATAAAGATAATACATGTATAATCCAATGACTTTTACAAATACACACCTCCATGTAACCAGCATGTAACAGACCCAATCAAGATTTAGACTATTTCTCTTATTTCCCTCATGCTCCTCCCCTCTGACAGTTACTATTCTGATTTTCTATCATCATGGATTATTATTTCTTATTTTTTAACATCATATCAATAAAATTTTACTGTATTTACTCCTTTGTGTCTAGGATCTCACTCATTATAGCTTTTAGCGATTAATATAGTTATGATTATTAGTGGCACATTAATTTTTTATTGCTGTACCATGTTCCATTGTATCAATATACCACAATTTTCTTATTGTACTAGTCCACGGTCTCCAGAGAAATATAATCAATCGTGGTGGGAGGTGTGTGTGGAGAGACAGAGAGAGATAGGGAGAGGAGATAGAGAATCTTTAAGGAACTGGCTCACATGATTGTGGGCATTGGCAAGTCTGAATTCCGCGGGGCAGGCTGCAGGCTGGAGAACTAGGGAAGGGTTGATATTGCAGCTCAAGTCTAAAGACTGTCTGAAAGCAGACTTCCTCTTTTCTAGAGGACCTCACTCATTTTTTCTTAAAGCCCTCAACTGATGGGATGAGGCACACCCACATAATGCAGTGTAATCTGCTTTACTCAAAGTATGCTGATTTAAATATTCATCACATTTGAAAGCAACATCTAGATCGATGTTTGACCTAACTTTGGGACACCATAGCCTAGCCAAGTTGACACATAAAGTTATCCATTCCACTTATCTATTTCCTAGTTGATAGAATTTGGGTTCTTTTCTGTTTTAGACCTTCAAGAATAAATATTTTCTATAATTCTTATTGTGGAAATTTATTTTCATTTTTCTTGGGTAAATGGGAATAGGATTGTCAGGTTATAAGGCAGTTATGTATTTAACTTTATATGCCAAAACATTTTCTAAAGGTGTCATATTATTTTAAATTCTTGCCAGCAATATAGGAGATTTAAGGTTACTTCACATCTTTGGCAAAATGTGGTGTTGTCTCTATTTTTAAACATTCTAGAAAGTGTGAAGAGGTATTTCATTGTGTGTGTGTGTGTGTGTGTGTGTGTGTGTGTGTGTGTTTAAAGCATAACCTGCTTAATCATAAACTTGCAAAAGGGAACCCATTTGCTTTTGGTTTCATTTCAGCAGGGGTTCAAAGGTGTGAAAAGGGAGAATAAGTTTTATAGGGTAAACAGAAGAAACTGAGTGGAGTATTTGGAAGCAAAGAGCATTTTTTTTGTGTTCAGGAAATATTCAGCAGTCCTAGGTTGGCTGTAGGGGGGCAAACAGGCAGTCTGTGACATTTTAGTGCTGGGGGCAGAGTTTTTTCTATGTCTGGCCACTCCTAAAACAAGTGGAGGTCAACAGGGTATTTGTTGAGGCCAAGCTGTCAGATTGGTCCCTGTGGGGGAGGGAGGCTGTGGTGACTGACAACTTCTCTATCAGTAGTTTGTTCTTGCTTATTGCCAAATAGTTTTCCATTACAAAAATATATTATACAATGGATTGTTTATCCATTGATGGATTTGCTTGTAGGAAAATTCAATATGCAGCTAATAAATCTGTTAAGTAGGAGGAGATTATTCATATCACAGAGGAATTCTTCAATTTCAAAGAATTTTCCCCATGATCTTTTAGCTAGGAATGACCACAAGAGCTCTTAGAATGTTGGTCTAATTACAAAAAGTCAATTTGCATTGTTTTTAAGCTAAAGCTTGTTGCCATGTATTAGGGCTTTATTACAGAAAACTCTTAGTAAAATTCCTTTTTATAGTCCTGTAGCTTATTGATGCTCACCATGCATTGAATATCACCCACCCCTTCTTGGGAAAAAATAGAAATAAAAAAAAATGACAATTATTTTTCTCAGGCAAGTCTCATCAAGATCCATGTGCACATCTCTTGGAAAGAAAAATTTCACTTTATCACAACAAGTAGAACATGTAAATCTTGCAAACTTTCTATGGGAATTTTTGGTACAAAATTGTACCTTCTTGTTCTTTAATATTAGTGCTGAAAAATAGAGAGACCTCTCATTGGGCCTTTTGTAATGAGACAATAGAATTATGATTTGATGTCATCTTTGCCCATTTTTCTGTCTCAGGACAGGCTTAGATGGGGTCCTTTGAAGCAGATGCCCATTAGATCTAGAACCTTGTGTGTTCACCTGTCTTTTAGGTGAAGTGAGGGGAGAGCTGCTGTTTAGACATATGAAAAATGAAGGAGATCCACAGGAGAGGGCTGACATGAATGAGGTCATACTTCAATATTGCTTTATCTTGTTTGACTGAATAATAAAGGGAAATGAGAATAAGGCTTTACTGGTCTCTGATACTTTGGCATGTTCAAATTTTATCTTATAATTTATTTAAATGAATCAAAATTAGGCCTCATCAAAAAACAAACAATCAAAAAGGTATCATCTCTGATTTTAAAACATGCTAAGCATAGCAACTGATTGATTCTTTTACACGTGTCTCTAATAACTCATGACTTTTCCTGAGCAAGTAGACGGATGGCAATGTGCAGGATCTTACTGTACACTTATAAATACTCAAGCAGAGTGATTTCCCTATCAGAATTCTTTTGGGTTAAATGCCTACTTTTAAATATCATTCTTTAAAAAAATAAACTATTCATCAATATTATTTTCTATAATATATAACATATACTTATGTGCTGTATGTCAGGTTAATAATGAAAAATCAATAAACATATCCAAAAACAAGCTAAAAATCCTATATGTGAAGCTTTCAAGTGAGAAATAGATCAAGTCAAGGTTTTACCTTTGGGTAAAGATGCAGACAAGTGAGGAATAAGAGCCTGAGGAGAAACAGCCTGAAGAATGACATTTTCTGTGCCTCCACAAGCCCCCCAAGTTGGAAAACTTTTGATCCAGAGGCTGTGTTTTTTGATTAAAATCTTTACAATTTAAAATAGTCCCGGGACTTCCCTGGTGGTGCAGTGGTTAAGAATCACCCTGCCAACGTGGGGGACACGGGTTTGATCCCTGGTCTGGGAAGATCCCACATGCCGTGGAGCAACTAAACCACAACTACTGAACCTGCACTCTAGAGCCCATGAGCCACAACTACTGAGCACACATGCCACAACTACTGAAGCCCACATGTCTAGAGCCTGTGCTCCGCAACAAGAGAAGCCACCACAATGAGAAGCCTGCACACCACAAAGAAAAGTAGCCTCTGCTCACCACAACTAGAGAAAGCCTGTGTGAAGCAATGAAGACCCAACACAGCCAAAAAATCAATTAATTGATTAATTAATTTAAAAAATAGTACATGTATCAAGGGAATACATGTATCTTTAAAATTGTCCCACTCCTCTCATCCAAACATAGAATATGTTTACAGGATAAACACACACAAGAAGTGGTATTCTGTAAATGTAAAAGAGAGATGGGAGGTTAGATTGGATTTTGTGTAAAAAATTTATGAAACACAATGTAGTATAGATTCAAGAAACCAAACAAGCTTGATTTATACTCAAAAAAAAAGTGAATTTAGTTAGAAATGATCCTTTCAAAGTAATTATGGGCAAATTTCAAGCCTAAGGAAATATATATGATGAAATTTTTGTCTTTTACTCTATTAATACTGTGAATTACATCAACTGTTTCACTGATTCAACCAACATAGCATTTTCCTGGGGTAAATCCCACTTATTCATGATGTATAAAGTACATGTATTTTTTTGAGGATTTTAAAAATCTATACTCATAAAAGATACTGGTCTGGAGTTTCCTTTTCTTATGATGTTTTTATCCGTTTTTGGTATCATAATACTGGCCTCATAAAATGAACTGAGACGTTTTCCCTCCTCTTTTATTTTTGAGAGAGTTTGTGAAGAATTGGCACTAATCACTGTATGTTTGATAGGATTTACCGTGATGCCATCTGAGCCTGAGTTTTTCTTCATGGGGCTTTAGTTAGTAAGTCAATCTCTAATTGTTATAGGTCTGCTCAAATACTCTATTTCTTCTTGAATAAGTTTTGTTAATTTGCATCTTTCTACGAATTTGTCCTTTACTCCAAGTCAACTAATTTGTTGGCATACAATTGTTCATAATATTCCCTTATATTCCTCTTAATTAATGTCTTATTTTTATTCTTGATTTTGGTAATGATATTCATAGCTTTTCTTGATCATTTTAGCTAAGGTTTATCAATTTTCTTTATCTATTCAAAGAATGAACTACTTTCCCCTCTATTGTTGTTTATTTTATATTTCATTCATTATCTTCTCTTCTTTTTTCCATATTCTTAATGTGGAAGGTAAACTTATTGATTTGAGATGGTTCTTCTATTTAAAAAAAAAGTATTTATACATTTCTAAAAACTGCTTTAGCAGTGTCCTATAAGTTTTGGTATGTTGTTGTCTTCATTTTCATTCATCTCGAAGTATTTTCTATTTTCCCGTCTGACTTCTTTGGATCACTGCTTATTGAGGAATGAGTAGTTTAATTTCAACATTTTTGTATATTTCTGAAATTTCTTTCTGTTATTCATTTTGAATTTTATTCCATGTTATTCAAAGAACATAGTTTGTATAAGTTAAATATTTTTAGAATGTACTGAGGTCTGTTTTATAACCTAGTATATGTTCCATCCTAGAGAATGTTCCCTATGTGCTTGAGAAGCATGTGTATTCTGCTGCGTTTGGGTGAAGTGGTCTACAGATGGCAGTTTGGTCTAATTGGCTTAGAATGCTGTTCAAGTCTTCTAATACCTTGTCGCTCTTCTGACCGGTCATTATATCTATTGTTCAAGTGGGTTATGGAGTCTCCAACTATTGTTACATTGCCTATTTCTCTTTCAATTCTGTAAGATTTTGCTTTATGGGCTTTTGTAATTTGCTTATTCTTATGTTCATAGATTTACAATTGATGTATTGTTTTATCTTCCTAATGAATTGACCCTCTCACCATTTGAAATATACCTCTTTGTCCGGAGCAATAATTTTGTTTTAAAGTATTTTATCTAATATTAATATAGCCTATGTTTGCCTCCTGTATATGTTTTATTCTACTTTCAAACCATTTGTGTCTTTTAATCTAAAATATGTCTCTTGCAGACAACATATAGTTCTAACATATTTTGTTTTTATGTTACCTATCCTGCCAGCCTCTGCTTTTTCACATTCTTTATCTGATGAGTTTGTTCAAATCTTTTGTTTTATTGGATTCCTGACTTTGTAGTGTTGATTAATATATATACTGTATACAAGTGCATATCAGACACACATATTACAAATATTTCCTCTCAAACTGTGGCTTGAATTTACTTTTTACATATTCTTAATGGTGTCTTTTATGAGCAGAAATTTTAATTTTAATAAATTTCAATTAAGTCATTAAATTTTACTTATGTTGTGTGTTTTTGTTCTCTTTTCAAGAAATCTTTGTCAAAACCAAAATATATATAGTCTCCTATATTTGTATCTAGACTATTATATTATTATTTTTATGTTTGAGTCCATGATACATTTCAAGTAAAATGTTATGTGGAGCTAAGGAACAATTAAGGTTCTTTTTTTTTTTTTCACGTGGATATCCAGTTTTCCAACACCTTTTGTTGAAAAGACTTTCCTGTCTCCATTGAAATAACTTGGCACCTTTTTAAATAATTATGTGATCATATATGTACAGGTCTGCTTTGGAGTTGACTTTTTTTCTTTCCTTTCAGAACTTTCCTTCAGAAAAGAGCTAGTTCATTGTCTTTGTCATTGTTGCTGTTGTGAGCATCTTTGCTTCTCATGAGAAGTCAGGTGTCATTTATATCATTGTTACCCTCTATGTAATGGGTCATTTCCTCCATCTGCTTTTAAGATTTATTTTTATATTTTACTTTTGACAGGTTTACTATGATATGCATACTCATATGTAATTCTCTTTTTAAATGTATTCTGATATTCTCCTGGCTTCTTGGACCTCTAAGTTGATGTTTTCCAACAAGTTCTGAAGTTTTTGTCATTATTTTACTAAAAAGATTTTTTCTGTTCAATTCTACTCCTTTATTTATTTAAACCTATGTTATACTGTTTGATATCATCCAACAGAACAGAACAGAGGCCCTGGTTAGTTTTTAATTCTCTTTGCTTCTCTCTGTCCCAAACCTTTTGGATAAATTCCGTTGACATCTTTTTAAGTTCACCAGTTTTTTTCTTCTGCCATCTCTAATCTACTGTTAAATCTATTCATTAATTTTTTTGTTTCAAATATTGTAATTTTCAGTTCTAGAATTTCTATTTAATAGTTTATTATAGTTTTGACATTATTACAGAGATTCCTCATCATTTACTCATTACGATCACCTTTCCCTTAAAATCCTTGAATCTATTTATAATTCTGCTTCAAAATTCTTGCCTGATAATTTTAATATCTGTTTATCTTGGAGTCTATTTCTCTTGATTACATTTTCCCCTTGTTAATGGGTCACATTTTTCTGCTTCTTTGCATATCCAGTAAATTTTTATTGTATACTGACTACTACAAATGAGACAAGGTGTCCTGTTGCCTTCCTTTGAAGGATGCTTAATGTTGCTGTAGGAGGCATTCAGATTACCAGTGGACACTTTCAGGCTCTTTTCTTTTGTTAAGATGTGCTTGTTTCACTTTTCAATTTTGTCCCAAGATGTTGTCTCTACTATAAAGTCTAATTCTTATTCATAAGACATTTAATTTTCTGGAATCTCAAGTGAGGTTTCTCTACTGTGCTTATATCAGAATTCCAATATCTACAAGTCCTACAGGATCTTTTGTATCACTGCTCAGCTCTCAACCCTGCTGCAGGCATTCTCTGCAAGACCTCAAGAAAGCTCTTGTGCAAGCACAGTTCAGCTCTGTGCAAGAATTCAAAGTGAGTCCCATGGTTACCTCTGGGGCCCCTCCTTGTACAGCTTCTTCTGCTTCAGGGCCTTGCTCCACCATTGCCAGCCCAAACTCCAATATCTGACTTCTCAACTCACTAATACCTCCACTCTTTGGGTTCCAGCTCCTTGCACCATTTCAGGCAGGATACCAGTACTGTCTTCAGGTCTGCTTCTGTTTAGACTCTCCCCAGGATCAGTATCCTGTGCTGTTGCCCAATGCCTCAAAAGAATTGACATATATTTTGTCAGTTTTGTGGTTTCTTTCCATTAGAGGGAGATCCTGGTGATTTCCTGGTGTGACCAGAAGCACAAGTTACCATCATCTGTTTTCTGGATTCTTGCAGCACCCTTCTAACTTGTCTTCCTACTCCTCCCCCATCATCACAGTCTGAGCAATCCTGGCTAAAAAGTTAGATCATGCTGCTCTATTACTCATATATTTTCATGGGTTTTCTACTTGATTGGCCCTCCCAGTCCTCACTTCAATTTACTCTCTAACCTCATCTTTTCTGCTTTCTTTTTTCATTTCTGCTAATGTGGTATATTTTTCATCTTATGGACACACAAGCTTGCTTCTTCATTCCCAGCTTTAGATCTTTATTTCAAGTTTCATACTCTTTCCGACACTTCTCTGGCAACTCTTTCCAAAACCAAATTCTCCCACATGACCTTTTTAATCTATTTTTGTATTGCTTTTCTCCATGAAATCTACCAGTAATGAAAACATTATCACTTTTGCACATTTGCATTCTGTTATGTGTTTCCCCCATTTGGAAGTAAGCTTCTTGCAGCATGATACTTTGTCTTTTATTCACTTTAGTAGCCCCTTCTACTAGAAAAGTACTTGGCCCTTCATAGACTCCTAGTATTTGTTGAGAGAATAAAAGCCAAATTCACAGAATTTATTTTGTACCAGAATAATTTCTGAGTATTTTAAACATTGTTCATTGTTTTTCTCATCTAATCTTTAAATTTGTGAGGAATATTTATGATTTGTGAATTGTAACATATAATAGCACTTAGATTATGTTCTTAAACTATTATAATGATACCTAGAATAAATTGCAGAAGACAACGTTTCCAGATATCTCTAGTCAAAAAAGAATTATTCATGACACTTGTTAAAATGATAAGGCAGACTTTATTCAAGGCTATTATGATAGGTATAGGGACTGCTGCAATGGTGTTTTGCAGGAGGGGAGAGAGATTGGGCTCAACTTCAAATACAACAGGAAAAGAAGGAATTTATAGCCGTGTGTGTGGGGCGGTGGTTGGTCAGTGGATAGAAAATTACTAAAATTACTAAAATGAAACATTAGGAGTAAGGGGGGGGTGGATTCCAGCTGAACCAACACATTAGGATTCTTGTTAAAAGTGGGCCAGGATAATCAGATGTCTCCCGGGGAATGATGGAAGATATGGAATTAGTCAGATATTGAGTGTGATCAGATATTAGGGGTGGGACATTCTAGTTAAACTGACTTAACAGCATTCTTGATAAATTTGAGCTCTTGAGGACAAGGCTTAGTTGTAAAAGAACTCAGAGTAGCCTGACTAGAGTTGGTCAAGGAGTGGACCATCTTAGTCTACTTAGGCAGCTGCAACAAAATATCATAAACTGGGTAAAAATATTATTCCTGACGGTGCTGGAGACTGGGAAGTCCAAGATCAAGGTGCTGGCATGGCCTGGACTGTGGAGGGCTTGCTTTTGGGTTGCTGATTTCTCATTGTGTCCTCATGTGGCAGAAAGCAGAGAGGAGAAATAAGCCCCCTATTGTCTCTTATAAGAACACTAATACCATTCACAAAGGACCCACTCTCATGACTTCATCTATTCTAATTACCTCCCAAAGGACCCAGCTCCTAACACCATCACATTGAGGGGTTTCAATCTATGAATTTGGGGGTGAGGAACACAAACATCTAGACCATAACAAGAATCTTTATCACTCTTTACATACTTTAAATGCTAAGAAGCTTGTAAAAGTTATACTTTGTAATTTCTTCCATTCCAAAAAGAAGATATTTGGAATAATCCAGATTATTTAACTTCCACTGAAATTGAAATAATGTTTTATTAATTTTCCTTGTTATATAATGACATTCTCTAAACCTCTGAAGCTTTACAGGGAATATATAGTTTTACTAAATTACTTTAAATTTCTCTGCTTTTGTATTTCTCTCCGTTTTCCAAGTTATTGAAACTTTCCACTTTAGATCCATTTAATCAAAATAACCGTGATTACGGAAATCTTTCCAAAGTATTGCATGCTTCCCTGATTTAAAATGGGATAGAAAATTATTCTTCTTGGTTATGACTTCTGGGCATCTTGGCCACCTGGTTGATTCATTTCTCTTTGACCTGCAGGCCTCATGACTCCAAGTTTATTTCCCAGATCCTGATCCATCAGGAACTGGCTGCGTTCAGCACTGCCAGGCACTTGGGTGCAGAGGGGAGCGCCGGAAGGTAGAGGAGAGGGAAAAACCAGCTTTGTCTTCTTCCCATGTGCCTCCAGTGGCAGTGGCTGTGTGGTAACCCCAGCATCTCCAGGAAGACCTACCAAGTTGAACTTCAGGTCAGTTCCATCCCCCCAAACTCCCACTGTCCTGAGTGCAGTGGTTTCCTTCTGATGCTAGTCTCTGCATCCTCTCCACTCTCTTTCTGTCCCCCCAGCTCCTCCCTCACCTATGCAGTGGTTTTCCTACATTAAATTCTCTCTTGTTTTATATATTCTCTTTTAAATGACCCAAGGTCATGTTTACGAGCAATAGTTTCTGTTCTGAGTCATATATAGGCAGGGTATGTCTGTGACTCTTCCCCTGCCTCAAAGTTATGCTTTGGCTAATGTTCTGATTGCTAGCCCCTTAAAGAGTGTCCAGGATACCCCTGCTTAGTTAGAAAGAAGAGGCTTCATGATGGTGGTTTGGGGATTTGGAGACATTTTACTACTTTTATGATGTGAATTTTGGCTTCTCCAAACAAATCAGATATATAAGGAAATGATGTCAAATGTAATAGAAAAAATCATTACCCTTCCATGTGGAGGTCTTCTTTTAGGTTAATTTGTATTCCTCACCTCTCTTTTCTACCTACTCACCTTTCCCAAATAGAGAAAACGTGAATGATCTGATTGGCAAACAGGAGAAGAAAAGAGGCCCAACCTGTTTGCCCTCTTTCTCTTTTGTTTGGAAATTTTGGGGAGGCTGAGGTTTCCATCTCAACCAGTAACTGGTTGGTTGGTTAATTCAAGGATGCTGAGTAGGAAGATGGAAGCTGTTCTGTGCAAATGGTCTTCTTAATAGTAAAGGCAGTCATTTTATTCTTGATCTCTTTGACTTCTAGCTCTTCCTCTTAATCAGCGCCAAATGTAGAGACAGGGAAGATATTTCTTAACTCTTTCAAAACCCTATCTACAGTTTACAGAGCAAATATTTAATTTCACCTTCTCACTGGACCATGTTTAATACTCCCAGGCCAGAATACCTACATCCCTTACTGGGAATACCATACAAAAGGGATTTAAAAGTTCTAGTAATTCCCAAAGGAGAAATGAATGTCTCATTTTTGGCTGTGTACCTTTAAAACATTTCTCAATAACATTAATTTTAAAACAAACGTCTATATGAGAAACATACATATTATTGTTTTATCCAAAATATGTGATGTTTTATTGTTTTATCCAAAATATGAGAAAAGGCAATGTTACGTCTTCATACCAGTTAAGTTTTCAGAGGAAAGGCAAAGTCACCCTCTGAACCTACTCTCTGTTCCTAAAAAATTGGTGGTTGGCATCATAGAAACAAAGTATTCCAAAAAATTGCCAGTAGTTTTCACTTTTCTTCCAGATGTTTTTATATTTTGGTCTTCAAGAGGGCACATTTGGATGGGGCCCTGCATCAACCATCATAGAATCCTCTTGAGTTGGTGACTGCCATTTGGGGAAGGAAGAAGCAGGCCATGAAAGGGTAAGTGTTTGGACCCTGGTTACTGGATAAGGGCAACTCAGCTTTGAATCTTATTCTAACTTTAAATTTATCTCACCCAAAGACTTCACACTTGGGGGAAAAAATATATAATAAAAGTCATAGTGAGTTAAAAACAATTCAGACCTATTGTGGCATAGGCAAAATTGATGGCAGTTCTCACCCTGTCAAATAAAAGCATCTTATGCCTGTGCCCAGCAGCTGTATCTAGATAACGACATTTAGACCCTACCATTGTTAGAGGAGATCAGAAATTCAAGGGCAGGTTTCAAAGATTAATCTAACACTAATAAGTACGCCTTAAGTTCTAAAAAAGAAATCTTGATAATCTTTGATTTTCTAAAGGGAAAACTATTACACTGTGGTAGGCTTTAGAATGCCCCCCCCCAAAATAAATACACGTATCTCCTAATTCCTGGAACCTGTGTTAGCCTATGTGATAAAAGTATCTTTGCAGATGTGATTAAAGGATCTTGAAATGCGGAGGTTATCTCAGATTATTTGGGTGGGCCCTAAATGCAATCCCACCCTTATGGAGGAATATTCCACACCCACAGAAGAGCATGTCACAATGTGACCAAGGAGGCAGAGACTGGACCCATGTGACCACAGGCCTGGAAAGGCAACAGCCACCAGATACCACAAGAGGCAAAGAACAAATCCTCTGCCACAGCCTCCAGGGGTTGTGGCCCTGCTGACACCTTGGTTTTGGTCCAGTGAAGCTGATTTCAGACTTCTGTCCTCCAGAATGATCAGATAATTTCCAGTTCTTTTAAGCCACCAAGTTTGTGGCAATTTATTATAGCAGCAACAGGAATCTATAAATCATGGACCCCCTGTTTACTTTTACAGAGGTAAAAATGCCCTCTGCACTGTTTGGACTTTCAGGGCCCACAGAAGTGACCCATGTCTTAAACTTCCAAGAGCACACAAAGCGCCCTCTTGGGAGCATTGTCTAAACTTATGGACTTGACTTGTCTGAAACAAGTGGTAAAAACAAAACAAATTTAGTTTTGACTGACTTTGAAATGCATTGAATTGGTTAAAGTGACAATATAAAACTATACGATTTTTTTTTTAAAAAACTACTATTTTTTTTAAAGTTTTATTTTACAATTGGAGTATAGCCTATTAACAATGTTGTGTTAGTTTCCAGTGCATAGCAAAATGACTCAGCTATACATAAACATGTACCCATTCTCTCCCAAACTCTCCTCCCATCCAGGCTGCCTCATAACATTGAGCAGAGTTCCCTATGCTATCCAGTAGGTCCTTGTTGGTTATCCATTTTAAATACAGCAGCGTGTACATGTCAATCCCAAATGCCCTAACTACCCCTTCCTCTCACCTTTTCCCCTGGTAACCATAAATTTGTTCTCTAAGTCTGTGAGTCTGTTTCTGTTTAGTAAATAAGTTCATTTGTATCATTTCTTTTTAGATCCTGCATGTAAGGGATATCATACAATATTTCTCTTTCTCTATCTGTCTTACTTCACTCAATATGACAATCTCTAGGTCCATCCATGTTGCTGCAAATGGCATTATTTCATTCTTTTTAAAGGCTGAGTAATATTCCATTGTATATATTTACCACATTTTCTTTATCCACTACTCTTTATTTCAAAAAGCCTAATTCTTGCAGGTCATAATATATTGTGTGTGTATGTGGGTATATATGCATAAGCACACATACAAATCCATATATATATATATATATATATATAGATAGATAGATAGATAGATAGATAGATAGTATATAAATGTTTATATATATACATATGAGCTTTCATCCAAAATGTTAAGAAATACATAGTTTAAAACTCTAGGGCTTCCCTGGTGGCGCAGTGGTTGGGAGTCCACCTGCCAATGCAGGGGACACGGGTTCGTGCCCCGGTCTGGGAGGATCCCTCATGCTGCAGAGTGCCTGGACCCGTGGGCCATGGCGGCTGGGCCTGCGCATCTGGAGCCTGTGCGTCGCAACAGGAGAGGCTGCAGCAGTGAGAGGCTCGCGTAACGCAAAAAACAAAACAAAAACAAAAACAAACAAACAAACAAAAAACTCTACAATTTCTCTTTTACTGGAAATTTCCAATTAATTTCTTTAATTTTCTTCACCTCCTACTACCCTCATTCAAATCCGTGCATTCTACCCTCTACATAGACATAACAAAACTTAGAGATGAAGAGTTTTGTTTATCCATTCATCTTTTGATGGACATTTAGGTTAAGAATATTTGGAATATATATACAATGGAACATTACTCAGCCATAAGAAAGAATGAAATAATGCCATTTGTAGCAACATGAATGGACTTAGAGATCATCATACTAAGTGAAGTAAGTCAGATAGAGAAAGACAAATATCATGTGATATCTTTATATGTGAAATCTAAAAAAATGATACAAATGAACGTATATACAAAATAGAAATAGACCCACAGACATAGAAAACAAACTTATGGTTACCAAAGCAGAAGTGGGGGAGAGATAAATTACGAGTTGTGATTAACATATATACACTACTATATACCAAATAGATAACCAACAAGGACCTACTGTATAGCACAGGGAACTATATTCAATATTTTGTGATAATCTATCAGGGAAAAGAATCTGAAAAAGAATATATATATATATATATATGTAACTGAACACTCTGCTGTGCACCTGAAGCTAACATGACATTGTGAATCAACTATACTTCAATAAAAATTTTAAATAAATAAAATTTCCCACAATAAGAAAAAAGAGATGAAGAGTTTTATTTGTTCGTACAGTTCTTATTGTATCATACTGTACTATTCCTTTACATCCTTACCTTTCAAAGTGTTTTTTTCCAGCATTAAGTACTGTGTAGGACCTTTTCAAGGATTGTTCAAGTTGCTGCATCTCTTATTTTATTTATTTATTACACTCGTGAAAATGTAAAACCAAAAAACAAAGCATCAAACTATATAAGCTAAAACCACTAGAAAAATAATAAGAAAAGTAGCAAAGCTGAGAAACACGCAGGCTCAAATCAATTAGAAATTGCAATTGCTCATAATGGAAAGGTGTACTTGGGGAAAAAACACAGGAATCAACTGAAAACTGTTAGAATCAATGAAAATATTCAGTGAGGGGAATCCATGCTAAATCAATTTCTTAAAATCTATCTTTATGTATATCAATTACAATCAATTTGGAAATAAAAGTAAAAATCTCAAATCACAATATCAAACAAAATATGTTATATTGAATTAAGTTTAGCAATTAATCTTAGGCACCATGAAAAGTGAGAATTTGAATTTGCTTAGAAACTTTCACGCTGATAACATTTTTAAGCTATAATCTGTCATAATCCGTGTAATTGTCAGACAAATGCTTGCTTTCTCAAATAGCCTCAGAACATTCACTAAAACAAAAGATCACAATTTGTGCAAAGGGTTGGATAATATGCTAAATATTCCCGTAACTGAGGATGTGCTTTTAAACGTAAGTCTATCTAACCTTTAAAATGGAAATGAATGGTATCTCCATGTATTTTGTCTTTCTGGAAAATTTTCAGTATTTTTTTCCTTTGTGCTGTGTATAGTATTTACGTCTATATGCTAATCCCACCCTAAATCCCTTATCCTTTCAGCATTCAACAGAAGACTGTCATCCGGGAGTTAGAAGGTTTGAGGGTAGCAGTTTTTACTCCTTAGCTGCATGTAATTAGGCATTCTGTTTCCCATAAGTGACATGTCCATGCTTTATGGGATTTCAAAAAGGTCTAGGGAAGTGTCTTGGATGGAGGTCAGCCTCCTGAATGAAAGCAAAGTGGCAGAGGCCAAGAGAAAGTCCAGAAGTGACTCATGGTGTGTTCACACCGTGTGGAGCTGGCAAGGTGGGGAGACGGTCTCTGCTAGCAGACTGGAACTAAATTCTGAGACATTCCTGGGTGGCCAAGAAATGTCATCATGGGCTTTTTTGTTTTTATTTAAATAAAGAAGCCATGCATTGGATGCCAGTGTCTTTTGGTTGAAAGTAGAGTTTTTGTGAAACCCAGGAGGTCTCCTTAGATACATCTTTTTTTTTTTCCCATAATCCACTATATTCTGTTGGGATAAAATACAGGATCCCTCTAGTGACATAACACTATAAATTGATGTAAATGCACATTTTTATTATAGTGCTGTGTTAATTTCTGCTGTAAAATACATCTTTCTAACTGAAGCTCTTCTTTTCTTTCCCTGCCAAAGAAAGGAATTGACACCAGAGGGTCCTGAGTGAGGTGTTCAGGCCAAGCACGATTCCAGGTGGGCAGTTCAATGAGGTACAGATGGAGATTTCTTCTCTCACCAAGGGAGTCAACAGATTGATATGTACTGTTTTCCTTGATCTTCTCAACAGGTACGTGACAACCTGATGTCATTGTCCCATTTTGAAAGTGAGACACTGCACTGTAACAATGTCGTGTGGCTTTTCCAACATCCCACAGAGTGAAAACAGGGTTAAGACATAACTGCAGGGTCTTCCAAGTGCTAACCTTCAGTCTCTTCCATAAAAAGGTCTCGAGACTACTGGCAGCCCAGAAAAAATTCTGTTGTCTACTTCCACATTTATTAAATAGTTAAATGCTTTCTGGGTGCCTCATACACATGGGACATGCTGCTAAGCTTTAGAGAAGATCCAGTGACATATTTGAACACACAGTCAGTAAGCACTTGTTAAGCATCTCAGGTGTGCCCAGGATTGGAATAGGTTCTGAGAACATAGAACTCTTGCCCTAATAGAGCTTATGCTCTTCTGGGGCAGGGGGAACAGCAGGAGGCATGAAGTCAATAAAATTGTGTCCAGCAGAGTCAAGTGTCTCAAAATCAAAACCAAAAAAACAACAAACAAAAAACAAGAAGGGTCATAAAGGTGACTTGGTGGGTGGCATCGGGGTGGTCATGCCTATATGAACAGGTGACACACGAGCACCACTGAATTGCTTCCTGCTCCTATGGACCAAAACAACCCCAAGAAAGGAAATCAATATTCAAAGTAACAGTGAACCGTGATAATTAATCACAAGGAATACCTGGCATTTGGGAGGCAGGATGAGGAGGGGCTGCCCTTACAGGGGTGGGTGGGAGTCTGTGCTGAGTTGGGGACCTGAGGGTGGAGCTGACCATTGAGAAAGAACCAGCCAAACCCAGGGACAGAGGTGCGTTCCGCCAGAATCAGCAACAGGTGCAGGTCTGTGGAGGGAAGACCTTGGCACGTCCAAGGACCCGAGAGGAGCCAGAGTGGCTGGGGAGCAAGGACTGGGTAGATGGTGGCCCAGGCTGGGACTGAAGAGATGAGCTTGAGTCTAATCTGATCCCTGGAGGTAGAGAAGATGCTGAGGTTTACCCTAGCTTTACCCAAGCTAATAAGAAGCATAGGGGGTGGTTTAACCTGTGATGACAGGAGGTCCTTGACGTTAGAGAAGGTCTGTGTGCTGCAGCGTGGAGCCTGGGTCAGAGGGAGGGGGGTAGCAGGCAGAGGAGCAGTTAAGACTGTGGTAGTGTTTGTGGGTTGTGTGATGGAGGCCCGGATGACGGGGCCTGGAGCGGAAAGGAGTGAGTGTGCTCGTAGTTGCTTCAAGGTAGGCTCAACAGGGCTGGTTTGCAGCCCGGCTGTAGGACACTCTAGAAACAGCATGTGACTTGAACTTTTCTGAAGGGTGACAGGACTTTTTGAAGATACTGGAAATAGTTCAGAGGGAAGAGGGAAGCTTGCGGGCTGGGGAGGGGACCAAGGTGTGTACTCCAAATTCCAAGAGGATTAGGAAAGTAAGGAGTCTCACGCAGGCAAACCCTCATTTACTGGTGTTTGGATAAGGTGACTCAAATCCCTTCCCAAACCTCATCAGAGGATCTCCCCCACCTCACCCATGCCAGGTGGTTGGGCAGCTACACTCTGAAGCCTCCAGTGATGGTTTCGCCACTGTGACTTCCCCACTTATGAACAGCCTGTCTCCTGTCACAATGCAACAGGAGTCCCTGTCACAAGACTTGAACTTGATGGAGCCATCCAGAGACCACACAGTGCTGCTTCTGTACATGGGCCTTCCAAATAAGCAAAATCAGCACCTCGTCCTTAGCTTCTCTGAGCAGCTGGAAGGCTGTTACTGCTTCCACCTGCCCTCTTCTGGACTCTCTCTCATCCTGGCCATGGTTTTCGGACTGTGTTTTGTTTGTTTAATACCCTCTAACTGAGGCATCCAGAACTAATGTTGAGCCTTGGATGAGGCCAGAGAGACAGTAGAGAAAAGCCCTCACTCCCTTCACACTGGGTGCTCTAGGTTCGTTAATCCAGGCCCATTCTCTCCTCCCTCTGGCATCCACCCTCACTAAGTCCCATTCTTCCCCTCCATCTGGCACTCAGCCTCACTAAGGAGCCACCCTGATCCTGGCCAGCTAAGCCCTCTTTTTCTATACATACCTCGTAAGGCAGGCTCCTCAACTCTTCTTTGAAGCAGTTGCTTTTGGACCCCAGATCTTCGCCCCACATTTGGATGCTCTGTCTGACAACTGACACTGTGACTGCATTCCTGGTACTGCTTCGTTGGTGACAAGAACATGATGGAAACTCAGCTATTAGAACTAGGCCCACGGTCTGAGCCATACCCAGGGAGGATGGCCCCAGCAGCACCAGCAGAAGTGGTATCCTTGTCCAGAGACTCTGTGAAAAGGGGCCCGGGCAGGATGCTGAGCATGCTTGTGGGTGAATCAGGCCAGATGTGAGACCCTTCAAGTCACTCCTTGAGTCAGGACCTGCAGATTTGCTCCCTTGTCTTAAACCAAAGTGGAGAGCCTTAAATACTGTCCTAAAATGTCAGGGTTTTATTCTGCAGGAACTGGAAAATCATGGAACAAAGGATTAAAGAAGAATTTGGAAATTTAACTGTTGGGAAGGTTGAGGATGAACTGAAGATAATGCAATTCACTTATTTTTTTTTTTATAAATACCAGAAAGAAATCACTTTGTGGTAATTTTTGAGTTACATCATGGGTAAATGGGAATCATAATTGTGATATGCTTTAAGTATAAAGTGAATCAGTCATTTAGTACTAGAGCACTTTTGTGGTTCCCTAAAAGAAAATGCCCAGCTTGAAGTGTGGGAGAAAGAGTTTTGCATGAATATTATTCTCACTCAACAAGAATGGCAGTAGAGGGGTAGGTGGCTTATGTAATACTCATAGGGGTGAGTATGATGAGGTCAGTTAGTAAAACGATGACACAGCAGTTTGTCACTAGTGTGCCTTTTGCTGACTGTTAAATATGCAATATGTTCACATGGTTCAAATCCTTTCCCTCTCATACCTGGGCCCACTGATCAATTCCTACCAGCCCCTTCCCCAGTGATTTTTAGTTTCTTATGCATTTTCCCAGTATTTCTTTGTAGCAAAGCCATCTTGCTTCTGTCTTCTCTGCTATGTTAGTTTGCTCGGGCCACCAGAACAAAGTACCAGAGACCGGGTGGCTTAAACAGCAGACATTTATTTTCTCACAGCTCTGGACTCTGGAAGTCTGAGATCAGATGTCAGCAGGGTTGGTTTCTTCTGAAGCCTCTCTCCTGGGCTTGTAGATGACTATCTTCTCCCTGTGTCTTCACATGGTCATCTCTTTGTGCCTGTCTGGGTCCTAAACTCCTCTTTTTAAAGGAAACCAGTCATGTTGGATTATGTACCACCCATAAAACCTGTTTAAAGTCCCTAAATCACCTCTTTAAAAGCCCTATCTCCAAATGCAGTCATATCTGGGGTACTGGGTGTTAGGACTTCAACATATGGATTTTGGAGAGATGCAATTCAGCTCAGAACACCTGCTCTCAGTTTCTTGGACTCTAGGAAGTGAGCAGACTAGATAGTCTAGGGGCTAACCCAGACCCAGGAAAGCACCTTTTCTGGGAAATATCTCCATCAGAATAATGATGACATGGGATCAGTTGTTGGCCACACGGTCCTTATGCCCATACAGTACTCCCAGTTCATGTTGTGTAATTATTACTCTGTTACCTACTTAGCAATATGGTTGTGGTTGGTCCAATGGATTCAGTTCAGTTCTTCCCTAATAACACTGTTTTACGAAGTCCCAACATAAAAGAACTTATGTAGGAAGAGTTGGAAGACACACTTGATATAGATACACCAGGCAAACTTTTGTAGAAACCACCTCTTGTCTGTCTAGCATAGCAAGGGAAGCAGCCACATCACAGGAACTTGGCTCCTGGCTTGAACATTCATCGTGTTGACATTTCATGGAGAAAATTGACATTCAGTGCCCCTAAAAGCTTATGATGCAAGTTCATGTCCTTTTGTTATTTTCCTATTATAAAGTAGATACCAGCATATTAAAAGGAATTTAGGAAATAAGTAAAGATTCTTAAAGCAGAATCTTAAAGCCCAACCAAGTTTAGAAGAGCTATTCTCAAAATAGCTTATGGACTTCCTGGCGGTCCAGTGGTTAAGACTCTGGCGTCCACTGCAGCGGGCACAGGTTTGATCCCTGGTCAGGAAACTAAGATCCCTCATGCTAAGTATTACTTAAACAAATCATTGCAGCTGAGAACTCAACTTAAATACAAAAATCATAGACTCAGAAGTAGCAGAATCCTAGAATGGGGTTATTGCCAAAGTAGTATGTATAGGGTCAGAATTGCCAGGTCCCAAGAAGAAAAGATATCAAAGGAAAGAGTGGGGACCAGGCTTCCAAAGATGCCAAGAACCTCCCAGTGAGATGGACTGTACACCTTAGAGGGGTGGACAGAGGGGCCTCAGATGGCATTTTACAGCCCTGACATCTGCTCACAAACCTACAGGCTTCCTCCAGCCCTCCTGGATGGGAACACCAGACACTCCAAAAGATCACAGAGATGCATGTTTTTTAGAACTCTATCAGTTAAAGGTCTTCTAGATTATTGGCAAAACTCCTTCATTGCTTTAGGAGGAGAGAAGCATAATGCGGACACGATCATCACCTGCATGTGGGGAAGGACTCAGGATGCAGGCTGACAGCATCCTTGAAGTAGCTCACAGGTCAAGGACAGGGCATGGGGAGCTCCAGGGCGTGCTGGCTGTGCTTCTCAGCTGCAGGATAAAGGGTACATATCTTCAGCACCCCCTGGACAAGGACCTTAACCCTGGCTGTGAACACAGGGATAGAAAATATGCAGGAGGCTGACATGTGCAATACATCAACCCATTGTGTGTATTAATGCTGGATTCAGATTAGCTTGCAGGTGTAATGTTATTTATTTTACACACATTATATATTTATCATAGTAAAAAAAAAATCTAAATTTGTATATGCCTACTTTACAAAAGCAAAGAAACATTCCATTAATTTGGACTCTTTATATTTGTTTTTTCATTAAGTCACAAAGAAATGAAGTAAGTCACATGTCTGAATCCCCTCCTTTCTGCTCTGATCACATGATTTCCCATACCTGAGACTAGGGATGCATTCAGTTATATGATAACTACTTGATTCTTCTGATATGTTTTCAACCTCAGAATGATTTTTATTTGAATTAGTTTCTTAAAAATGCATTCCCAAGGAAAGATTTTGTAAAAGTATATTCTTTTATTACACTTTCAATCATTTGTCTGACCTTTTCTTTTATGGAAATGATAATATAAATTTATAACATGATCCTTTCAGTGAAATACATCTTGTTAATACTGACCCATCATCACCTTCCATATAAAATGGAAGTTGAACATGTGAGACCTAGATATTTGAAATCCTGAAGGCCTAGATTTTAATTTCAGCATGCTATTTATATGAACCAGAATTGTACAGAATTTTTCTGAAGTCTACAAAATAACTAGATATACAAAGAAGCTATAGGGTTAAACTTATAAAAAAAATAGAGACTGAATTTAATTTTGAATAATTAAGAATATAATTTATAATCTCAAGTAAGATCAAGATGTTAAAGATATCTATGTAAATAAAAGGCAATTTCAATCAAAATTCCAATAATTTTTGATAGTTGATAAAAATAATTAAAATCATCTGGATAATTCAGAACTAGCCAGGGAAATTTTGACCTAAGTAATAAGGATAGGGACTTGCCATTCACTAATAAAATGTAAAGAAAAGCGGCAATAACTAAAACTGTAGGTACTAAGGCAGAATTAGAAGATGAATCAATGTAAGAGAGAAGAGAGCCCACTTATAGACCAAATGCATATGGTAATTTATTATATGAGGAAGGCAGAATTACAAATCAGGGGAGGAGGGGCAACATAGAGATGCTTTAATAAGTGGTCTTTAAAATAATTGCCTTCTATAAAAAGATACTGAGTGAACACTCTATTTCTTACATAAAGAAATAAACAGTTAAAAAATAACTTTGGTCTGTGAAATTTGTTCCTAAATAAGAGTGATTATCTAGATTAATATACCACAACAATTATTGTGCTGCAAATCATTCTATGAACAAATTCAAGAAGCAAATAATGATAGAAGAAAACTATCGCAATGCATTTGACACAAAAGGGATAATGTCACTAATACAGTATGTCCTAATTTTTGTAATAAAAATAACAAGTGAATATATACTTACAAATATATAGTACAAATATAACTAAATTCAAGGGAAAGTAATCCACAATACCCCCTCACACCCGCCAAAAAAAAAAGTACTGAGAAGATTTTAATGAGAATTAAGTATTCACTTTAGGAGAACAACAAATATTTTATGGTATAAAATAAATCTTGAATAGATAGGGAATTCACTTAAGATGGTTGCTGAAGGACCTTGATTAAACTATTTCTTAGTCTGATAATGACTTCTGATAACCCTTTGGAACCACTAGGTTAACAAAAGCCTTTTAGTATCACAGCCACCACTCCCCTAACAAAAATATACCATCCCCAAAATATATATTAAAGTTGTAATCTCAGGCACTTGTGAATGTGGTCTTATTTGGAAATATGGTGCTTGTAGATGTCATCAAGGTAAAATGAGGTGAATGGGACCAGACCTTTAAGATGGTGCAAAACTAAGACATGGAGATCAACTTCCTCCCCACAAATACATCAGAAATACATCTACATGTGGAACAACTCCTACAGAACACCTACTGAATGCTGGCAGAAAACCTCAGACTTCCCAAAAGGCAAGAAACTCCACACGTACCAAGGTAGGGCAAAAGAAAAAAGAATAAACAGAGACAAAAGAATAGGGATGGGACCTGCACCAGTGGAAGGGAGCTGTGAAGGAGGAAAAATTTCCACACACTAGGAAGGCCCTTCACTGGCAGAGACAGGGGATGGGCGGCAGGGGGGGAGGCTTCAGAACTATGGAGGAGAGCACAGTAACAGGGGTGCAGAGGGCAAAGTGGAGAGACTCTTGCACAGAAGATTGGTGCCTACCAGCACTCACAGCCTGAAAGGCTTGTCTGCTCACCCGCCAGGATGGGTGGGGGCTGGGAGCTGAGGCTCGGGCTTCGGAGGTCAGACCCCAGGGAGAGGACTGGGGTTGGCTGCGTGAATATAGCCTGAAGGGGGCTAGTGTGCCGCAGCTAGCTGGGAGGTAGACCGGGAAAAAGTCTGGACCTGCCTAAGAGGCAAGAGACCATTGTTTTGGGGTGTGCAAGGAGAGGGGATTCAGAGCACTGCCTAAACAATCTCCAGAGATGGGTGCAAGCCACAGCTATCAGCGTGGACACTAGAGAGGGGCATGAGACACTAAGGATGCTACTGAAGCCACCAAGAAGCCTGTGTGCAAACACGGTTCACTATCCACACCTCCCCTCCTGGAAGCCTGTGCAGCCTGCCACTGCCAGCATCCCCTGATGCAGGGAAACCATCCCCAGGAGAATACATGGCATTTCTCAACTGTTGCAACATCATGCTGGCCTATGTTGCCGCAAGCTCGCCCTGCATTCCATACCCCTCTCTCCCCCAGTCTGAGTGAGCTAGAGCCCGCTAATCAGCCACTACTTTAACCCCATCCTGTCTGAGCAGGGAACACATGCCTTCAGGTGACCTACATGCAGAGGTAGGGCCAAATCCAAAACTGAACCACAGGAGCTATTGAATAAAGAAGAGAAAGGGAAATTTCTCCCAGCAGCTTCAGGAGAAGCAGATTAAATCTCCAAAATCAACTTGATGTATCCTGCATCTGTGGAATACCTAAATAGACAACAAATCATCCCAAAATTGAGGCGGTGGACTTTGGGAGCAACAATATATATTTTTTTCCTTTTTCACTTTTTGTTGAGTGTGTATGTGTATGCTCCTTTGTGTGATATTCTCTATATAGCTTCACTTTTTTTTAAAATTTATTTTAACATCTTTATTGGGGTATAATTGCTTTACAATGGTGTGTTAGTTTCTGCTTTATAACAAAGTGAATCAGTTATACACATACATATGTTCCCATATCTCTTCCCTCTTGCATCTCCCTCCCTCCCACCCTCCCTATCCCACCCCTTCAGGCGGTCACAAAGCACCAAGCCAATATCCCTGTGCCATGCGGCTGCTTCCCACTAGCTATCTATCTTACTACGTTTGTTAGTGTGTATATGTCCATGACTCTCTCTCGCCCTGTCACAGCTCACCCTTCCCCCTCCCCATAACCTCAAGTCCGTTCTCTAGGAGGTCTGCGTCTTTACTCCTGCCTTACCCCTAGGTTCTTCATGACATTTTTTTTTCTTAAATTCCATATATGTGTGTTAGCATACAGTATTTGTCTTTTTCTTTCTGACTTACTTCACTCTGTATGACAGACTCTAGGTCTATCCACCTCATTACAAATAGCTCAATTTCGTTTCTTTTTATGGCTGAGTAATATTCCATTGTATATATGTGCCACATCTTCTTTAGCCATTCATCCGATGATGGGCACTTAGGTTGTTTCCATCTCTGGGCTATTGTAAATAGACCTGCAATGAACATTTTGGTACATGACTCTTTTTGAATTTTGGTTTTCTCAGGGTATATGCCCAGTAGTGGGATTGCTGGGCCATATGGTAGCTCTATTTGTAGTTTTTTAAGGAACCTCCATACTGTTCTCCATAGTGGCTGAACCAATTCACATTCCCACCAGCAGTGCAAGAGGGTTCCCTTTTCTCCACACCCTCTCCAGCATTTATTGTTTCTAGATTTTTTGATGATGGCCATTCTGACTGGTGTGAGATGATATCTCATTGTAGTTTTGATTTGCATTTCTCTAATGATTAATGATGTTGAGCATTCTTTCATGTGTTTGTTGGCAGTCTGTATATCTTCTTTGGAGAAATGTTTATTTAGGTCTTCTGCCCATTTTTGGATTGGGTTGTTTGTTTTTTTGTTATTGAGCTGCATGAGCTGCTTGTAAATTTTGGAGATTAATCCTTTGTCGGTTGCTTCATTTGCAAATATTTTCTCCCATTCTGAGGGTTGTCTTTTGGTCTTGTTTATGGTTTCCTTTGCTGTGCAAAAGCTTTGAAGTTTCATTAGGTCCCATTTGTTTATTTTTCTTTTTATTTCCATTACTCTAGGAGGTGGGTCAGAAAGGATCTTGCTGTGATTTATGTCATAGAGTGTTCTGCCTATGTTTTCCTCTAAGAGTTTGATAGTTTCTGGCCTTACATTTGGGTCTTTAATCCATTTTGAGCTTATTTTTGTGTATGGTGTTAGGGAGTGATCTAATCTCATACTTTTACACGTACATGTCCAGTTTTCCCAGCACCACTTATTGAAGAGGCTGTCCTTTCTCCACTGTACATTGCTGCCACCTTTATCAAAGATAAGGTTTTCATATGTGCGTGGGTTTATCTCTGGGCTTTCTATCCTATTCCATTGATCTATCTTTCTGTTTTTCTGCCAGTACCATACTGTCTTGATAACTGTAGCTTTGTAGTATAGTCTGAAGTCAGGGAGCCTGATTCCTCCAGTTCCTTTTTTCGTTCTCAAGATTGCTTTGGCTATTTGGGGTCTTTTGTGTTTCCATACAAATTGCAAAATTTTTTGTTCTAGTTCTGTGAAAAATGCCAGTGGTAGTTTGATAGGGATTGCATTGAATCTATAGATTGCTTTGTGTAGTAGAGTCATTTTCACAATGTTGATTCTTCCAATCCAAGAACATGGTATATCTCTCCATCTATTTGTATCATCTTTAATTTCTTTCATCAGTGTCTTATAATTTTCTGCATACAGGTCTTTTGTCTCCTTAGGTAGGTTTATTCCTAGATATTTTTTTTTCTTTTTGTTGCAGTGGTAAATGAGAGTGTTTTCTTGATTTCACTTTCAGGTTTTTCATCATTAGTATATAGGAATGCCAGAGATTTCTGTGCATTAATTTTGTATCCTGCTACTTTACCAAATTCATTGATTAGCTCTAGTAGTTTTCTGG
>NW_020837973.1:3849054-3852500 GCF_003676395.1 Aethalodelphis obliquidens
GGGAGTGTTCCTCCCTCTGCTATATTTTGGAAGAGTTTGAGAAGGATAGGTGTTAGCTCTTCTCTAAATGTTTGATAGAATTCGCCTGTGAAGCCATCTGGTCCTGGGCTTTTCTTTGTTGGAAGATTTTTAATCACAGTTTCAATTTCAGTGCTTGTGTTTGGTCTGTTCATATTTTCTATTTCTTCCTGATTCAGTCTTGGCAGGTTGTGCATTTCTAAGAATTTGTCCATATCTTCCAGGTTGTCCATTTTATTGGCATAGAGTTGCTTGTAGTAATCTCTCATGATCTTTTTTATTTCTGCAGTGTCAGTTGTTACCTCTCCTTTTTCATTTCTAATTCTATTGATTTGAGACTTCTCCCTTTTTTTCTTGATGAGTCTGGCTAGTGGTTTATCTATTTTGTTTATCTTCTCAAAGAACTAGCTTTTAGTTTTATTGATCTTTGGTATTCTTTCCTTCATTTCTTTTTCATTTATTTCTGATCTGATCTTTATGATTTCTTTCCTAGCTTTGGGGTTTTTTTGTTCTTCTTTCTCTAATTGCTTGAGGTGCAAGGTTAGGTTGTTTATTCAAGATGTTTCCTGCTTCGTAAGGTGGGCTTGTATTGCTATAAACTTCCCCCTTAGAACTGCTTTTGCTGCATCCCATAGGTTTTGGGTCGTTCTGTCTCCATTGTCATTTGTTTCTAGGTATTTTTTGATTTCCTCTTTGATTTCTTCAGTGATCACTTCATTATTAAGTAGTGTATTGTTTAGCCTCCATTTGTTTGTATTTTTTACAGATCTTTTCCTGTAATTGATATCTAGTCTCATGGCACTGTGGTCAGAAAAGATATTTGATACAATTTCAATTTTCTTAAATTTACCAAGGTTTGATTTGTGACCCAAGATATGATCTATCCTGGAGAATGTTCCATGAGCACTTGAGAAAAATGTGTATTCTGTTGTTTTTGGATGGAGTGTCCTATAAATATCAATTAAGTCCATCTTGTTTAATGTGTAATTTAAAGCTTGTGTTTCCTTATTTATTTTCATTTTGGATGATCTGTACATGGGTGAAAGTAGGGTGTTTAAGTCCCCTACTATGAATGTGTTACTGTCGATTTCCCCTTTTATGGCTGTTAGTATTTGCCTTATGTATTGAGGTGCTCCTATGTTGGGTGCATAAATATTTACAATTGTTATATCTTCTTCTTGGATCGATCCGTTGATCATTATATAGTGTACTTCTTTGTCTCTTTTAATAGTCCTTATTTTAAAGTCTATTTTGTCTGATATGAGAATTGCTACTCCAGCTTTCTTTTGGTTTCCATTAGCATGGAATATCTTTTTCCATCCCCTTACTTTCAGTCTGTATGTGTCTGTAGGTCTGAAGTGGGTATCTTGTAGACAGCATATATAAGGGTCTTGTTTTTGTATCCATTCAGCTAATCTGTGTCTTTTGGTGGGAGCATTTAGTCCATTTACATTTAAGGTAATTATCGATATGTATGTTCCTATTCCCATTTTTTAAATTGTTTTGGGTTCGTTATTATAGGTCTTTTCCTTCTCTTGTGTTTCTTGCCTAGAGAAGATCCTTTAGCATTTGTTGTAAAGCTGGTTTGGTGGTGCTGAACTCTCTCAGCTTTTGCTTGTCTGTAAAGGTTTTAATTTCTCCATCAAATCTGAATGAGATCCTTGCTGGGTAGAGTAGTCTTGGCTGCAGGTTTTTCTCCTTCATCACTTTCAGTATGTCTTGCCACTCTCTTCTGGCTTGTAGGGTTTCTGATGAGAGATCAGCTGTTAACCTTATGGGGATTCCCTTATGTGTTATTTGTTGTTTTTCCCTTGCTGCTTTTAATATGCTTTCTTTGTATTTACTTTTTGACAGTTTGATTAATATGTGTCTTGGCATATTTCTCCTTGTATTTATCCTGTATGGGACTTTCTGTGCTTCCTGGACTTGACTAACTATTTCCTTTCCCATATTAGGGAAGTTTTCAACTATAATCTCTTCAAATATTTTCTCAGTCCCTTTCTTTTTCTCTTCTTCTTCTGGAACCCCTATAATTCAAATGTTGGTGCGTTTACTGTTGTCCCACAGGTCTCTGAGACTGTCCTCAGTTCTTTTCATTCTTTTTTTCTTTATTCTGCTCTGCAGTAGTTATTTCCACTATTTTATCTTCCAGGTCCCTTATCCATTCTTCTGCCTCAGTTATTCTGCTATTGATCCCATCTAGAGTACTTTTAATTTCATTTATTGTGTTGTTCATCGTTGCTTGTTTCATCTTTATTTCTTCTAGGTCCTTGTTAACTGTTTCTTGCAATTTGTCCATTCTATTTCCAAGATTTCGGATCATCCTTACTATCATTATTCTGAATTCTTTTTCAGGTAGACTGGCTATTTCCTCTTCGTTTGTTAGGTCTGGTGCATTATTATCTTGCTCCTTTATCTGCTGTGTGTTTTTCTGTCTTCTCATTTTGCTTATCTTACTGTGTTTGGGGTCTCCTTTTTGCAGACTGCAGGTTCGTAGTTCCCGTTGTTTTTGATGTCTGTCTCCAGTGGCTAAGGTTGGTTCAGTGGGTTGTGTAGGCTTCCTGGTGGAGGGGACTAGTGCCTGTGTTGTGGTGGATGAGGCTGAATCTTGTCTCTCTAGTGGGCAGGTTCACATTTGGTAGTGTGTTTTGGGGTGTCTGTGGCCTTATTATCATTTTAGGCAGCCTCTCTGCTAATGGGTGGGGTTGTGTTCCTGTTTTGCTAGTTGTTTGGCATAGGTTGTCCAGCACTGTGGCTTGCTGGTCGTTGAGTGAAGCTGGGTGCTGGTGTTAAGATGGAGGTCTCTGGGAGATTTTTGCCGTTTGATATTATGTGGAGCTGGGAGGTCTCTTGTGGACCAGTGTCCTGAAGTTGGCTCTCCTACCTCAGAGGCAGAGCCCTGACTCCTGGCTGGAGCACCAAGAGCCTTTCATCCACACGGCTCAGAATAAAAGGGAGAAAAAGTAGAGGGAATTAGTAGAAGTATAAGGAAAGAAAGAAGGAAAGGAGGGAAGGAAGGAAGAAAGAAAGAAAGAAGCAAAGAAGGAAAGAGGGCAAGAAGGAAAGAAAGGAGGGAGGGAGGGAGGAAGGAAGGAAGGAGGGAAAGAAGGAAAAAAGACAGAAAGAAAGAAGATACATTAAAAATAAAATAAAGTATAATAAAGTTATTGAATTAAAAAATTCTTATTTAGAAAAAAAAAAAAGGGACGGATAGAACCTTAGGACAAATGTTGGAAGCAAAGCTATACAGACAAAATCTTACACAGAAGCATACACATACACCCTCACTAAAAGAGGTAAAGGGGGAAAAATCATAAATCTTGCTGTCAGAGACCACCTCCTCAATTTGGGATGATTTGTTGTCTAAAGGAGGGAAGGAAGGAAGGAAAGGAAGAAAGAAAGAAAGAAAGAAAGAAAGAAAGAAAGAA
>NW_020837973.1:3852600-4125236 GCF_003676395.1 Aethalodelphis obliquidens
ATTATTAAGAAAAAAAATTTAAATAGCTTCACTTTTACCATTTGTCCTGGGTTTTGTCTGTCAGTCTCTCTCTCTCTCTCTCTTTTTTTTTTGTATAGTTTTTAGCACATTTTATCATTGATGGTTTTGTTTTTTGGCCTGGTTGCTCTGTTCTTTCTTTCTTTCTTTCTTTCTTTCTTCCTTTCTTTCTTTCTTTCTTTTTTTATTACTTTTTAATACTTTTTTAATATTTTTTTTTTATTTTAATAACTTTATTTATTTATTTATTTATTTTTTTCCTCCCTTTTCTTCTGAGCTGTGTGGCTGACAGTGTCCTGGTGCTCTGGCCGGTTGTCAGGCCTGTGCCTCTGAGATGGGAAAGTCGAGATCAGGACATTGGTCCACCAGAGACCTCACAGTTCCACATAATATCAAATGGTGAAAACTCTTCCAGAGATCTCTACCTCAATGCTAAGACTCAGCTCCACTCAATGACCACCAAGCTACAGTGCTGGACACCCTTTGCCAAATAGCAAGACAGGAACACAACCCACCCATTAGCAGAGAGGTTGCCTAAAATCATAATAAGGTCACAGACACCCCAAAACACACCACAAGACATGGTCCTGCCCACAAGAAAGACAAGATCCAGCCTCATCCACCAGAACACAGGCACCAGTCCACTCCACCAGGAAGCCTACAACACCTACTGAAGACACCTTAGCCACAGAGGGCAGACACCAAAACAACAGGAACTACAAACCTGCAGCTTGTGAAAATGGGACCCCAAACACAGTAAGTTAAGCAAAATGAGAAGAGAGACAAACACAGAGCCGCTGAAGGAGCAAGGTAAAAACCCAACAAACAAAAAAGAATGACAAGGAAATAGGCAGTCTACCTGAAAAATAATTCAAAGTAATGATGTAAAGATGATCCAAATCTTGGAAATAGAATGAAGAAAATACAAGAAACATTTAAAAAGTACCTATAAGAGCTAAAGAACAAACAAACTATGATGAACAACAAAATAAATGAAATTAAAAATTCTCTAGAAGGAATCAATAACAGAATAACTAAGGCAGAAGAATGAATAAGTGACGTGGAAGATAAAATACTGGAAATACTGCAGAGAAGAATAAAGAGAAAGGAATTGAGGGCAGACTCAGAGACCTCTGGAACAACATTAAACTCACCAACATTCAAATTATAGGGGTCCCAGAAGAAGAGAAAAAAGAAAGGGACTGAGAAAGTATTTGCAGAGAATATAGTTGAAAACTTCCCTAATATGGGAAAGGAAATAATCAAGCCCAAGAAGCACAGAGAGTCCCATACAGGATAAATCCAAGGAGAAACACGTCAGGCACATATTAATCAAACTATCAAAAATTAAATAAAAGGAAAAAATATTAAAAGCAGCAGGGAAAAGCAAACAAATAACATACAAGGGAATCCCCATAAGGTTAACAGCTGATCTTTCAGCAGAAACTCTACAAACCAGAAGAGAGTGGCAAAACATATTTAAAGTGATGAAAGGGAAAAACCTACAACAAATATTACACTGCCAAGGAAGGATCTCATTCATATGTGACAGAGAAATTAAAAACATTACAGACAACAAAAGCTAAGAGAATTCAGCACCACAAAACAGGCTTCACAACAAATGCTAAAGGGTCTTCTCTAGGCAGGAAACACAAGAGAAGGAAAAGACCTACAGTAACAAACCCAAAACAATTAAGAAAATGGTAATATAGGAACATACATATCAATAACTATCTTAAATATAAATGGATTCAATGCTCCCACAAAAAGACATAGACTGCCTGAATGGATACAACAACAAGACACATATATATGCTGTCTAAAAGAGACCCACTTCACACCTAGGGACACATACAGACTGAAAGTGAGGGGATATAAAAATATATTCCATGCAACTGGAAATCAAAAGAAAGCTGGAGTAGCAATTCTTACATCAGGTAAAATACACTTTAAAATAAAGATTATTACAAGAGACAAAGACGGACACTACATAATGATCAAGGGATCAAGAAAAGGAGAAGATATAACAACTGTAAATATTTATGCACCCAACATAGTAGGGGACTTTAACATCTCCCTTTCACCAATAAACAGATCATCCAAAATGAAAATAAATAAGGAAACACAAGCTTTAAATGATACATTAAACTAGGTGGACTTAATTGATATTTATGGGACATTCCATCCAAAAAATGCAGAATACACTTACTTGTCAAGTGCTCATGGAACATTCTCCAGGATAGATCATATCTTGGGTAACAAATCAAGCATTGGTAAATATAAGAAAATTGAAATTGTATTAAGTTTCTTTTCTAACCACAACATTATGAGACTAGATATCAATTACAGGAAAAAAACCTGTAAAAATACAAACATATGGAGGCTAAACAATACACTACTACATAACCAGAAGATCACTGAAGAAATTAAAGAGGAAATAAAAAAAAAAAACCTAGAAATAAATGACAAAGAAAACATGATGATCCAAAACCTATGGGATGCAGACAAAGCAGTTCTAAGAGGGATGTTTATAGTAATACAATCCTACATCAAGAAACAAGCAACATCTCAAATAAATAACCTACCCTTACACCTAAAGCAATTAGAGAAAGAAGAAGAAGAAAAACAACAAAAACAAAAACCCAAATTTAGCAGAAGGAAAGAAATCATAAAGTTCAGACTAGAAATAAATGAAAAAGAAATGAAGGAAACATTAGCAAAGATCAATAAAACTAAAACCTGCTTCTTTGAGAAGATAAACAAAATTGATAAACCATTAGCCAGACCCCTCAAGAAAAAAATGGAGTAGACTCAAACCAATAGAATTAGAAATGAAAAAGGGGAAGTGACAACTGACACTGCATAAATACAAGGGATCATGAGAGATTACTACAAGCAACTATATGGCAATCAAATGGACAACTTGGAGGAAACAAATTCTTAGAAAAACATAGCCTTCTGAGACAGAACCTCGAAGAAATAGAAAATATAAACAGACCAATCACAAGAACTGAAACTGAGACTGTGATTTAATATCTTCCAACCAACAAAAGCCCAGGATCAGATGGCTTCAGAGGTGAATTCTATGAAACATTTAGAGAAGAGCTAATACCTATTCTTCTCAAAATCTTCCAAACTATAGCAGAGGGTGGAATATTCCCAAACTCATTCTATGAGGCCACCATGAGCATGATACCAAAAGCAGATAAAGATATCACAAAGAAAGAAAACTACAGGCCACTATCATTGATGAACATAGATGTAAAAATCCTCAACAGCACATTAAAAGGATTATACACCATGATCAAGTAGGGTTTATCCCAAGAATGCAAATATTCTTCAATATACGCAAATCAATCAATGTGATACACCATATTAACAAATTTAAGGATAAAAACCATATGGTAATCTCAATAGATGTAGAAAAAGCTTTTGACAAAATTCAACACCATTTTTGATAAAAACCCTCTAGAAAGTAGGCATAGAGAGAACTTACCTCAACATAATAAAGGCTATATATGACAAACCCACAGCCAACATCATTCTCAATGGTGAAAAACTGAAACCATTTCCACTAAGATCAGGAACAAGACAAGATTGCCCACTCGCACCACTATTTTTTAACATAGTTTTGGAAGTTTTAACCACAGCAATAAGACAATAAAAAGAAATAAAAGGAATCCAAATCAGAAAAGAAGTAAAGCTAGGGGGCTTCCCTGGTGGCGCAGTGGTTGAGAGTCCACCTGCCGATGCAGAGGACATGGGTTTGTGCCCCATTCCAGGAAGATCTCACATGCTGCAGAGCAGCTGGGCCTGTGAGCCATGGCCACTGAGCCTGCATGTCTGGAGCCCGTGCTCCGCAATGGGAGAGGCCACATAAGTGAGAGGCCCGCAAACCCAAAAAAAAAAAAAAAAAAAAAAAAGACGTAAAGCTATCACTGTTTGCAGATGACATGATACTTTACATAGAGAATCCTAAACATGCTACCAGAAAACTACTAGAGTTAATCAATAAATTTGGTAAAGTAGCAGGATACAAAATTAATGCACATAAATCTTTTGTATTCCTATACACTAATGATGAAAAATCTGAAAGTGAAATTAAGGAAACACTCCCATTTACCATGGCAACAAAAAGAATAAAATATCTAGGAATAAATCTACTTAAGGAGAAAAAAGATATGTATGCAGAAAACTATAAGACACTGATGAAAGAAATTAAAGATGATCCAAACAGATGGAGAGATATATCATGTTCTTGGATTGGAAGAATAAACACTGTGAAGATGACTATACTACCCAAGGCAATCTACAGATTCAATGGAATCTCTATCAAACTACCAATGACATTTTTCACAGAACTAGAATAAAAAATTGCACAATTTTTATGGAAAAACAAAAGGCCCCAAATAGCCAAAGCAATCTTGAGAAAGAAAAACGGAGCTGGAGGAATCAGGCTCCCTGTCTTCAGACTATACTACAAAGCTACATTCATAAAAACAGTCTGCTACTGACACAAAAACAGAAATATAGATCAATGGAACAGGACAGAAAGCCCAGAGATAAACCCACACAAATATGGTCACCTTATTTTTGATAAAGTAGGCAACAATATACAATGGAGAAATGACAGCCTCCTCAATAAGTTGTGCTGAGAAAACTGGACAGCTACATGTAAAATAATGAAATTAGAACACTCCATAACAACATACACAAAAATAAACTCAAAATGGATTAAAGATCTAAATGTAAGGCCAGACACTATAAAACTCATAGAGGAAAACTTAGGCAGAACACTCTATGACATACATCACAGCAAGATCCTTCTTGACCCACCTCTGAGGGAAATGGAAATAAAAACAAAAATAAACAAATGTGACCTAATGAAACTTAAAACCTTTTGCACAGCAAAGGAAACCATAAGCAAGATGAAAAGGCAACCCTCAAAATGGGAAAAAATATTTGCAAATGAAGAAACTGACAAAGGATTGATCTCCAATATTTACAAGCAGCACATGCAGCTCAATATCAAAAAAACAAACAATCCAATCCAAAAATGGGCAGAAGACCTAAATAGACATTTCTCTAAAGAAGATATGCAGATTGCCAACAAACACATGAAAGAATGGTCAACATCACTAATCAATAGAGAAATGAAAATCAAAACTACAATGAGGTATCACCTCACACCAGTCAGAATGGCCATCATCAAAAAGTCTACAAACAATAAATGCTGGAGAGGGCATGGAGGAAAGGGAACCCTCTTGCACTGTTGGTGGGAATGTAAATTGATACAGCTACTATGGAGAACAGTATGGAGGTTCCTTAAAAAACTAAAAATAAAACTACTATATGACCCAGCAATCCCACTACTGGGCATATACCCTGAGAGAACCATAATTCAAAAAGAGTCTTGTACCAAAATTTTCATTTCAGCTCTATTTACAATAGCCAGGACATGGAAGCAGCCTAAGTGCCCATTGACAGATGAATGGATAAAGAAGATGTGGCACATATGTACAATGAAATATTACTCAGCCATGAAAAGAAATGAAATTGAATTATTTGTAGTGAGGTGGATGGACATAGAATCTGTCATACAGAGTGAAGTAAGTCAGAAAGATAAAAACAAATACTGTATCGTAACACATATATATGGAATCTTAAAAAAAAAAAAAAGGTTCTGAAGGACCTAAGGGCAGGACAGGAATAAAGACGCAGATGTAGTGAATGGACTTGAGGACACAGGGAAGGGGAAGGGGAAGCTGGGATGAAGTGAGAGAGTGTCATGGACTACCAAACGTAAGATAGCTAGTGGGAAGCAGTTGCATAGCACAGGGAGATCAGCTCGGTGCTCTGTGACCACCTAGAGGGGTGGGATAGGGAGGGTTAGAGGGAGACCCAAGTGGTAGGAGATATGGGGATATATGTATATGTATAGCTGATTCACTTTGTTATAAAGCAGAAACTAACACACCATTTTAAAGCAATTATACTCCAATAAAGACATTTAAAAAAAAAAAAGTTAAGATGAGGTCATACTGAATTAGGGTGGGCCCTAAATCCAATGACTGGTGTCCTTATAAGAGAATGAGAAGAGACACACATAGTGAAGAAGGTCACGTGATGAGGGACGCAGGGATGGGAGTGATGCATCTACAAGCCGAAGAAAGCTAAGAATTTCTTACAACCATAGAAGATAGCAAAAGGCAGGAAAGGATTCTCCCCCAGAGCCTTCAGAGGCAGCTGGGCCCTATGGATAACTTGGTTTTGGACTCCTGGCCTCCAGAGCTATAGGAAAATAAAATTCTACCCCACTGACATTTAGCATTAACATTTATGTTAACATTTAACATTTTTAGCCACCCTGTTTGTGGTGCTTTGCTGTGGCAGCCCTAGCAAATGAACACTTCCTTCTCAAACTCTTCGCCCAGTGTCTTATTTCTTGGCCCAGATGCAAGTACTCTCAGACTCCCTGTGTTCTTTGTAGGTGTCTAGTATCTAACAGTGAAAGGTTGTTTCCTTACCTACCCCAAATGCTGGCCTTTGATGTCTCCATTGTGCCTTGCTTTGAACACTGAGCACATGTGGATCCTGTGGTCCTGTTCCAGACCATGCTGATTCCATGGCTCCATCTTCGGGCTGCTTTTGCAGCTGTTCTCACATCTGTACCTTTACTCTCAGGGCCCACACCTCCAGGGCAGCCCCTTGATCTTGTTTGCCATGGACTATTAATGCGGATTGACCCCACTCAGTGGTGGCCTTGCTCCCTTTCCCAACCTGCCTAGGGTGGGAGGGCCCTGCCATAAGTCCCACGAGCCATGCACTGCCCAGCCCAGCCCCCATGACTCGCTTCACACTGAGCAAGATATGTTTCTGACCTACCCAATTTCCACCCTCCAACTGTTCTGCTTCCATCCATAAAGAACGCCTTCTTCATTTTCAGCCCATAAGGAGAATGTGTTTGTTTATGACTGCTCCTTAAATTGGGGCAGTAAGAGGGACATGGGAAAGAGCAACACCTTCTAGGTATCACAGACGTTGTCCTCTTTCTTCTTGGTCATGTTCATCATTTAAGATATATGTCCTTCTTTCATTTCTGGCTGATGGCAGTTGAACCCATGGGGGTTAAAACCACTGTGCACGGGCTTCCCTGGTGGCGCAGTGGTTGAGAGTCCGCCTGCCGATGCAGGGGACGTGGGTTCGTGCCCCGGTCCGGGAAGATCGCACGTGCCGCGGAGCGGCTGGGCCCGTGAGCCATGGCCGCTGAGCCTGCGCGTCCGGAGCCTGTGCTCTGCAACGGGAGAGGCCACAGCAGCGAGAGGCCCGCGTACCACAAAAACAAACAAACAAACAAACAAACAAACAAACAAAAAAAAACACTCTGCTCACCAAAACCTTGAAAAAGTAAAGTGTTCGTCTAAATTTGTCCTTTATTCAGCCAAGCCCTCTGATAGGAGCCCTCCCCCGCAAGGACTTGTGGACAGAGGTGTGGGGTCAGGAAAGGCGGCAGGGCCTCCTGTAAATCTTGCACTGAAATATCCAAATGGCCCACTCGTGCCTTAGTGGGGTCCATGAGGAGCTGGGCTCAGCTGTGATGCTGGATCTGTCTCTATATGTACTTGTAGTCCGAGGTCTTCTCTCTCCCTTTGGTCCCCTCCTCAGGATCTCTCCTCGTATTCTCTTCGGCAGGGCAGGTGGGTTACCTACATGGCAGGTCAGGGATCAGCAGAGCTTAAACAAGGAAGCTGTTAGGATTTCTTATGGTCCAGGCCCAGAATTGGCAGAGTCATGTCAGCATTTTATTAGAGCAAAAACCAGGCCATTCTAGATTCAGTGTGGGAGAGGACCACCCCCCAAGGGAGCGGTGGCTCATCAGGGGTCTTCCTTGGAGAGCAGCTGTTGGCAGATGTTAGCAGGTTGTTACTGACTCTGGAGGAATCATAGGTCATTAGGCCAAGGCCAGTGTATGACTCCCAGCCATGATTGCCCAAGGCCAGGTCCCCAGCCCCATTGTCCCACCTGCCTGGAGCTGCACACAACACAGGTGAGAAGCACACAGGTAACACTGTCCATAGAAAATATATCTTCTATTGCCTGTCTGAGAATACCATAAGATGAATTAAAAACAATACTAAAAGATATGAAATTGTCAATAGACCAACTATGTAATTTTTATTTTTTCGAATCTTTACAATATCTTTTGAGCAAGGGACATTAGGACTATAGCTCATATTAAGGGCTGACTTTATCCCATTTTTGCTATGTGAATTTGTGTTATTTGTATTTGATAAGTAATTTAATTAAGAGAGATTAAGATCTGTTTTGCGTAAGGAAAATCCAAAAACAGTGGTCATAAAAATGAAAAGCCCAATTTTAGAATCTCTTTCTGGCCTCTCCAGTTCCTGCCTCCTCTGTCCCAAATAACAATTGCCTTGAATTTACTGTAACCACTGTCCTCCATAAGTGAAGCTCAGCTCTGAAACAGCTGCACTTAGGAGCAAGTTATAATAAGTGAATCATTGATTAAGGTAACAGGTAGGTGAATATTTCTTAGATGACTTTGTTCATAGAAAATCATACCAATTTTAGAAGTTTCCTTAAATTTTTAAAACCCAGTTTCTGTTTTTGTAATGGAGAGAAAGGAAAGTTTTTGTAATTTATCTAATGTATCTGTTATCTAATTTAATTGAAAGTATACTACTGTGTAATTAAACATCTGATTTTTTTGGTATGATTCCATTTATATTCTATTTAGTCTTACAACAACACTGTAAGGTAGATATTAGTAATTCACATATTAGAAATGAAATTGTACTATCTAAATATTTTAACTCAAAAATATTAAAAATTTACTCATTTTACTGTGTATTTAAAAAGGAAATCTACTAAGCATATATTTTTCTATGTAAACATAGGATTTTAATGGTGTTTAAAATTATTAGTATATTGTGCATTTGGGAGGGTCCCAGGCATTTATTAGAAAAACAAACTAAAAACTGACCTTGTGTGCTAATTGGCGTATAAGTATGAGCGCTCTCTCCTGGAGTCAATGGTCAACGCCTCAAGGCAGAGTCTCAGACTCAGGAGGGTTTATGTCTGGAAGGAACTAGGGAGCTCTCCAGTTCAATGTTGTGAATTCACTGGCAGTTTGGCCTCAAGTTCAATAGGTTATTGTTAACAGGATATCATGGAATCGGTTGCAGTGGTTATTAAATGAAATAATCAGTGGAATGCACTTAGCAAGGTGCAGGGCACATGGTGTATATTTAATACCAGGTGTCTCAGGTCAGCTACCTTGCAGTGACTCCAAGGTAAAGGTTTGTAAGATGCTGGTAAAAATGGAGGAAGCCGGACAGGAAAGAGGAGGAGTGAAGCCAGAGGGATCTTAGAAAAATCCTGGGAGACCAGGTGAGAGGGATCCCAGAGGGAGCTCTGTCCCAGCTCCAGGTGGGTCCCTGGACCTTCACACTTCCCCCTATCAGGGAGCAGTCAGTCTTTGTCTGAGGGTTGATGATGGGTCAGGGGAGTGGGGGTGAAGAAATATTTCCATCTCTCCACAAGGACAGGCAAAGCAGTGGAGATGCTCACGGCAGCTTATCCATAATAATCTGAAACTAGAAGCAACTGAAATACCTATCCATCAGCTAGGGAAAGGAGAAACGTAGTGTGGTTAGTATACCCACACCGTGAAATACTACTCAGCGGCGAGAAGAGCAAAGTACTGAATTGGGCAAAGGCACAGCAAATTGGGCAAATATTCATCTGGAAATCATCGTGTTTAGTGGAAGTAACCAGACATGAAAGTGCTCCAACTGGATGATTTCCTATTTACAAAGTTCAAGGGCAGGCGAATACACACCTGTGGAGATAAAAATCAGAGAGTGGTCTCACTCTGTGGAAGGAGTGAGAGATGACTTTCCAAAATGGGGGAATGTAGTCGATCTTGTTTTATGTTGGGGGAGGGGGGCACAGAGTTTAGCCACTTGGAAAAGCCACAAGACGGTACCCTTAAGATCTGCCCTTTTCATTGTATACCTTAATGAATTATGAAACAAAAAGGGGGGAAACAAATGAAAATTACTCAGTCAAGACCTAGTCTTTCTTGTCTCCCCTCTATAAATGTAGCACCTAGAAGAAATTCTTACACAAATAGATAGATGCTCGGTGTGTGTGTGTGTGCATGTGTGTGTGTGCATGTGTGTGCTTATAAATGGATTATTATCATCATCAATCCACACTTCCTTACTTTCGCACACACCTTTGTGCATAAGGATCATGACAACTCAGAGCTGAGATTACAGTAGTAATCAAATTTTGATTTTGAAATTAAGTTTTAAAATGATGTAAATACAGACAACCCTAATTTCCCCGAGATTCTGATCCAGTTTCATTTAACGTAACCAGTAGCATATGGCTCTCTGCTTCTCTTCCTTGTGCTTTGCCTGGGCCTCAAAGCTCCAGGCTGCATTTATAAGAGATTTTCTTCTGCATTAAACTAGACAGTTGAATGCAGATGACTGAAATTGCAAACAAAAACATTGGGGTGGCTGTCGGAGAAGAGAACGCCATGTAAGCTGCACTCATGGAACATTTACAGTCACTTCCCATTCTTCTGAAGGGGACGGACCTTGCACAGCCACCCACACTGTCCTGCACTCCCCTTGTCCACCTTCCACATTTCCACTTCCTGCTTCCCCTGCTACCCTGTCATTGGAACCAGGAGTGTGCTCAGCCGCATTCCTCAGTGCTGTCTTCTGAAAACCAATATGTTAACCACCCAATTTAGGTGTTAAGTGGAAGACTCAGACCCCTGCCAGGGACGCTGACTCAAAAACTGGGGGGGAAGACAAACAAGCAAATAAATAAAATGGGAGTGGAGTGTTTATTGTAGACTTGCTGCTTAGAGAAACTTGTGTTGTTTTGTGAAGGTTCTTGGTCCAAGAAATGGACCCCCTGAGCCCACTATGCTCTGGCAGAGTGAACTTGGGCATCCTTCAGTCCCTGAGCATGCCTCAGTTTTCTCCTTTGTAAAATGAAGACAATTTGACCCATTCCAGGGGTTCTTACATTATCTTGTGTGCAGAGCTTACAGTAAGCATGCACACCTGCGTTTAACCCTTATTCATCACTTTCTGAACAAGTGATGTGGTCTGAATCTGTGACTTAGGAACCAGGAGAGAGGCCCAAAGTAATACGAAGAACCCAGACCCCCGTGAAGTCTCAGACAGTGCACTTCTCCTCACTCCAGGACAAAGAGCCTGTCCTTCAGTTGAGGCTATTGTCATGAAGAATGGGCAGTGTTCACGCAGACTTAAAGAGAACAGACCAATTAAACAGTGAGGTATCCCCGAGCTGAGTTTTCGTTGGGTATAATTTTGCCGAGTGTGTACAGTCGCTGGGATCCTTGAGGCTGGGCTGGTCTTGGGATGTCACCTGGTGGCAGTAATGAGGACCTAGGGATGGGGAGAAGCTGAGTGAGGGGACAGGGAGACCCTTGAAAACAGGCATGCTCAGGAAGGTGCTGGACACGCACAGGAGCACCCCAGAAATTCAATGGAATGCAGAAGACCAGATGAGAGACTGATTTCATAGTGGGAATTATTGGGTTGGGGGAAGCAGGGAGGAAACTACAGGAGCCTGGAGAACTCCCAGAACAGCCTCAGCTGCCTCTGGATGTGGCTTTGAGGGAGACGGAGTAAACGGGGGCGTGTGCTGTGTGCCTAAGCATTCAAATTTCTTATTTAAGGATGGCAGAAGTGAAAAACCTTGTCTTAACCTTCTTTGCATTTATTATACCTTCTTTTAATTATTTCTATAAGCATTATATCTAATGATTATTACAACTAATCGTTATATTTACTATTAAACCTATGAAAAATGCAGAGAAACACAAGGGAGAAAAACCACCACCATAACATTACATAACACTACTCCTCAAAGATTATTTTTAATATTGATAAGTCATCCAATTCTACAAAACTGATATCATGCTATTTTAAAATCTAATTTTAAGAAATTAATATGAACTTTTTTCAGTAAATTAAATATTTTTCTACAAAACTATTTGAAATGTCTCTGTAGCATTTCATGATGTAGATACCATGATTTACCTGTCCATTTCTTTATTATTGGGTAATTAGTTTGTTTTAAGGTTTCAGCAATGTTATATCAAACATCCCTGAGACAGATGGATATAAAATTTCTTCTTTCTATTTCTTTTGTACCCACCGACCCCTCCTCCCCAAAGTCTATACCTTCCTATGAGTGCTTTGTTTATCTCTGAACTGGACAATTTGGAACATTTTCATTGTTTTAACCTTTTCCAATTTGAGAGACGGCAATGCTTTCACATTTATATTTTAATTGGCACCCCATTGATCAACACTGAGATTAATCAATTTCCAGCCTGACTATATAGGCCATATTTATTTATTAAATTCTGAATTGCTTATTCTCATTCTTAACTATTTTTAGGGGTTTGTCTTTTGTGTCATTTGTAGGAATTCTTTGTGTGTTTAAGGATGCTAACATTTAAAAGTCACAGATACTGCTTGTTTTCCTATTTGTTTTTGGAGTATCTTACCACATAATAATTACAAATTTCTGTAGACAAGTCTAAATCTTTTGCTCTATAGTTTCAGCCTTTGGTTGCATGCTTAACTTGACTTTCCACAGCTCCAAGTTTTAATAAATAAGCTCTAATTTTTTGGATATTTTCTGCATGTAACATTTAAATAGTTAATCCCTTTGCAAATTGTGTATGTGTGTGTATGTGCATGTCGGGAATCTAACTTATTTTTTCTCCCATCCCCCAAATTGTAATCTCTCTGTCTTGTCTCAGTTTTCTTTCCTCTGTAAAATGAATTGTATAATTATATTTTAGAAAATACATTCCTTTAGGTTTTTTGAAGGGGTTATGTCATAGCCATAAATTCATTTGAAAAGAATTAAAGATTTAAAACTATTATGCTTCCCATCCAGGAATGAGATGTTTTCCTTTGTATCAGATATTCCTTATCACACTTATGCATATGTTGGATGCACTGGGAAGCAGCCTAGGCGACAGGGATGGAAAGGCAGGAGGTTGATTAGGGAGTCGTGGTCAGATCAATTCTGTGAATGGGGAGGAGGGAAACAGAACTGGGCAGAGGGAGGAGTTGAGTTGAGATGCAACCCAACCAGGTCTCCTCCAACTCGACAGGAAACAGACTTGGTATCTGAGATGGCCTTTAGGTGTGATGCAGAGCTGGGGTAAAGGCACAGAGGTTCTGTGCCTTTACCAATCTTTGCTGGAGGGCTGCTCCAAGAAGAGAGCTGGCCCTGAAGCAAGGTGGCTCACTCAGCTGGGGAAAGTCCTGAGGTGCTACTGGCCAAATCCTTTTTCAGCAGCGAGGGGAATAAATGTTAGTTTTGAAGACAGGACTTGGGAGGTGCAGCCCAGCATTCCTGTGAGTCTACCACTTCAGCACTTCAAATGTGCCAAGTATGTGTGAGTTCTGGGAGCAGTCCACCCAGGATTCTGGAGGCCTCTCCTCCTGGGGTAGCAACAGAGGATATTGAATGGAATGAACTTAGCCCCACCAAGACAGCCAGTCTGCGATCCACAGTGATACCCATGTCTCCCTCCATTTTCCATCCTAGGTTCCCCTCCCTCACGGCTGACATCTCTGTTGATTAACTTGGGAGCATGACCCAGGGCCTCATCCCTGAGGAGGACGAGTCCCTGGTAACCAGACCCTTATCGGGCAATGGCTACTGCATGTGTTCATTTATTGTCAAATTGGAAAGGGAAGGTCCGAGAAATAGGCAAGCGGACACCAGGTGTCAAGCTTATCCCTCCCTGACTCCAGGGAGAAGAGGTAGGACAACCTCCTTCTGACTCTCAGCATCAGTTACCTCTGCCGTAGTGGTGAGTCCTCTTTCTTCTTGCCTGGGTGGTGTGGTATGTGAACAGACCAGTGAGTCCATGGTCTTATGTCCTTTCTATAAAGTGGTCCGTTGCATCTGATGTGACGTCATGTGGAGTGTCATATTGCAGATCGATCTTTCTATAAGAAGATTCCCCTTCTTTGGCACAAGGAGTCTGAAGTGCTCAGGTGGTAGCTGTAGTTTAAAGTTATTAAACTACAGGTATTAAAGGTATTCTGGGTATGGCCTATGTAAACCTCTAAACCCAAAGAGACCCAAATTGTCAAAATGGTAATCATGCTGTCACAAGTGGATGTGATAGCACGTGAGGTCACTCCAGCTTGAACTCATCAACTTTGTTTATTGGAGACAGAGTGTATGAAACAGTCTCCTACACTGTACTTTGGAGGATGACACCACAGCCTCGCAGTATACCACCTTTGAGCTGATGCCTCACGTACATCATCACAGGCCACCCCATCCCTCTGTAGGCTGGTAGCTTCTGATGGTGTGGTATGTGATGAGACCAGTGCCATTGCCACATGTTCACCGTCACCACTCCCTTTCCAAAGGCCACTTGGAAGTCTGCCTACCACAATATTTAATTATTATTATATTAGTGTAGATACCTTAATACAAGCTGATCTTTTTCAAACTATATGACATTTTTAGGTAGCCTTTATAACTGTAATTTATCTTAAATATTCTATTATCATGATAAATAAAATTATTCATTCATGGGCTTCCCTGGTGGCACAGTGGTTGAGAGTCCGCCTGCCGATGCAGGGGACACGGGTTCGTGCCCCGGTCCGGGAGGGTCCCACATGCCGCGGAGCAGCTAGGCCCGTGAGCCATGGCCGCTGAGCCTGCGCGTCCGGAGCCTGTGCTCCGCAACGGGAGAGGCCACAGCAGTGAGAGGTCCACGTACCGCAAAAAAAAAAAAGAAAAAAAAAAAAATTCATTCAACGAATCATCTTTTCTGAAATGTACAGAAATAAAGAAAAGAGCCAGCCAGTACTACACCAGAGAATGCAGCTTGATGAGTCTGATTAGAGAAGTTAAATTCACAGATACTGTGGGAGAAACATGCAATTCAGGCAACATTTAGATGTTCCACCTGCTAAACAGAGGTGGAGTTAGACAATCATCCACTGTTTATCTGAACTACATCATGTTAACTCTTCCATTGCTCAGATATAACATTGAATTCTCTTTCTCAGTTTTATTGCTGGATGCTATGTGGGACAAAGCTATGAAATCTATTATTGAATTTTCAATAAAAGTGTGCTGTAAACATGTTTTTTTGTTTTTTTGTTTTTTCTGGTACGCGGGCCTCTCACTGTTGTGGCCTCTCCCGTTGCGGAGCACAGGCTCCGGACGCGCAGACTCATGGCTCACGGGCCCAGCCGCTATGCGGCATGTGGGATCTTCCCGGACCGGGGCACGAACCCGTGTCCCCTGCATCGGCAGGCGGACTCTCAACCACTGCGCCACCAGGGAAGCCCTGTAAACATGTTTTTAAGAGCCTCAGTTATTACACAGGTTCATGTTCTCCAGGTATATATTGTAAGATTTTAAATTTTGTATTTTCCTGCTGACTCAACACCCCCTCCAAACAGATCATGAGCAGCCCTCCCAGATGACCAGGTGTGGTAAGGCTGGCCTTTGCCACAAGCTCCCTTCTTGTCCTCACCTGACTGTGACCTAGTGACATTCACACACACCTTTTGCTTTTGTGCTCCACCCTGACCCCCATAAAGGCACTTGTCTCGATCTCGGCCCCCACCTATCAGGCACTCCCTCCACACGGTCCCCAGCATGGACTGCGTGCCCCCTGCTCTGGGACCTGCGTGTGTGATAAATCTCTCTCACTTTCACATACCTCTCCATGCTGATATTCTGTGTCTGCATCTGACTTATCATTCAAACACCCCATATAAAGTAATAAAATTATTCCTTATAACACAATGTAAAACTTCTATATCAGAAAGTTCTTTTGAAATTTAGGACCAAGAAAACTCTTTGTATCACCAGAACTTGGTATGTTCTCCTTATTGTAACTGGCATTCTGTACATATTTCTATTTTCCTTCTTACCTAATATGTCAGTATGCACCTAAGCCCTGTCTAAAATTCATTCACAGAAATAATGCTGACTCTTGTATGAATTGTGTATGCCTTTTCTTTGGTGTTTCTTACTTTATACTTATATACATATTTTACTATTTTGACAGATATTTATTTAATTTTAAACAGCCTCAAATATTCTAGGGAAAGAGATACAAATAATTATATATATATATATATATAATTTTATATATATATATATATATATATATATATATATATAAAATTAACCAACGCAGTTAAGGCTGTTTCTTCCCTCTCACATTAGCTATTTAGAATACTTAAAATTGTTTGCTATCATTGGTAACTCTGCTGGGGTGGCTTGGTTCATCACATCTGGAAAATAGTTCCATCTTATAAATTCCATCTTATAAATTCTTAAGAGATTTTTTGAACAGTTCAAAGTCTTTGGATATGTTTAAAGCTTTTCCCACATGCTGTCATATTTGATTTCCAAGGTTATAGGTTAATTATGTTGCCTGCAATAAACAGCTGCCCTGGGTTTCATCTTGTATCAGTGTCTTAATGTTTTTATTACAAGTTATACCAAATACTTTACAACTTATTCATTTTAATAAATGACATCTTGATGCTTTTCTCCTAACTCCAGTACAATTTTATACATTATTAAAATATTTATTTATCCACATTGATGGAAGAAAATGTTTCCAAACTACTGTTGGCCCTTTCATTTTATCTTACTTCTTGAGATTCTTCTGTCTTTCTTTTTCTAAAAGTCGAGATAGCAACTGTTACTCCTGAGAGCTATTCGTTATTTTTTCTGTTTTTTCCATAATATAATATTAGTAGTTAACTGTTTAAACTTCTAAAATTATTTGATACACATTTTATTGTATTTTAAGATAATCACTGTTGTACAAAAGACTATGTTTTCCATGTTTTCCTTTAATTATCTATTTAATACATTTATCATTCTTGTTTTTAGCTGACTCCTTCACATTGCCTGGCTATTTAATCAGTAAATCTGAAAATAATTATAACTTTAGTTCCCACATTCCAGTGTTATTAGAAATAAAAAACACTCTTCTATTCACTAAAAAAACTGAAAATTGGCTGTAGGGTCATTTTATCTAATCATAAAACCACTAGTAATCGAATTAGCTAAAAAGTAATCTAATTACAGATTATTAAGAATAAAAGTTTATATGAAAAACTGTATGCTTATTTGACAATCTTTATTCTTTGATCGATTTAGAAAATTTCAGGAAGAGTCAGAGGTGGGAGAAACTGTTCATGTAATTTAGTGAGTTAAGTAGGGCTTATTCAAGAGATGAACTTAATGTGAACCTTGAAACAGGTAAATAAAATAAGAGAGATAAATTAAAAAGGTTTTCTGGATTATGAAAACCTAGCTTCTCTTTGTTAATGTGGCATCAACCGGCCCTTCATCTACACATCGGCGTGAAGGCGGCCGCGGTGTGGGGTTGGCGCTGGTGATGGATGAGGGCCCCAGTGATTCTCCATGCATGGATCAGAGAGACCTGGGTTAATCATGCTGCCCCATAGCTCAATCATTCATGGGAATTTTCAGCTTCATCTATGTTTGTCACTCTGATCAAATGCCAACAATATCATGAGAATAAGACAAAATATTAAAACACTTCTATTTTCTCATTGTCAAGATATGAAATTAGTCCTAGTAAACCACAACTAAGAATATCCAATGAGTATTTGCTAGTTAACTTTTTAAACCTATAATAGAAAGAAAAGACGCTGATTCTTTACTACAGCTTCATTTTGGGGTCATAAAGTCCTTTGGTTTCTACTTTTGAAAACATCTCCTCCTTCCACTAAACAGCAGATGGTCCCACAAAGCAGTCCCTTTGCCTTTGACTGTTGGTGGGTTGTCCACCAGATCCGATCTCTGCCTCCAGAATTATCTTCCAAAAATGCAACTGAAGCAAAGTCACACTCCTACCTAAGAAACCTCTTCTCCCTCTCCTTTAGAATGAACTCCTAATTCTTTACCATCTGGTAAAAAATAAAAATCACTATTTGACCACAATAAGCATTGTTAGCTTCCTTCTTTCCCTGGGCCATACATGTTCAGGCTGAGACCAACAACATGCAAAATGGAAGGTGAGCATGGAATCACAACATGACATCAGGTGATGTATCCTAACTCAGTTTGACATCTAGCATTTATTTTTAGCCTGAAAAATAAATTCTCCTCTGGGAGAAGAGGGAAAAATAATTTCCTACAGCATTCTAGATGTGTAAAGGGAAGATAATTTTTGGAGATCTTCTTTAGCCATGTTTTGAAAAGAATAATTACTATACATGTTCCCATTGTCATCCTAAATTGTGTTAACATTTTTATTGTTTCTCCCCTAAGTACATTTGTGCCCTTGTGGAAATAACAAAAGAAAAATACAGGCCAAATGTAAATTATTGCTGTATTTATGTTCATTAAACGCTGTTCAGAAATTAGTAAAACTGAATCCTGATGGATTATGTCATAAATCTAATAAAATTGGGCTTTTTGGAATCTAGAGCAGTGACATCCATCCTACCCTCTACCCTCAGATTGATGTCTATGTCACGCTTTTTTGCTTGCTCTCTTTGTTTCTCCAAATTTGACTCAAAGTATTTCTTCCCAGAACCAAGAATGTACCTATTTTCTGAGGAGTCCCATGCTTGCTTTTAGCCTTATTCTCTCAGACCATGAAGAATCTGTTCTTCGATTCCTAATGTCATCATAGTTCAAGCGCTGCTCAAACGGCAAATGTCCCATGAAGATTTGGACTTGTTACTTTGATAGCGTGCTCATTCCATGCTATCCAACATTCACTTATAACACTCATTTTGCATTTTCTGGTTTATCACCCACATTAGGATTTGATGGAGAGCAAGGGCTTTTTAACTCATTTGTTTGTCCTTTGACACATCATGACACATCAATGCCTCACAAGAAGGTATTAGATAAATCTTCTTTAACTAAATGCAATCATTTTAAAGAAAATTTAAGTTAAAATATTTTTCTTTTCTGTTATTTTAATTTGTTTTGATTCATTAATATTAGTATTAGCATCTCCTAGACAATTTTGAAATTCATATGATTGCCTTAATTTATCAACAAATAACTTAAGGATAGACTTGAAAATGATATGGTTTGAATATATTTGGTCTAAATATTATATCACTATAAGTAAACTAAGTTTTGCTTCCTAGCAAGTAGCTTATGATACTTCCTAAAAAAGAAAAGCTGTCCAACATACAAAATGTCACTGACTTCTGCTTTCTTTTTGGTTCAGGATGTGTCTGCATGTGGCTGGAAAGTGTTGTGACTTATTTACATACCTGACAAGTCTGGGGCTGACCCTCACTGATACTGCTGATAAGCAGTGTGCTGGACCCAGAGAGAGACCAGGGACCTGCTAGAATAATGGTCCCTTCTGTTCTCAGGCCACCACCAGGCTGCATAGCCCAGGAGCAGCATGTGCAGTGTGCCTTGAACTATGTCAGTGGGGCTCTTAGCCCCAGATTGGCATATGTGGGGGACAAGCTGACTCCTTCCTTATAAAGTACAGTAAGGTGGTGAGGCTACAGCCAGCCATGGACAGTTGACCAACTGTCATCATAAACTTTATGCTCAAACATACGAAGTTTCTTTCACTGCCTTTTGATTTCTTGTGTGTGGTAAAATATCAACTCATTTTATGGTTTAGAGCACTGCCATTATATGGTTGTTCTGACTATACTTGTACTGCTTTCAAAAGATAACATTTGAAAAGTCAGGGGGAAGGCAAGAAGTTCAAAAGATTGAACAGTAGGGCAGAGAGAGATGAGAGGAATTTTACTTTTGTTGCTGAGCTATGCCTGGAGATGTTGTCTCTGTTGCACATGTATTCAGAAGCAGCTGATCAGAAAGATTTATTCTACTGTACTGGGTCCTGGCTTTGCCCCATGAATGGCAACTGCAGCTTGAAAATGGAGAATTTGATAGGGATCCTGAGGGGGAATCCCTCCCATCTCTATGTTCACTTTAAGTTTCACCTACAACTTTTGTGGTCTGTTTTATCAAATAAAAACATACAAACTGAAAATACAATTCCATCTGACTTTATGACATTGTTATCTAATTAATATAAAGCCCTAGTGAACTGCTGTTTGTTCTAGATGTTGGCAAAGCCAAGTTCAATTGCTTTAGCTTAGTCTCATGATAGAAAAATGGAGTATTTGCCAACTCCCCTCCTTCCTAGCCACCCTCCGCCCTGATCCAAGGGAGTTTTCCTGATTTGAGAGACCCGACCTGTCTTCTTGTTTCCTTTGTGAGCATGAGGTATTGAGAGTCAAAATCTCTCCTTTGTCTCAAAGGTATTATGCATTTTTACAGAGTAGATTCTTGTTTAACAACAACAAATAAATAGTCACAAGGATGAATGCTTGAGTGCAAAACTAAAACATATAAGTAGGGGGTCAAAATGTACCTGTGGCTTGCTTGATGATAAGAATACATATAATGAGGGGAAAAAAAGAAAGAAAGAAATAGCACCTGGTTTAAACAAAATGCCAAATAAATGAAACTTTCAAAAATCTTAATTTTCCTCACATATTTTTGACTATCTCTTCAAGAAATGAATAATCTCTCTTTTGGGTTTTAGAGGGTCATTAAAGTATAATGACACCTTGGACAGGCCAAGGGGAAGCCTGAAGAAGGGCCAGGATTGGGCAGGGAATGTTGAGTTTGTCCTTGAATAAGTGAGGATGCAGGGTTTCACATTGTAATTCACATTGTAATGTGAAGTGGGCCCTTAGACACACCATATGGGGTTGCCCATGAAGGCGGGGCTAAAGGTAGAGGTATAAGCATTATTTTCACAGATGGGACCTTCTGGAGAAAGCAGAGCTGTGGATAAAACCCTAGGAACAGGCAAAAAATCTGTAGGTTAAGTTAAAAAAAAAAAAAAAAACACAAGCCACGGACTCCAAGGAAGAGAGTTTTATTTTTAATCAGCTATTGTATCATAAGCCTATACCAAGCCAATAGGGAGTCATTACTAAATATCCAGAGTCAGGATTATAAAGTAACCTTCTGATATTTCAGTTATAAAATTGTGGTGATCTCAAAGCAACCAGCTTCAGTAGAGAGCAAAGGGTTGTGAAAAGTAAGATACGGAGACACCAGCAAACTTCTTCGGGTGTGAGAAGGCCATCATCAAAAGAGAGGACAGCAAGGACTGAGGCCAGCGTTGGTTCAGTGTGTGTCCTAGTGGGAAAGAGATGGAATATTTAAAGTGGCTATTTTTAGAATAATTGACTGAAGGAACTTTTACCAAGGTGAGAGGGGGGTACGGAAAAACTCATACTTGGAGCTTTTAACAGTTGATGTGTCCTGCCACTCCCAAGAATGTAGAGTGTTTAATAAAACCAAGAGACTTGTGAGGAGAAGGGCTTCCACTGGGAGCTGCAGGCTTTGATGGAGGAACTGGCCAGAATATGGAACTCGGAAAGGGAATAAGCCTGCCGACCTCACTGCCTTCCCTACCTCTGATTCCCAATTGACTGAACCCATTCAGAAACAGATTCCCAGGGCACGGAGCTTATGGAAAAGGATAGAGAGTTGGTCTGCAGTATAACTAGAAGACATCCAGTGCACGCTTGTAAGTGCATTAGAGAAAACGCACATTTTCTTAGGATGGAAAACTGTGTGAGATTTTGATAACAGGGTGGCCAAAGTCAGGAAAAGGGAAAAGACTGAGGTTATCGAGAAAGGTGGGTTGGTCCCGTGGTATTCTGAGCCACATCCTACATCTCATGGGAGCCAATTGTTTAAAAAAAAAAATTCTGAACTTTTTTTTAAACATGGGGAACATAAAATCAAACATATTCACACCACAGAAATTGACCAGCATGTCATGAGCCTATCACTACCCCTGGCCTGGAAAGTGAGTTTTAGCAGCAACCACTAGTTGTAACAATTCCTTCAGAGTTCTGGGAGCTTTGAAGGCTATGGGCAGTGCAGGTATTCTTTTTCCTTCTTTGATCTGGGGGAAAAGCTGACAGTTTGGGCTGTAGGTGGGAAATTAGATAATGGCTCTAGTGGGTAGGAGAGAACAAAAGGGGAAAAAACTAACAATTCATGAAACCAAAAGTTTAAAATAGCTTCTATGTTCACATCTCTGCTTCTTAGTGTTGGTAACATTTGTTCCAAAATAGTCCTGCCTATCCAGGGTTTCTACCAGCAAGTAGGAAGTCATCAGCCTCAATGAATAAGAGTGAAACTTTCTTTCATAAGCCTTCACATCTGATCAGCTTCCCAATCTCAATTAATCAGCTGCATGCATGACTAGCTAGAAAATTCTTCACCCTGAAGCCTAAGGGCCTGTTTTAATTTCCTGGTAGATAACAACTCTAACGTAGAGCCATATGTTGTGGCAGAACAGTGGTCCCTGCAGATGAACATATCTTAGTTCCCAGAACCTGTGACTCTGTTACCTCACATGCCAAAAGGAATTTTGCAGATGTAATTGAAGTGAAGGAGGTTATCCTGGAATATCCATCCCAGTGAGCCTAATCGAATCCTTTGAATTATTAACAGCGAAGAACTTCTCTCAGGTCAGACCAGAGAAAGAAGTTTGACAAGAAAAGCGGAGTCAGACAAAGCTTTTTGGCCACTTTCAGGATGGAGGAAGGGGCTGTGAGCCAAAGATTCTGAGCCACTCTTCGAAGCTAGAAAAGGCGAGGAGCCTGGAGAAAAGAGTCACCCTGCTGACACCTTGACTATAGCCCAGTGGCCCAGGTGTCTGACCTATAGGTCTATATTTCATGCAGTGTGTTGTTTTGAACCACTGAATTTGTTGCGATCTGTTATGGTGACAATAGAATGTGAATGTGTCACACTGCACTTTCACTGGGGTTGTTCATATTCTTATTTCTTTGCAAAATGTTGCTACTCTGATGTGTTTTTCTAAGATCTGCACTGACCCTGGCAGCTTCCCTAACTGACCTAGTTCAAAGGGATTGATAAAGACCCACATGGAGCTGTTTCTGCAACAGGTAGACCAGTTGGAAGACAGGATGCTTTGCACCAAGAGACAGGATTTGAGAGTTGATGGTACGGCCTCAACGTAAAGATGTTTGTGGGTTTATGATTTAGCACCTGCCCCTCTCACTGGACAGCTGTGCAGGTGAGGGAGGAGGCTGGTCTGTCACATCCCCTGAACACTCATTCTTGGAGAAGCACAGGCATTTTGTCAATGTGCTTACAAACAGGCCTCTGGTGTCTCAGGGCCTGGATTCAAGCCCCAGCTTGACAGCTTCCTGGCTATGTGACTTTGGTAAGTAAGTCAAAATACTTATTGTGCCTCTATTTCCTCATCTATCAAATGGGCCAATAGCAGTACTTCCACAAAGGATGTTTAGAGGTTTAAATAAGTTAATATAAGGGTCATTTATTCAACCAGCATATGCCTAATATGTGCTAGGAACTTGCTAGGCACTCGGGAACCATCAGTGAACAGAGGAGAGAAAACTACCTCTGGATATAGAATTAGTGTGGGTAAAACCTACCACTGTGCAAGGTTGGAAAGTAGGGACTTACTTGATCTTAATAATAACTATATAACAGGATTGATTTTTCAATAAAATACAAACATTTTTAATAAAAATATGAAAAATATGAAATTAATTTCCTCACCTCACTTAAAATCTCTGGGAACTTTAAATCCAGTAAGTTACTGACTCTGTAATGTCTTCATGGGGTTCTCATTAAAGCCTCAGCTGAGCTGACAAACAGAAGCTTGGGAAATGGACGTCTAAGGGGCTATTATAGAATTCCACTTTGTGTATGGAAAATTGGATAATCCAGGGTTCTGAGCTTGAACTTCAAATACTCTTGAGAAAAAGCGACCAGTCTATAAAAGAATGTAATTGTAAATTCCCATACTTCAATGGAAACATGCCCACTGGGAAAGTTCAGCAAGGACCAATTCGTATCTTACAATGAACTGAAGTTTACAAATGCATTCTAAATTTGTCTATCACCCAGGGATTCTTGTAATCCAAGACAGCAGAACAGCAGGATGCATTCTGCTTCTGAAACAACCACAATCCCTTCTCCCTGACTTGGGATCCTGCCAAGCAGGGTTCCTTCCAGAAGTAGCATTTATGCTAAAGGAAATGGCTCTGAGTCCATCAGCCCAGCTGGATTTGTATGGCGTTCATACATTTGAAGTGACCACTACCTGATACATGCTCACACATCTGTGTTTCATAGGTTGAGATATACCTATAGATATCTGTGTGTGTGTGTGTTAAAATCTTTTAAGAAATCTATCCCATTTTAAATAGTTCAAATATTTGGAAAAAATTAACTAGGAATTTGAAATATGGTTGGTATCTATTTTAGAACCTGCTAAAAATACATTTTTGTTCAGATGGCCACGATTCATTTCACTCTGTCAGTGTATCCTCTGTGGTTCGTTTGCAGCTGGTTACTTGCCAGTGTAAAATATAAGCAATTTGAGTCCTTCATAAGAGTGTGTTTGACATATTTTAACAGTTTCACTCTCCTCTCCTGATGATGCAGTGGTCCTGTGCTCAAGGTTTCGTTCTATGGCTGGCTTTAGAATTTAGAAAAACAGGCACACTGTAATTATTACGGAGTCCCACACCTCTGAGAGAATATAGGAAAAATCAGGGCTCACATACTAGCAATGGTACAGCCAAAGTTTAGATGAACTCTCAAAGTTCCGTGGTATAGTCATAGGTATGAACAGATGATTACCTAAAGACTTATCTATTGGTCAGTCCTTTATCCATCCACCTAAAACGGGGCCAAGCTAAGGATCAAGGTTGAAGGATGAGTGTAGGGGTGTGTGTGTGCGGGGGGCATATACACACACATACATACAAGTTTATGTGTATATACACATACATCAATGTGTGCATGTGTGTAGTAGGTATCCTTCTCTCTTTTGCTCTGTCTTTGCATCACACATTTCTTCTGCTTCAGAATCATGTGATAAAATTGCCAAAAATCTGCTCAAAGATCTCAGGTTATTCACACCCATGTAGGCAACTGTTAAACCCCAGGATCCTGCACCAGTGTAGTCTCTGTACAGATGCCATGAGGAACAGCTTTCTGGTGTGACATAGAGCATACCAGAGCTGGCAAGAAGGAAACTGTCATCACTGAGCAACTGCCACCCTCAGTTGTTCTTGTCTAATCATTACAAAATGCACATTTAGAAGCTCAGGCTTGAGTCTGAGGCCTAGAACTCTGAGCCTGGGTTTCCTCATCTATTAAACAGCAGTAGCAATTGTTCTCCTGTCTGGAAAAGCTAGAGGATGAGAATGAGGTAATGGACGCACAGTGTCTTCTTAATACTGTAATGCATCTAGGGATGCTTGCATGCCCTGCCTGAACCCCTGTGTCCTGTGTTCAGTGATGCCTTAGATCCTGGGAATGAGCAAGGCAGGATCCCAGGCCCTCGGGGTTTGAACCACAAGGAATCCCTAGGGAGGCTCTCAGCCAAGCCCCTGGGGTGAGCTGAGAAAGTTATGTGGGTAAAAGACTGCAGTCAGAGGACAGAGCCAAGGCTTGGGAGCTAAGCAGAGCCTGGAGGGACCCCATGGGCTTGGAAGTGTGCAGAGGGCTGGGTAATCAGAGGATGAGACTGGGGCTGATCTTCCCCAGTGGGTGCATCAGACTAACTCAGAGAAATCGAGTTGGGGCAGGTTTTCTCCCAACAACTGACAACATTTGATCTTCATTTTCAGGCTCAATTTCCCCCTACCTACAGGATCAGTTCTCCTGAAGCCAAGGCAGGATAAGAATTACAGTCAAGGGTACAGGAAGGCAGGTTTGAGCTGACCTGACAGTGACAGTTCTGCTGTTTGGACAGAGGATGCCCATTCTACCCTTCTGATGTCATTCCCTGTCTGAAAACCTCAACTGTTTTCTGTGTCCTGTCTTCCAGGGTGTCTAGAGTCATGTGTGGGTGCCTCTCAGTCCATCCTTAGCAGGACCTGACCCTTTGTGTCATGGTAGCAGGATTTAAAGCAGAAAATTTCTCAGAAATGCCTGGCATGCACTTACCCATTTATTTACCCTTTGCTTTGATTTAGAGCAAATGGCTTCTTTTTGCTGTTTTTTTTTTTTATTGTAAGATGCTGTACTTTCGAGTAAGACTTTCAGTGTGCACTTCTTCTGATGTTACCATTTGGATTTCCTGCTTCCATCTTTACACCTGCATTCATACTTAGAAACATTTCAAATCTTTGTAATTGGACATCAGAGGACTTCAAGGTGAGAGATGACAGATGTGACATCTTAAGTGTGACCCTTCACCAATCTGGGGTGCCACCATACCTGGACCCAACATAAGCTCTGCTTCTTCTTCTTCTTCTTTTTTTTTTTTTTTTAATATCTTTATTGGAGTATAATTGCTTTACAATGTTGTGTTAGTTTCTGCTGTATAACAAAGTGAATCAGCTATACATATACATATATCCCCATATCCCCTCCCTCTTGCATCTTCCTCCAACCCTCCCTATCCCACCCCTCTAGGTGGTCACAAAGCACCCAGCTGATCTCCCTGTGCTATGCAGCTGCTTCCCATTAGCTATCTATTTTACATTTGGTAGTGCATATATGTCAATGCCCCTCTCTCACTTTGTCTCAGCTTACACTTCCCCCTCCCCATCCTCAAGTCCATTCTCTAGGTCTGCGTCTTTATTCCTGTCCTGCTCCTAAGTTCTTCAGAACCATTTTTTTTTTAAATCCATATATATGTGTTAGCATACGGTATTTGTTTTTCTCTTTCTGACTTACCTCACTCTGTATGACAAATTCTAGGTCCATCCACCTCACTACAAATAACTCAATTTCATTTCCTTTTATGGCTGAGTAATATTCCATTGTATATATGTGCCACATCTTCTTTATCAATTGATCTGTCGATGGACACTTAGGTTACTTCCATGTCCTAGCTATTATAAATAGTGCTGCAATGAACATTGTGGTACATGACTCTTTTTGAATTATGGCTTTCTCAGGGTATATGCCCAGTAGTGGGATTGCTGGGTCACATGGTAGTTCTATTTTTAGTTTTTTTAAGGATCTCCATACTGTTCTCCATAGTGGCTGTATCAATTTACATTCCCACCAACAGTGCAAGAGGGTTCCCTTTTCTCCACACCCTCTCCAGCATTTATTGTTTGTAGATTTTTTGATGATGGCCATTCTGACTGGTGTGAGGCAATACCTCACTGTAGTTTTGATTTGCATTTCTCTAATGATTAGTGGTGTTGAGCATTCTTTAATGTGTCTGTTGGCAGTCTGTATATCTTCTTTGGAGAAATGTCTATTAGGTCTTCTGCCCGTTTTTGGATTGGGTTTTTGGTTTTTTGATATTGAGCTGCATGAGCTGCTTGTATATTTTTGAGATTAATCCATTGTCAGTTGCTTCATTTGCAAATATTTTCTTCCATTCTTAAGGTTGTCTTTTCATCTTGTTTATGGTTTCCTTTGTTGTGCAAAAGCGTCTCTGCTTCTTTACTCTGTCTTTGTTCCTGAAATAAAGAGATGAAGTTCTTGAAGCTGGGGACCATATGTTGATAGACACAGTAGTTTTGGTCCAATACAGAAAATTCAGGTGATTCAACAATCAGATCTTTCCCTTAGTTTTATTCTTGGGCTGCTAAATGGCTTCAATTAGAACCATTTGCTCTCAGTTTTATGTGGTCTGTCTACCACCAGCTGCACGTCTCAGATGGGAACATCCTGGCGAAGACCAGTTCCCACAGATGCTTCTTGGTCAAATGTTTTTTTGTGGATGGTGAATCAAGAAAGGTAGAACCTTGATAATACTGACAGTTTCTTCAAGGGCTTTGGCCAAAAAGTGACTCTCAGTGGAGCACTCTCCTCTCATGCTTACAGCTGCAATGGCGTTCTCAGAAGTAGCTCTCAGGTGAGCTTTGGAGGCTGTGTTGCAAACTGCTACACACAAGCTACTTCTGATTTTTAGGACCAGAGTTCAATGTCACAGGACAATTGAGCTTGGGCCGTGAGCTTGGAATTCCTACATCGCTCAGCTAGCTGCAACCGTTGTTGTCAGCCCTGACTCTTCCTTTTAGTTAAAAAAAATTACCATGAATTAAAAACAAGCCTACCCAAATTTGTATAAGTTTTTCTCAGTCCTGACTAAGGCATATGTAGGTTATTTTTCTGGGTACTTTTGCATGAGCATTCTAATGATGGAGTGTAATTTGTTTGAGTTTCAGCTATGGAGAAGAGCCAAGATTCACTAACCTGGGTATATATCCTTGGTATAATTGTGTCTTGCTCGATTTCTTTGAAATTCACTCTGCTTTTCCTGAAAAGCTATCTTCTCAATCTCTTTGGTTTGTGTCTGCAAATCTCAATGACCTGAAAACATAAAGGGAGCTGATTCATAGGTTTTGGAAAACTTTGCAAAGAGGCTCTCATTTGGCTGGGTTCCTTTGTCAGGGGCCTGAATCTGATCCCGCTCCCCGAGAGGAGTCTGATGGAGACTCTGACTCGGGTCCTTTTCAGCCCCTCCTGGGAGTGATTATTGAAAGAACAACCCTACCACACTCAAATCCGTAATTGTCTTGGATAGTATTTTTTCCTAAAGTTTCTCATAAGTTCTTTGTAGGTAAACTTGCCTCATCAGCCAAGGAACTGTCCAATTTCCATGAGGTTAAACGATTTCCCCGAAGACTATTAAATCTTAATCCAATTTCAGTAGAACAATCTCGTTCTATTGAATTCATTACAGAAATGTTTCCAAGCTTTAATTGTACGTGCCTATCTAGAAGGATGGTTTTATGTTCATCAAGTTGAAAGAAAACTCTTTCACTTTCAAAATGTTGGGAAACATTTATGCTCCTCATTCTTGTCTTATTTAAATATGCAATTTGTAGACTATACCTTGTTGCTGAAACTATTAGTAAATCAGATTAGTACATTCCAGGACTTAAACTAACTTAAATATAAAAAGTATTTTAAAAAGCTATATTGTAGGTTTGGAAAATAGATAGTGTTTGTTTGTAAACTATAACATTAAAAAGGGACGATTAGATTCCCTCTTTATTAGCCCTGGTAGGAAAAAAAAAACAGGCTATGCAAGCCATGTGGTCACATACATGTCAAAAATAAAGAGTTTTTTGTGTGTGTAGGAGCTGGAAGGATAGTAAAGGTTTTTGGAAGAGCAGAGCAGAGAGTGCCACACTTCCAGGGAAGCACCCACTCCTGTACACGTTGCAGAAGCCGTCCAAGATATCTGTTTCCCATTGAGGGGGCACATCAACCGAGGTTGGTGAGAACCTAGGACACTCCTTCGGATGCCAGTGCCTATCCAAGTGCAGAGTGGCCACTTAAAGGAAATCACAGATGACTGCAGGGCATGACAGGCGTTCAAAGGTGGCTTTGAGGAGGCACCTAGTCAGAGTGGAAACAATAAAAGGGATGCCAGTGTGTATGTTGTAGGTGAGAGTTTAATTTGTACTCAGCCTAGTTCTCCAAACAGAGGCTGTCTTTGCTTTATACAAGCATTGTGTGCCACCTGCAAGAACCCTGGCCATACACACGTAACATGTCTTATCCTGCGAGCCACAGTCCTACAAAGCATTGTCCCACCAAAAACGTCATTTGCCCCTGTTGAAAAATGCAGAATCCATCTATTAGCTGCCTCCTCCAATTTCCCTGTATGTCACAGTCATCACCATTTTTCCCAAATCACCCTAACCCCAAGTGCTAAGTCATATCTTGATCATTGCTGCTGTTGATCAGCTAATCGGTACCCAAGTACAGACATTCATCTCTAAAGGTCCTTCTTCCCAGCTCTTCCAGGCCAATCATTCTTCCCAAGTCCATTAGCCCAAGTGTGGGCAATACCAATATTCAGTGCTGCTCATCCGAAATGTAACATATGTAATGTTATATCCAACATTCACATTGTTAAACTATTCCTAGTCTGTCCATCTTATTCCTCTTGTTTCCTCAAGTAGATCAAACTTCATGTCCCCACATCCTTGCTAGATGAGTGACCCCTAGGGGATGATCGTTATCAGAGCTGGTTTATAAATCACAACTCTGACCCACATTAATGTATGATGTTCAGCCAACTACTTGAACTTCTCAGCATATCAATAATAACCTGTGTGACACACATCAATCATCCTCCCCAAACCAGAAAAGATGTCCTTCCAATACTATCACTCCTGTTCCAGATAGGTCTGCTTTTGGGGTCCCACCACCTCACCCAAAATCTCCATCCAGGCATCTGGTCAACCTCTGTTATTGCACATTTTGTGCCCACTATCCACCTTCTCCAGGGTCTCTCATTGCCTAGAACAACACTGTTCAATATAAATATAAAATTAAGTGAGATATTTTACATTTTCTTTCTGCACCACGTCTCTGAAATCCACTGTGTGTTTCTCACTTACAGTAAATCTCAGTTCAGACTGACCCAAGTTCAAGTACTCAGTAGGTACACACAGCCAGTGATGGGTGTACTGGAAAGTACTGGCCTAGAGAATCACAGTGGTGCCTGTCTGGCACTTATCACTCTACTGCCCTATCTGTGTTATGTTCAGATCCTAGGGCACCGTGATAACATTTAAAATCTTTCAATGCCAAACCACTGCCAAACTAATAAAATAAATATTTCCTAGATGTATTAGTCTGCCAAGGCTACTATAACAAAATACCACAGACTGGGTGGTTTAAACAACAGGAATTTACTTTCTCATAATTCTTGAGGCTGTAAGTCTAAGATGAAGTTGTTGGCAGGGTTGGTTTCTTCTGAGGTCTCTCTCCTTGGCTTGCAGATGGCAGCCTTCTTTGTTCTCACACGACTGCCCCTCAGTCAGTGTGTTATCTGTATCCTAATCTCCTCTTATTACAAGGACACCAGTCATATTGGATAAGAGCCCATCCCAATGGTCTTAATTTACCCTTAATCATTTATTTAAGGATCATGTCTTCAAAGACATTCTGACATATCAGGGGTTAGGAGTTCAACATGACTTTTAGGGGGACACAATTCAGCCCATAACACTGGACTGTCATGGAGGGCCCTCAATAATATTAGCAGAAATATTTCTCATATCCTTCTCTTTTGTTTCCTAATCTCTAGGAAATTTTACCCCTGACTCACCTTAGAACATCCCACTGTCTGTTTACCTCCACACCTTCTGTTTGTCCCCCACAGGGATATGTGCCATGATCACTCTGCTGCCAAGACCCTTCAAATTCTCTTCCAAGTTCCCTCCCCCAGTGGGCCCCTCCTTATCCCTTTATTAAAAGTAATGCATTCTTCAACCAAACCTTTAAAGTTGGCATGAACAGTGCATTGCCTCAGGTTACAGTTATATTTGAAATATAATAGCACTATCGCAGGGTAAGTTATATGAAACTATGATAGAATGCCTAGCACAGGGATTGAGCAAGGGGGACATGTGGGATGCATCTGAGTCCCTTGACTTTTATTACACAACCACATAATGAGAGCTGGTTGAACTGAATTAGGGCAGTCAGGAAGACCTTGGCAATAGGCGGTGATAGCTCAGTGGCTTATATTAGTATCTGAGTTTGATGAGATTACCATAGAGCCCACGCTCAACTGAAAGCCTTGTCGTAGACACAAATCTCAACTTGTCTACCGAATGGGCACAGCTATGCTTCTCCTGCGCTCTCAACAGACACTTGCACGCAGGCTTCTCCAACTAAAGGCAGGAGACAGCAGGCTTCATTATACCTTCTTGGCTGCCTCTGGCTGTCCAAAGCAACTAAACCGCCTCCCATTTAATCAAAGACTCACCTAAATCTTTGTTTTGAAATCACCTGTGAGTTTTTAATGAATATAATGATTTTTGTTTGTGCAACAGGATCAGTATATGACTTCTTTAATGATAAAAGCCCAGGTAGGAAGGGGCTAAGCAAGCACCTGGCCCAGAAGCATTTGTTGGACAAGACACATCTGAAAGCACCTGGCACCTCTCTCTGGTTAGCCTACTAAATGTCTCTGCTCCAGGGTCCTCGGGGAAGATGAAGCATTTGTGGTCCACTGCCTGCCTTCGGCCACCTGCAGCCTTCCAAATACAGGGGCTGTCGTTACCAGTGTAGATCTCCCCGACTGCTCTTTCCTCTGTCTGGAAGCTTAACCAGAAATTTCCCCAGTACAGTAACTCCTGGCCTGACTGTGGAGTGACCCTGACTGGGTAACTCTGAACCAATATTCATCTCTTTTTTTTTTTTTTTCCCTCATGACATGGATCAGGGGCAGTCCCTGAGAGACAGATCTTTTTCCTTTTTTTCTCTCTAATCCTTTATTCACTTCACTAGAAAAAGATAAAGGGATTTACCCTGTGCAGATGACTAGATTCTCTTTATTCTTTTTAACAACAAATGATGCTTCCATCAGATGTGACTCTTTAACCCTGTACAGTAAAAGGAGAAAAAGGAATCTTGAGCTAGAAACATATTTTTATGATTAATGTTTTGCTTATTCCTCACCCAGAGTTTAATGACCAACTCGATTTCAAGCCCAAACATTCACAATATTCCTTTTAAACAGCAGACTGGTAGGTGGGCTCTAGTTCTACCATCCCTGGGGTCAAAAGTGGTCCAACAAGGAAGTACTCAATAATTATTAACAATTATTAGGAGAAAAGTGGAGTGAGTATTTGCCTTTTGAGAACTACATCCCCAAATTAATGTTTTCTGAAGGAAAGAAAATGGTTGGCAGATCCACCCACGACTTCACAGTTTCCACTTGGGGCCCATGGTAAAGGGTGTGGCTGGGACTTGTAGGGAGGAGGTTACTGAGGGTAGCCCTGCCCAGATACGGACAGTTCCTAAAGGATTTAATGTAAGGGGTTTGCGTCACCCTCTGAGACTCCCAGGACTTTTCTATCTAGATCAAACTTCCCTGGCATTCTGATCTCCCCTCAGAATGAGAAATAAAGGAATCCCATACAAGGACTGTCATCTATGACCCCACACTGAACCAGAAATCCAAACAAATAATGTGAATTTTCTCCAAGTTCAAGGGTGACATTTTAATAAAGTGGGTTCAGATTGTATCAAAGTACTTGTTTCATGTTTATTCTAAGTTATTCAACAAAATCCCCACTGTTTTCTTTTGGAAGGTCGTGCCAAAGCCAAGTTCTATCTGATTGATGGATTGTTGATCATAGTGATCCGAAAGTCATTTCCTGCCATCAGGATAACCTGGGGCAGGTGGGGAATCACCTGGACATCTCAAGGCCACCGTAAACCCCTGACATGGGATCAGCCTCAGCAGGTTTACTCTGATCCGGGTCTGTGCAAAGTCCTCGACAAGGCAGAGCTGAGCTGCCCAGAGGATGTTGGCCTCAGGCTCTCTTCACTCCTTCCTCACAAGGAGCCCCAGCCCTGGACACCTCGTGGCCAGGCCGCCAGGGCATACGTTCCTCCCTCCAGGCGGTAGCATCTGACTAGTGATCCCTGTACCCTCGGTCCAATGCTTCATTGGTCCCAGTAGGGAGCTGAGCAGAAACACCTGGTTTTTAGAAGCTGGTGATGGCTGCTAGCAAGCACATCTACAGCTTCCCAGAAAGGAAGCAGTCAGCCACCATAACAACGCACATCATGCTCGGTTGTGCAGGCATGCCATGATTCCAGTGAACTCCACGACCTCAGCAAGGCTGACACAGCCAGTCCTGGGGTAGTGGTTTGATGGTGAAATAAAAGAAAACTGGCACCTGGCCATGCCCCAACACACAGGGACCATAGCTGCCCAGCCTTCAGAGGGCTCCCCCTACCAGGCATAGTGCTAGGGCCTTTGAGTGCATCATCTGGTTTACTCCTCACAGAAACTCTAATGGGACAGATGTTTGTAACCCACATTGCAAGTGAGGGAACTGTAACTTCTAATGGTTAAGTGATTTATTAAATATTTGCCAATCAAAGGAAGAACTGGGTTTGAACCAAAGTTTCCCCTTCTCTCTAAATGGCTGCTAATGTTAGGACTCAGCCGCATACACTGTCTCTTCTATACACCCATCTGTCTCTCTTAAAGCTTCAGTTCAAACTTCAGCTCCTCTGCAGAGTTTCTTCGATTTACAGAGAGGTCTTACAGCTATGTGCTCAGTTATCACACCAGCCCTGCTGAAGCAACGAGCTCTGCCATGGTTAGAATCTGACCTAAATCTGCTACTCAAGAGAATCTGAAGACCTGGAAGACAGGGAACAGGTATTTTGCTGTGAGGACTGCCAGCATCCATCACAGGATGGACAACATCCATTTGGCAAAGGGGGGAAAAAGAGGCAAGGGAAGAACAGAGGAAGAAGGAGGGATGGAAGGAAGGAAAGAAGGAAGAAAGGGAGGAAGGAAGGGAGGGACGGACTGGGGAGGAGGGAGGGTGGGAGTTAGGAAGGAAGGAAGGAAGGAAGGAAGGGAAGAAAAGTAGACTTTTTGTATGACAACCACAGCCATCTGTCAGAAAAGAATATTATTATTTCTAGTGTATGAATTGAAAAATAAATGGACAATTAAATGTGGCCTGAATTTTTCCATTGTGGGGTAATTAATGGGACAGTTCTGACCATGTGATCCACAGGAGGAAATTATCATATGTCCACAAACAGGGATTAAGAATCAGAGAGAAAATATTTGATTTCTATTAGGAGCCAATTAATGAAATTTTAATTCAACGTTTGTTGAGAGTGATAGCTTGATACTTACATTATTAATTGACCATATTTTCCTTAACTCGAACTAAAATAATAAAAATATTTAAGTAAAGAAAAACTGGTCCATTTTCTGACCTAATAAAAATATGGAATAATCTTCCCTAACACAGAGTACGATGCCAATAGGTGCTCAATGAATGCATGCTGAAAGCATGCATAAATACATGAATGTCTGAATCAGTGAGTAAATGAATCTTTCTCAACCATTGGCATAGATAATATAACAAAAGTGAAGACAGTCAAACTGAAAATAGGAGTGAAAAGCAAGATAAAGTTGAGCTCCCCAGAGGATTACTGAGTAGTAAGATGGCACCGAGAAATTCATTAAGAAGGGATTAAAAGAAAAGTCAAGGAAAACTAAGAGACACTTAAGAAGATACACATAGAGACTCCAGTAAACTCTCAGTAGCAACAATAGTCTACAAGTTGACAATTGAAACAGTTTCCAATTTAATAAAAGCCCTGCATCTTTTATAAGAAACTCAATCTGATATCAAAGTGAGTTGAGAAAAACAAATCCACATAGGATCATAAGGTAGGGAAATTTAGAACAACAAAGCAAAGGAAAAAAATGTAAACATTTTCAGAATTTTGTTTAACAAAAAGAAATATGTTAGATTGGTAGCAGACTTCTCACTGGTAAAATTGATGAAGAAAGCATTGGAATAACAACTTGAAATTGCTAAGGGGAAAAAAATCAACCTTGAATTATGTGTTGTTCCATGACTATTCAAATTTATGATATAAAATAAAACATTTTCAGTTTTAAAATTCTAAGCGAGTTAACTAACGTCCTACAATTAAATAAACTAAACATGATAAAAAGAGGAAAAGTGTAGGTAGAGGCATGGAATGGGATTACAGAAACTATGCTCACCTAAGACCTTGCTAACATACATGTGGTATTATAATTAATTATGGGTCTAAATTTGATTTTTGTGGTTAAAGGGCTGACACTAAAATTCTAGATAACAGAAACAGAATGAGGAGGTCTGGGTGGGTAGGTAAACACAACATGCTCCTTACCCTACTGTAGAAGAACAGAGATCCTAAATAGTTTCAGACATTGTTACAAAAATTCAGAGTGAACCGTAATTACTAAAAGTATGGGTAACATTAAAGAAAGAATGAAGAAACTGTTTTAATCTAGTAGAAAGCAACATTAGAAAAATAAGCCAAGAGAGAAAGAAAGAGAATTGCTTTTTAAATTAATCATTTTAAAAATCTTCCAAATGTTCCCTTCCAGTGGTTAGTGAATCCCTCATTTGTGAGTTGGTGCTCTGCCCTCACAAGGAAGAAACTCAAACTCACGTCCCAGACTCTTGCAGCTTAGGTGCAAGCACGTGACCTTGGCTCCACCAATCAGCATATTTGGACAAAACTGAATGAGGCTTCTATCCAGAAACCAGAACATCTAAAAAGTAGATGCCTTGTGGATTCCAGCATGGTGAGGGGAAGGGTAAAGACCCATCCACCAGGTCCAGCCCTGGCATCCACACTGAGCACCGCAGGGCTGTCGGCAAAGGCCGGGCTGAGCGGGGCAGTGGGCTGTTCCTGCTATAGCAATCCCGCGGTGTCGGGTGGGCGCTGCTCCTGACTAAACCACCTCAAAGGATGGTTCTCTTCCTCTGGGACACTCTCTGAGTGTCTCCAATATTTTATTATTTATTTTCATGATTATTTTTTCTGTTTTAACGATCTAGAATTGATTTATGTGTAACCAACAACCCTGAAACGTATGATACCTGGTGAAGAAAACACAATGCCATTATGGTAATACTTGATTCAAGCAGGATTCTTCAGTGGATGCAAAACCTAATGAGTGAACATTTGATAAACAATAAACATGTACATAGACTCAAAATTACTTGTTAATTACAAAGGGAATATTAACTTTACCATGGGTTCACCTAACACAATCTTAACCAGGTAATCTGAGTTAATATCCCTAATGAGATAAACTGACATCCTCTGAATACAGATATGATGCCCTAGAAGGAAAACATTTTTTTAGCATTTATGCCCCCAAAGAAGCATAACTTGTGTTTATCATGAGGAAGCATGCAATAAACCCAAATTGAGAGACATTGTACAAAATAATAGGGCTGAATTCTTAAAGTCAGAATCATAGAAGAAAAAAGGATGACTGAGTACATATTCTGAATTAAAGGAGACTAAATAGACATGGCAATTAAATGTAATATGGGATTTTGAATTGGATCCCAGAGTATAAAAAAGAAAAGTAGCTGCAATAAATATTGTTGGGAAAATTAGTAAAATTTGTAGGTGAACTGTGGACTAGTATGTAGGTAAGGTATGTACGTTTATGGTATGTAAAGGTATGTAAATGTATGTAAAACCTTTATGTAACTGAGAAGATGTACGATGTTGAGAATCTTTTACCTAATGGAAATACCAAAGATGAGAAACAATTTTATATGCCAACCCTAAAATTCTGGTTCTTCCATATTTTCCCTCAATTTTATTTGTAAAATGCCTGTTCTTACTTTAGCTCATTACTTAGCGAATAAGAGCCAAGTGAACATTCAGCATTCTGCCTTCAAAATATAATTGTTCAAATCCAAAAGCTTATTTGGTACCATTGCTTTTCCCAGGATACTGCGCACCATGGTTTTACAAATTGTTCCACCACTGGTAACATGGGCCACCATAATTCCAGCCTCCTGAAAAATCCCCACCCCTTTTTCCAGTCTTGGCCACCCAGCCCCAACGCAATGACAAGCATTTTAGATTTTTGTTACAACACTACCCTACTTTGAAGTAGCAATGTCAGCATTAGTTCCCTATTATCATGATAAAGATGTTTCACAAACTGCCCTGACAGGCAATACCTTAAACCATGCACAAGTATTACTGCCCATGTGCCAGTGGTCAGTTGGATCATTTCAGTGATCTCAGGGGCACCTTAGTCGACTGCAGTTCTTGTGAGTGCCTTTGCTGATGGATTCTGGGCTGTCTCACACATTTGGGGTCAGATGACTGTTGTCAGTCTAAGATGGCTAACATGACTGGGCTCTCAGTCACGGGTCCCTCACATCCTCCATCCCAACATGCATGTCATCATAGTAAGTTCAGAGATCCAAAAGAGAGCAAGGATAATCATGCCAGAGGACACGTGGAAATTCACATGTATTTGGCATTCTTGGCTCACATCTAATTGGTCAAAATAAGTCACATGGCTGAGTGCAAAGCAAAATTGGAGGGAACAAAAGTTCTAGGGCCAATGAGTGGGTACAGGGAGACCTTTAATTGGGATCTTTGTGCAGTCAATCTACCACACAGAGTCACCTGACTTGCAGTGAAGGAACAATTCCAAATCAGTGTGGAAAATATGATAATTTTCATAGGTAATACTTGGTGAATCCAGTATCTATATAAAAAAAAAAAAAGAGTCTTGGCTACTACCTCACACTAGAGACAAAAATCAACTTGAATTGGACAGACTTAAATATGCAAAAGAAAACAACAAAGCTTCCAGACACATCTCCTCTAATTTGTTCCCATCCTTATTATTGGAGTTGCCTCTAGAAAACACAAATCAGTCCATAAAAGTCCCCTCCTCAGAAATATGAAATGTCCCTACCACCTTCAGAATAAATTTCAAACCTTTTTGCATAGCTCTCCAAGTCCTTCAAAACCTTACCTCAAGCTATGGGTCATCCATCTCAGGCAGGAGTCACACCAGAAAACACCTGTTTTTTCAGAGCCTGGCTCTGCACTCCCCCACTCATGCTTCCAGCTTTCTGTGCCCCCTTTAACTGGTGAAATATTAATTATGATAATCAAATGGTATAGGCTCTTGAAACTTTCCAGGGTTCCCCTATCGCAGGCAAAAGGAATTCCTTCTCCTCTTTGCCTTTGCACGATCTGATTCAGAGCCACTTTATTGGCTCCTGTGAGCACACAGTGTGACTCCTTTAGCATCCCAGCTCTCAGCAACATCCCTGCCTCCTGCTGGACAGCCAATAAGTGTTTGTGCAAAGAAGAAATTGATGGAAGGGAGACACAGGATGTAAAAAGGAATTTGAAATCCCACAAGGACTCAGAGGCAAAAAATATACCAATCAATTTTCACTGTAAAGTAAAGGAGCTGTTACAGTGGAGGATTACTGGACTGAATGTCAATATTATGACATAGTACGAGTGTGTTTCATGTTTGGTAATTGCAATCATTGTTGCTTTTGTTGTGGTTATCCATTTACAATGCTTGGTGTCAGTTGATTTATCTCTTGTAAAAATAAAATACAGTGTGTGTGTGTGTGTGTGTGTGTGTGTGTGTGAGTTGTGAGCAAATGAAGAATCAAGGTACAGTTTACTTGGATTTGGGAGAAATGGGAGTTCATTAAAACTTCACATTATAATGTGAGATAAATGTTGATATTTGTTTCACAGTGATGGCCACAGTATCCTCCCCCCCCCCCGCTTTTAACTCTGTAGATTGCTAGGGATGGGGGGAAAAAGGCTGTTACATTCTTTATTGACCAAGTAATTTAAGTTCCAATAATTATTTAAATTAGGTTTCCCATTGTCTCTTATTTTCATTCTCACTGAGGGGAAACAGTCTTGTAAAAATAGTGGAGAGCGTCTTTCTAGAGGTCTTTCTAGACACGATGGCTGAGCTTGGCTGGATGGCCCAGAGGGAAGTTCTTCGAACCAACAAGAGATTTTTGCTCAAGACATGCCCGTAGGATCCTGTTATGATCGCAGGTAGTTACCCCTCAGCCAACCACAGCAGCTGAGATTCGTAACTTGGGTTATGTCTGTTGCTTAGAATGAGCTGAGACGTATTCCCTGGAATATTATTAGCCTTGGAGTGATTTTCCAGGCAGCCCATGACAAGGCTTATTTATTTTTAAAGAAGTCTGTACGATATTAATATTTGCCTTACTAATAAGGTATTTGAAGACGGTTTCATGTTTTTCCCCTATACATGTTTAAGTGGAGTGAAATCCCCAAATCTTAGAATCTATTGTAATTTATATAAGACTTAAATTGAGACAGATCTTACTAAACTCTTTTGTTATGACTCAAAGACACATCTTTTTTCCTGGTCACAAAGACAGATTCATTCTCCTTTTAATGACTCATTTTGATTGTTCTTATGGACAGAAGCTACCACCAGGTGAGTGTGGACTATGGGAGTGGGATCCACCAACTTGGTTGTACAGAGATCTCGGGTTGTTCCAACCCCTCCTTTACTGTCTGGTGCACGTCAAACACAAGAAGAAGCTTCAGGGTTGCAATGAAACAGCTTTGGCTAAGCTGATATTGGAAGAGCCAATAGCTTGTCATTCACAACAGTGGAGACCAGGTTCCTGAAAACCACAGAGGGAGTCTGTTCCTGAAACATGAGCAATTCTTGCCCCAAAATGTGTTGTTCTATTGATATTTGGAGGATGTCTCCCTCTTCCAAAATCATATTTGAATTTTTTGGGCTGCTCTTTCATTTTTTTTATTGAAATATAGTTGATTTACAATGTTGTGTCAGTTTCAGGTGTACAGCAAAGTGATTCGCTTATATACATATGTTTTTTCAGATTGTTTTCCATTATAGGTTATTACAAAATAATTACGTATAGTCCCTTGTGATATACAGTAGCTCTTTGTTGGTTAATCCCAAACTCCTAATTTAGTCCTACCCACCTTCCCTCTTGGATAACTGTAAGTTTGTTTTTTATGTCTGTGGGTCTATTTCTGTTTTGTAAATAAATCCATTTGTATCATTTTTTTCAATTCCACATATGAGAGATATCATATGATATTTGTCTTGCTCTGTCTGGCTTACTTCACTTAGCATCAGGAATCTGAAATCAACCCTGGTCTTCCACACAGGGTGAAATACGAAGAGTTGTAGTCACTTAATGATGCTATGGAGACAGAGAATGTGTACACACAGCCCGAGATGCTACTGTTGGATCTGGGGCAGGGGTGATGAGGTGGAAGCCCTGGGTCAGCACCACTGGGTGGACAGACACTCGATAGGAGGCTCAGGTCCATCAGCACGTGGCCACCGCAAAGCAGCCAATATCACTCCAAAGCAGAGTCCACAATTTAAGGGAGAATTAACAATAACTGCTCCAAGTTTCTGTCCTGCTGGTTTGATAAAGAATGATTCCATGGGGCTTCCCTGGTGGCGCAGTAGTTAAGAATCAGCCTGCCAGTGCAGGAGACACGGGTTTAAGCCCTGGTAGGAGAAGATGGCACATGCCGCGGAGCAACTAAGCCCATGCGGAGCAACTGAGCCTGCACTCTAGAGCCCGCGAGCGACAACTACTGAAGCCCACGCTCCTAGAGCCCGTGCTCTGCAACAAGAGAAGCCACTGCAATGAGAAGCCTGCGCACCGGAAAGAAGAGTAGACCCCGCTTACCGCAACCAGAGAAAGCCCACGCACAGCAACGAAGACCCAACACAGCCAAAATAAATTAATTAGTTAATGAAAAAGAAGAATTCCATGGCATGCACATATATTTGAGGTCTTAGATATAAACTAATTATAGATTACTCTGAGTTTTAAAAATACTAAAGCAAATACCTGCAGACTTCATATTTCATATTGCTCTGATAGGAAATGAGTGAGAAAGGAGTTGAAGAGATGTTTCAGTTAACTATAATCATCTGAACATTATTATATAAATGGCAATTCTAAGGTACCAATAGTTTTGCAAAACTATAACCGGTAATTTAAAAATACCCAAGAAGATGTATAAGGCCATGGATTTGAATCCTTACCTCTCCCAATTTGTTTCCGAAATGCCAAAAATAACATAACAAGGAAAATATTATACAACTTATAAAATATAAAGAAGTCCTACATGCCTAAAATATGGAAAAGCTTTGGCAGAAGACTGAACTGGTGGAAACTACTGGCTAAGAGGAAACTTCTGTAGAGAGAAGGGAAGTTCCTCCAGTCCCCCTGAATTTCCTGTCCCATGAGCAGCTCTTGGGTCCGAAGGTCTGAGGGTTAGATCAGAGCCCAGTGAGCAGAAGTCCTGCTTGGCCATGTTCACCGAGGATGGGGGAGGTCAACCCACTCTGTCCTCAAATTAGTGATGTCAGTTTCCAATGACTTATCAATAATGTAAACAGACTTTAGAAAACTCTTCGAGGGCTTCAAGAGGTTATGACTTTGGGCAAGCAACAGAAAAACTTAAACCTTCAAAACCTCCTTCTTAAGCCTACGATGAGCATGAAACAGTGTGAAAGAAGTAAAGCATTTTGGGAGATAGCGTGGACACCATATTTTTAACTGTTATAGAGGAAGTTAATAACATAAAAGCTACACTAGAAGATCTAATTAGTGAATTAGAAAGTCAGTTTTTAAAACTCTTGAATACAGAGAAGGGATAGAAAATAGCTTTCATTTTGTGCACCCATTATTGCTGACTGGGGGTGGCTGTTTGTGTTAACAAAGATCATGAGGTTTTGCTTGGATGCAGCAGGAAAGGATGTATTGACTGATAGGGCTGTCTTCTATGGTATGACTTCTGAATCTGAGTTTAAAATATCATCAAGGATCTGATGAATATGAAGAAAAATAAAGCACACGTCTTCTAGGAACCGACCATTTTCCTGCAAAGAAACAAGCATCAGATCAGCTTACATGTCTGTGGAACCACCTTCACATAATTCTAAGGGAAAATTATTATGATTGTTGAATTCTATACTCAACCCACCTTCATGCATGTGCAATGGCAGAAATAAATAAGTAAAAAATTAAATAAATGGAAAAGAGCATAGAAAATATGTCATCTATGTGCCTCCTTTTACAAATTAATTTTCTAAAACTGAACTAGAATGAAGAAATCAAGAAAGAAGACATGGTACAGAAGAAAGATTGCTGAGCAATAGAAAATATTAAACATTTATTTAAGTAGAAACTATTGCTTTCTATGTATTCTAAGAAATACAAACATTTCTTAATATTTGTGTTTGCAAATATTATGAAATTATTCTTGTATTGTGTTTAATATCTGTATCAAAAATATTGTATTATTTCATCACAACTGAGAGGTGGCAGTGTGGATAAAGAAAGACTGTGAGTTAATGAGAACTATTCATTCTTGACATTAATTGAAAAATAGAGACTCAATTGTATTCCTTTTAAGATGTGGTTGTAGGGCTTCCCTGGTGGTGCAATGGTTAAGAACACACCTGCCAATGCAGGGAACATGGGTTTGAGCCCTGGTCCAGGAAGATCCCACATGTGGTGGAGCAACTAAGCCTGTGTGCCACAACTACTGAGCCTGCGCTCTAGAGTCCGCGAGCCACAACTACTGAGCACATGTGCCACAACTACTGAAGCCCGCACTCCTAGAGCCCATGCTCCACAACAAGAGAAGCCACCACAGTGAGAAGCTTGCACGCCACAACCAAGAGTAGCCCCCGCTCGCCGCAACTAGGGAAAGCCTGTGCACAGCAACGAAGACCCAACACAACCAAAAAAAAAAAAAAATTGGTTGTAAAATTTCAGAATAGAAAAAATGACTCCAAAAAAGGCCTTCAAGAAAGGCTGAAAGTGATGCCTTGTTGGGAATAAATAACCAACCAAGGGACCTGGGAGAGGAGGACAAGGACAAGGATGGTGACTCCAGTAAAACAAATGGGAAGTGCAGCCCCCAAATTCCTCAGGGAACATGGGCAGCAGCCGTTTTTCCTGGGATGAGGCCAAAAGGCTTAAAAATAAAAACATGTTGTCAGGCTGTGTCTTGGATGAGAGTTAAAGAGGGGAAAGGTGAGCTGCAAGCCACAGGACCAGCGGGCTCAGGCTGAGTCCTGAGAAGACTAAAATCATCACTTTGGGGGTCCTCCCATGGAATAAGAAGCTGAGAACTCCAGGGGGGTGGGGCTGGGGGTAGAGATGAGGCCGAGAAGGAGAAAAGGTTCAGTCTGGGCAACTGGGGCCTTGAGAGGCTGGTCTTACCCAGGAACTCGGTCCGTCTCTACAGGTAATGTCTGGTAGATGTGCTAGAGAGAATATATATATATATATTTTAATTTATTGGGGGCTTCCCTGGTAGCGCAGTGGTTGAGAGTCCACCTGCCAATGCAGGGGACACAGTTTCGTGCCCCGGTCTGGGAAGATCCCACATGCCGCGGAGCAGCTGGGCCCGTGAGCCACGGCCGCTGGGCCTGCGACTCTGGAGCCTTTGTTCCGCAACGGTAGAGGCCACAACAGTGAGAGGCCCGCGTACCGAAAAAAAAAAAAAAAAAAAAATTGGAATTGATTTACAAGGTTGTGTTAGTCTCAGGTGTACAACAAAGTGATTCAGTTATGCATATACATATACTCATTCCTTTATAGATTATTTTCTCATATAGGTTATCACAGAATATTGGGTTCCCTGTGCTGTACAGTAGGTCCTTGTTTCTTATCTATCTTATATATAGTAGACTGTGTGTGTTCATCCCAAGCTCCTGATCTATATACCTCACCCCACCACATTTCCCCTTTGGTAACCATAAGTTTGTTTAAGATATCTCTAAGTCTGTTTCTATTTTGTAAATAAGTTCATTTATAACATTTTTTAAGATTAGATTCCACATATGAGAGGTATCACATGATATTTGTCTTTCTCTCTGACTTACTTCACTTAGTATGACAATCTCTAGGTCCATCCATGTTGCTGCAAATGGCATTATTTCGTTCTTCTTTATGGCTGAGTGATAGTCCATTGTATTTGGAATATTCTTTACCATCCCTCTGTCAATGGACATTTAGGTTGCCTCCATGTCTTGGCTATTGTAAATAGTGCTGCAATGTGGAGGATATCTTTAATTATACATTTTCATAAATTGCAGTTAGTATGTGTACCCAAAATTTTAAAACACTGTCTGTGAAGGAAAGGGACAGAAAAAGGATCCCCCAGCTTGGTAAGTTTCCAGAAAACAAACCCAGCAAAGATGTCCAGTAAAAATGTGTCGATGCTGGTCTTACCAATGTAGATGTTAGGCTGAGCCACATGAAACTGTCGAGATTCTGCTTTTTCACCTACAAAATAGTAATTTCACATGGTTCAAACTAATCGCTGAAGGTCTCTGTTGACACGGTAAGGAGTTCATACTTGGCCCTGATCTGATTAACATGTATTAATCGTGTTGAAATTGAAGGAGGGTGCACCCCATTTCATTCAAGGAATCACTTGGCTTCTGGAGGGCACATTCCAGATTTTGAAATATAAAGAGAGAAACTGACAAGATCATTTTCAGAAGTTTCTTTTCATATGTTTACTAATGTGCATTTAAAGAGTTTATTTTAAAATTGTTTATTAGTATGAACAAATGAGTGACCAGAAGTAGAAAAGTTTTGTTTCTTTGACTACAAAGAATATCTTCACCTTATGGATAGTAAAATGGTTGTTTTTTTTTATATACTCCCCCAAACTATTCATAACCATTTGTGAAAATAAGCATAGGGATAAACTTGGAAGTTTGATCTAATGATTTAACGTAAAGTGAAGTTAATAAATAATCATATTTGTTAATTATAAGTAAATTGAAGTATTTAATTTAAATTTAATTTAATATATAATTTTGTTTCACTCAACATTAGCGACACTGGGTCATATTTAAAGAAACTGAATTGGAAACATACTAGCTATAAATATTGGATGACATGCTTAAGAGATGTCCTAGCGTTTGATAAAGGCTTTAGCTGCAGATCTGTGGCAGCTGGCAATCTGCCTGGATAACTTCTAGAGAAAAGCTGAAATTACTCGATATCTAAAGACCAACAAGTGGGGCTTTGGGAAAATAAGATTCTGGTCTCTGGCTCCCCTGGGACCTTCCTAAGCCCTAGAAGTCTGGTCAGGCAAAAAAAATGCAGAGTAGATTATGCACAAGGATGTTAAAATTAAACTAAATACAAAATAGAAGCTTTAGGGAGCTACAAATTGGGAGAGAAGCCATTCCCTAATAGTAAACCTTTTGAAAAGCCTAACAGAGGAAGCGCAATCGCCCTGGAAACAAAACTGGCAGAATCTCCTCTTTAAGTTTAATATGGATCAAGTGAATTTGTCAGGTCTGAAAATATGTGCCCAGTTCTGTGTACACATGAATGTGTGCACACACACACACATGCACACGGGAAACCAGAATGCCACTGCAGGCTTGAACAGAAGAAGGAGAGATTGGAAAGAAGCTGAGACCATGGGATGTGGGCAGTGTGAGAGAAAAAGAGGGTGTCTCATCCATGCCACATCCCAAAGAGGGACACTGAACCGTGTGTGCAGTACACATGGAGACAAACCCAGGGTGGGACCATGAACTCATTCCCCTCTAGAGTGTATAAGAGAAAGTTAACAATTGACAGGAAAAGCAGATTGGGGCTGTTCTGAGCCAAGTTAGACTGATGCACATGCATTCCTTCCCCACCTCAAAACAAACAGGGTCTTGGAGGGAAATGACCAGACAGCAAAGAGTACCTGCTGAAATGGAGACTCAGGTCTGTCCCCTGCCCTCCCCCTGCTGGGGTTTTCCCAGCTGCAGAAGCTCCTGCCAGGCGTTGCCCTGGAGAGAAATCTCAGTGTGTCTCCTGGTTCTTGAGGGAGACCAGCCCCCGCAGCGTTCTCGCCTGGGCAGATGTAAAGATGGAGGCTGGTGGGAGCAGCCCTGGATGCCCACTGAGCAGAGAGGCGCTGGTACTGATGTTGAGGCATGAAGCTGACCTTTCCTAAAGCCCGAGTAGATGCTTCCAGATGTAAATGGGCTTGTGTCAAGCTGTCTGTAATGACCCCGTCCATGTAGAGCTATAGGGGCATATCCCAACTGCCTGAGACTTACCCGCCCATTGTGTTAAGATCCAGCACTCAGAGATGGGGAGCCCAGGAAAAGGACTCCCCTCACCTAAGGACTTGCTCCAACCTGTGTTTGCCTCACATTTAACAGGCATGAAATCATAAGGAAACCCACTAGTCTGATGGCATGAAGACTAGAGAGAAATCTTCAAACCTTAAAGAATTAAAATGAAAAATCAACACATCTGAGCAAATGATAAATATGGGAGCTGAAGAGAGGAGTGTCAAATGCCTCTTGAAGGATTCAATTCAGGTCAATGAGAAGATCAGAGAAATGAGGAGGAACTCCGTTTGGAGAGCCCGGGTAAGGCATCCGACTGACGCAGCAGACACACAGGCAGACACCCAGGCAGACAGACTCCCAGGCAGACAGACACTCAGGCAGACACTCACGCAGACACCCAGGTAGACAGACACCCAGGCAGACTGACACCCAGGCAGACTGACACCCAGACAGATACCCAGGCAGACATCCAGGCAGACACCCAGGTAGACAGACACCCAGGCAGACTGACACCCAGGCAGACTGACACCCAGGCAGACACCCAGGCAGACTGACACACAGACAGATACCCAGGCAGACAGAGCAAGCAGGTGTTAAAAGAAGCAAGAGTCAATCCAAGAAAGAAAGAAGAAAGGACCCAACACTTGGTCCATGAATGAAGCTCTGATGGAGGGAGAGAGAGGGGGCTTTTCTGAGTCCATGCTGATTATTGTAAAATGTAAGGCTGGTACTAATCTACCCAGCGTTACAAATGTTGCAAAGAAAATGCTAAAGGAGTACAAAGGAGGGAGGGATTATTGCCAGGAGGGAGACAGTCACAGTTCAACTGACTCTCGAAGGGTGGATGTTAGAGAGATAGATGCGGCCAGACAGAGCAGTGGACCTCAAGTAGGTGAGGCAGTGTAACCAGAAACACAGAGGCAGGAGGCCAGGAGACTGCTCACACCCCCAGCCGCCGGGGGTCTGCGGGGGCACAGGAGGGGCGTTCAGTGTGGACAAGAGGGGTTGCATCTTGTACTAATTTTGATGAATTGGTGGATTTGTTTGTTTGTGTTATGCAATGAGGGCAGAGGAGTTGGATAGGAACTGGGGTTCTTTTTCAGAGAGCATAACAAAGATGAAGAGAGTGGGTGACAAGAGAGAGGGAAACAGTCCCAGCTCCTCCTCCTCCGAAGGGTTTCTGCAGCGTCTATGACAGTGATGATCGGGGAAAGCCGAGCCCAGTAGCAATGGTGGAGGAGAGGCACTCAGACTTGGGGACACCTTTGTTGCTGGGAAAAGGAGCAAGATGAAATTGAAGAAAACAGTCAGATATTGAACAGGAATGTCCAGAATCATGGTGAGAAATATAGGAAGCTAAATAAACATGAAGAGAAGCTTTGGTTTCCTATTTGGCATAATTGCAATGTGCTGCTGAGACATTCAGATCAACACCTGAAACTAGCAGGATGAAGCTGGAGATGGGAAATTTGAACTGTGCTGGGAGACAGGAGAGCTCATGCCTTAGACAGGTCATTTCCAGACCTCAGCACACAGTGACATCACCTCGAGGGAGCATTAAACCTCCAGAGAGTATCTGAGTCATCAAAGCCTGGGAACTGGCATTGTTGCTGCTAGTCAGGGCATCACACTTTGAGAATCACTGCCTTAGAAAGTAAATTACAAGGGGATGGGCTGTGGGAAAAGAACTGAAAAGGACCAAGGAGCAGGGATCCTACAAGGAGCTGTTCTCAAGCTAAACCACCCATTAGAACACCCAGAGGAGCTTACAAATACCAAAACAGACACAGCCACCACCCCACCCAAGAGAAAAAAGCTCAGTCCCGCCCCCCTCCCCCCCACCCTGAGACCCTGGTTGAGTTGGCCTTGTCCCAAATGGTGTCATTGGTATTTTTAAAGCTCTCTGGGTCATTCTAACATCCATCCAGGGTTGAGAATTGCTGATTAAGGAGATGAGAAGAGAGAGAACTATTTATTTATTTATTTTCTAAAGAGGCAGATAAAGACCCCAAGTTTCCTGGCACAAATCTAATTCTCTTTGCTTTCCTCAAGAAAAGCTAGGGAGACACAATTAGTTCAGAGACAGCCCAGTTGAAATACTGGCAATTAAGATAAGAATTACTCACTCTCTTGACATCTTCAAGAAATGAACAGTAGATGAAACTTCAAAAGCATCAATGTCCAGCCCCCACCTTAAACCTCCTAACCCAGAAAGAGGTTGAACAAGTGCTGTGGAAATTGTACAAGGAAGGTGCCTTTTGTGGTACACACCATAGAGGAGATATTAAGGGCAACTCAATGATTTCCTGATCAGATGATCAAATGTAACCTGAAGTTGAATTGAATTGAATTATAAGACAAATTGTATTTCCTGCACACTGGGAGTTATTGCACTGCATGTGGATTTGCTATTTTTAAAGCTTGGAAAGCCCTTACAGGTGATGTAGACTGCATCCAGCCAAGGTCCCCCAACTGAGAAGGCAGACCCTGTGCTGGACCCTCTCCCACTCACCCCCAGTCGTGCCCAGGTCTCACTCACTTAATTTCTGACTCTGGCAAGAAAATTCTTTCTTTCTTCTATCCTCGGAGACAACTGAGGACATTTTAACTGATAGACATGTTGCTAAATTCAATCCAAGAAAAGTAAAATCAGTGCCTTAGCAAACCTGCCAAGTGTCCCCCATTTTGACATTTTTTCCCTCCATTGCCTTTTCTGAGTAAAGGTGCTCAGATGAATAAAAACGTATTTTCAGCAGTCTGAGCCCAGAGACTGTGAGTACCAGGCACGCGTTTTCAGCAGTCAGCAATTCTGCTGGGTTGAATTGGCCATGTTTCAAGCTACACATTTTTGTAAAAAAAAAAGTCCCCAAATACATTCATGAAATAATTTATGCTCTTTCCCACTAACTTTTAGCTGCCTCCACAGTACAGCTTTCCAAGTTTCATAAAGTGCCTCTTGCTAGGGAAGTGGAAGTAATAAAAAAAAAAAGGGAGCCCTCATGCTCCCTCCCCACAGCTCCTGTCTTGCAAGTGGAGCTTGGGACCTTCTAATGCAGGCAGAGTTTGGAGAGTTAGACTTTATGCCTGCAGGCAAGCCTGGTGAGATTTGATTTAGAATAAGGATTTAATTCAAGGAGAGTCACACAGACAAGGTAGACTATCATTTCCATAGACATAGAAAAGGCTGGTGGACTCAGCTATAGTTTCTAAGTTGGATTCTCTGCAGTGAACTCTTAGTGATCAGAATAGACTAAAGGGTCAGTGACTTTATTAAAATTAAATCATCAATTTTGGTTCATCAGTTGCAAGACATGTACCACACTAATGCACATTGTTAAAAATAAAAGGGAAAGTTCTGTGAGAGGAAGGGGACATATGGGAAATATCTGTTCTTCTGTGTAATTTTTCTATAAAGCTCAAAATGCTCTAAAAATTATCTATTAATTAAAAAAAAGTAAATTATCCATTCTGAGTGAATGCTATATAAAATTCATCTACTCATTTACCTACCTCTTCAAACTGCTGACCTTCCCTGAAGATGTTTTCTTCAGTTTGAACTTTCTTTTTACTCCCAAAAGCACAGTCACTTCATCATGGACTATCCTGTAATCTTGCATCATGCTGTAGTCCAGTGAGCTCTTCAATGTTTGATATGAGGTAGAACCCTAGGAGATGTAACATCAAAAATAATATTAGAAGTTGTGTATGTGATAATTCAAAGAGTAAAACAGCAACGTAGAATGTAGAAAGGCATGTTAATTATGTGTATTTTCAGCCTATTCAACTGGAATCATGAGGAAGAATTTCAAAAGGCTATTAACATGTGTACTTTTTTATCATATGCTAACACATATATATGGAATCTAAAAAAAAAAAAAGGTTCTGATGAACCTAGGGGCAGGACAGGAATAAAGACGCAGAAGTAGAGAATGGACTTGAGGACACGGGGAGGGGGAAGGGTAAGCTGGGTCGAAGTTAGAGAGTGGCATGGACATATATACACTACCAAATGTAAAACAGATAGCTAATGGGAAGCAGCCGCATAGCACAGGGAGATCAGCTCGGTGCTTTGTGACCACGGAGAGGGGTGGGATAGGGAGGGAGACGCAAGAGGGAAGGGATATGGGAATATATGTATATGTATAGCTGATTCACTTTGTTATACAGCAGAAACTAACACACTGTTGTAAAGCAATTATACTCCAATAAAGATGTTAAAAAAAAGTGTGTACTTTTTAAAAAACTCTAACACAATGGAAATAAGATGTACATTTCTAGAAAATTCCATGTTTCAGACTTTACTGTAAAGTCTCCGCGGGTCTGATCTTTTATCTGAGATGGAATTTCTCTGTTCTGAGTGTCACTGTGTTTGTAGTTGGTTCACAGAGAAGGTGAAGTCTCTGAAGTGTCCCTCCCACAAGGGGACCCGCCAAGACACTCATCCCTCAGAGGAGTCCTGCACCCGCCCCCCCAGCAAACAGTTCTGGGATCCGAAATCAAATCCAAGCATTTGCTCCCTGGGAGAGAAAGATGAAGAGGAGGTCTGAAAGAGTAAACTCTGAATGTACTACATCATAGATATCAAATAGAAATATACAGAGAAGTAGCTGGAAGAATACTCAGTAAGTCTAAATAATAGAAATAAAAGTAGAAAGAGGAAGTGTTGGGTAGAGATTACAGTGATGCAAAGTCAGAAAGCCAGGTTGAAGTGGACTTGATGATGGGAAAGGCCATTCATTCAACTATTTGAGGAACAGCTCCAAACATTTCTGGAATGCCAAGGAAGGTTTGCAAGAATCTCCAGGGCTGGAAGGAGGGAATTTGAAGCACCTCGGCCTGTTCCACAACCACCCTGAGTGTTCCAGGAACAACTCCTTGCTTGATGTTATGACTTTGTTTATTGTCAGCTGCTCTTGGCACTGCCCCCTGTGGACAAAATCTCTTGCCCACAGGAAAGCCTTCCTCACACAATAGGCCTGGGAGAAAGAAAACTGTCCTTGAGAAGAATGGCATTTCAGCTGGAAAGAAATTCTACCAGAGGCCAGGACCCCTGTATCTGCAGCCCAGAGTTCTGTGTCTCCGTGTCTGCCCTGAAGGCCGGCCTGGAAGGCCTCAGTGGCTGGCGTTATAACCCCTGTTTCCAGATACATTTTCTGAAAGTGTAAACTTTGCTGGCTGGTATTGTATAAACCTGGAGGGAATTTTTACTTTTTCTTGGAAGGCATTTGTCTCCCAGTATCTTAGAACTTAACAGTCTCCCAGTATCTTAGAACTTATTGTGACAGTATGGCCTTCTAGCCCAGGAGCCTAACTCTGTGTGTGTGTGTGTGTGTGTGTGTGTGTGTGTGTGTGTCTGTGTGTGATATGCATGATTTGCCCTTGTTTCCTCTGAATTCCCTCCTCTAGCCCCTGTCAGGCCACAGGGACCTTGCTCTCTGATTCCCCTCTTTATCTTCTCCAGAGATGTAGCAAGTTTGCTTCTAGATTGCCACGTTGCCTGACTTCCATGTTGATATTTTATATTTAACATTAAGTTTGGATTTACAGAAACACAGAAAAGGGTGAGATAACTGACTATTTACCAGCCTGGGATGTTCTCCTCACTTTGGGGTCTGCTGTGTTAGGGACTTGCTATTGAACAAAACCATAAACCCTTCTCCTCAAAGCTGGTGACTCAGGGAACCAAGTAGTGGTACCAGAGAGAAGTAAGAAACCAGGAGGTATTATTAAACAAAAACAGACATTCTCACAGACTGGGCGATCTATAGTAAAATATTTAGGCATGTAAATGTTATCCATCACACTCACTGTCATATTCCTTCATGCACCTTCGAGGTGCAGCCTTAGAAAGGCAAGTGTTTTCACATCAGAGTTGCCAGCATCATCTTAGACAATTCTGTTTCCTTATGTGTCCTCTTACCTGAATCCTATTTGCCCTCGCTGTTCCTCTCCACTGTCCCCCACTGCCCTACCCTGATATCAAAATCTCTTTCACCAACAGGTGGACCTCACGTTGTTTTCTTCTTCTGTCCCTTGAGGCCAAATTCTCCATGAGGCCAAATTCTCCACAATGGAGCTCATCAAACTCCAGGAATTATCCATCACCTCATACCATTTATCCAAAACAACTTGTTACTGAGTCCAAGCTTGTACTGCTCACCACACAACAGACCAGTAAATTGAGAGACAAGGTGTTGGGGCAAGGAATAGCTACTTTATTCAGAAAGCCAGCAGACCGAGAAGATGGTGGACGAGCATCCTATAGAACCATCTTACCTGAGTTAGAATTCAGGCTTCTTTTATACTAAAAGGGGAGGGGCTGTGCCTGGTTGTTGAAAACTTCTTGGTGCTGGAATCCTTTGTTCTTGCAGCTGTCCAGGTAGGTCTGGTCATGGTCTTCCTATAAAACTCTGCCAAATGTTATTTTCTGTTGTGCAACTTTTTAATGGAAATGTTATACTTTTAAAGGTCAGAGCCTTGGGAATGGGCTATCCTGTGTATGTCAGGTTACAGGTAACATTCTTTTACAAAAGGTGCGGAGCCAGCATGACTAAGCACAGGCAGCAGACCCAAGGGTTAGAGCTAAAGGAACAGGTTCACTATGGAGTCAGGTTTGTTCTTCTCTGGTACAAACTGAGTGATAATGTGTTTGGGTACCTGAATAGTTTACCTGAGCCTGGCCATGTCATACCTGGATGGCCATTTTCTAAAATGGTAAATTCTAGAACAGACAGCATGTTGGAAAGGGGCCCCCTGGGCCCCAGCCCTGTGTCACTCCTCAGCTTCCTCCCCCCACCCTTTCTCCCTCTTGCCCTGTGCTCTACCTGGTCATCCCTCCCTCCTGACTCAGGTGATTCCCTGCCTCCTTAGCAGGTTAAAGGCTCTGGAAGTTCTGCTACAGAGGAAACTTGCTAGCTACGTTCCACTGTGCTTTTCTGAAATGGATTTGGTCACAGATTCCTGCATCAAGAAATATTGCCAAACACAAGTTCATGTATCCAATGCACAGTGAGGCCAAACAAACTGAAACATCGGAGTTTGGAGCAGAGAAAGGTTTATTGCAGGGCCATGCAAGGAGAACAGGTGGCTTATACCCAAAAAACTCTGAACTCCCTAAAGAGTTTCAGCAAAGCATTTTTAAAGACAATGTGAGGGACGGGCGTAGTTGGTTGCTGCAATCTTCTTGGTGTTGGAATCCTTTGTTCTTGTAGCTGTCCACGTAGGTCAGGTCACCATGTTCCTGTAAACCTCCAACAAGCATACGTTATTCTCTGTTCTGCAACTTTTTATCTCTATATGAATGGAAAAGTGTTATACCCTTAAATGTCAGAGCCTGGAGAATGGACCATCCTATATACTTCAGGCTATAGGCCACATTCTTAACTCGAAGAAAAATCAATAGAGGACAAAGGTTAAAGTAAAACAAACAGATCTAATATGGAGTCAGATTCATTCTTCCCTATTACAGAAACACCTATGAAGATGCCCGAGAACACACAGTGGGAGTTGTGGGCCTGGAAGGTTTGCTTGGGTAGAGTAAAACTTGACTGCTAGTCATTGATTAAAAATCCCAACTTGATTTTTGTAATGAGACAATCTCAAAATGGTATATGAAGGACAATGAAATGAGTACACATCACAAGGCTTGATCAGAAAGGACTCAAAAATCAAATGCAAGGGCAGCCCAGAGACAAAATCAGCATTGACATTATACACGGTTACCATAACTAAACTCACAGTTACTCCTCACATTATTCCCAAAACATGTGAGCTTTGACCAGAAATGGCAGAGGTTGGGTGTGCTGTCAAAAGGGGATGCACAAACATGAAACAAGCATGAGTTGACTGTTGATGTTTAGATTGGCAGCCTTAGTTGCATCTTTAATTCATGGAAAGAAAATCAGACTGTAAATGTGGTGATTTCCTTGTATTTCCTCACTTCTTAGTGTGTGTATAGCGGGAGTGCAAGGCATGTGTCTAGCAAAACAATTAATTATTAGGGACCTACTTTTAACATCAAAAAGGCCACCAGTGATCATCACTTGCCTTGGGAGGTCAGGACATATATTCTCAGAAAGCTGGCTGTCCAGAGGCATGGAGGGGGTGGGAAATCATCACGAAAACCTCAGCTTTATGAATCCTGATGGAATCACTCTTGTCAAGATGGTTCTTTCTTGATGCCCAGGGTCCTGAGTGTCTCAACAGTGGTAGTGTTTCCCTCATCCAGGTCAGCAAATCAGTCCAGTCATTAGACTACACAGCTCCGAGGACTGGTGGTGGCTTTCCAGGAACCTCTGCAGAGAGGATGTTGCCAGAAGCAAAATGCTGAAGGCAGGCCGACCAGGTCAAATCCCCACCTGGGCCATGGTTTTCCTTCATGCCTCTGGGTCCCCATGTCCTCATCCCTGAAGTGGGGATCCTCGCCCGATCCTTGTCCACCTAATCTACTGCAAAGAGTGATGGTGATTAAATACACTGAAAATAGAGTAGGTGCCATGGGACCGTCAGCTGTCACCTGGAAATTTATAATCAAATGGGGAGGTGCAATCTTCCTGGTGCTCTCAGGAGCCACGTGGCCAGCTGTGAGCATCTCTGGTTCACCAGGCTGTTCCTTACTTGTTGGGGCAACCATGCACAGGGGCAGAGAACACACAAGCCACATGCATGAGGGCTTTCTAGGACAGAGCGGACTTGAAATCCCTGTTTCTGTACGCGAGACACACTCCTGCTCGGCCCCCCAGACATCCAGACTTGCTTCACAGCATCACATTCAATGGAAAGTATTTTCCCAAATATGGGCAAATGCCTGAAGTGAGAATCTGGTGCACCTTTAACCAGAAACCTCGTTGAAAACAAATATCAGACAGGAGAGCCTCTGGTATCCAAGAGCCTCGAGGTTGCTGGCTTTGAGAGTTTGTGGACACAGCGGACATGCAAGAGTGCAAGCCGGGGCCCTGAGCCCAGGAACCGGCATCTCTGACCCATGTGATGAGCAGAAAGGTGGATAGCGCCAGCCAGGGGTGTTTCAACACCTGTTTAAATGTTGGCTTTGAACAAGATCCTTCAGCTTTTCCCCTTAGAACAGTTCTGTGCTTTAGAAAACTGTTTCTGAGCCAGGGAGTCTGCGGTGACCCCAGCAGAGATGGGCAGGATCTCCCCCCCCTCCCCACCCGATATGTGTTCCTGTGTGTCCACATGGGGAGTACCCTACCCCCCGCACCTACTCAAACAGGGGCACCCTCATCCGACATTTGGGCAATAGCCCCCTTGCCACTCTCAGCACCTGGATGAGCTGCTTTGTCTTAGAACCTTAGCCAAACTCCTCGGAGTTCCATTGCCCTACTAGGGGTTACGGAGTCAACTCAGACAAAGCATGAGTCTTTCGGTTGAAGGGCAATTGAATTCCTCACGTGATATATGGCCTAAGAAAGAACAATTCTGAGGGGCTGCAATGATGTGTTTTGTGTTAAGCCCCAGTTACTCAGGGATGAGACCGGTCACTGGAACACTGAGAAATTCCACGGGGGTCAGGAGTAAGTAACGTGAAGGGTGAGGTATTAACCGAGGTGGAGAGGCAGGCGGGCTAAGTAGAGTGGGACTTCAGGGACATCATGTCCTCCAACCAAAACCAGCGTCAGGCGGAAGGAACTTCACAGGACCCAGTTTCCTTCATCATAGGAAAGGAGCGGTGACTAGCTTGTCCCTGTATCTCTCTTACGCCCGCACTGTCCCTTCCACTCATCTGCACACTGGATGGAGACATTGTATTAAATATAATTGTGCCCAATGGACACGGATGCTTCCATCTGCAGGCTGAGCACCCACATTCCAGCGTTCCGTGCCCAAGAAAAACAACTGTAATCTCCTGATGCCCAGCAAAGTAACAGTCATTCAAGCCGGCTATCCAATTATGGCAAAAGAACTCAAGAAACTCATCAGTAAATAAAATGTTATTTACACAAGAATGCTAACAAAAATGAAGGTAAATATATTGCTTTGATTTTAATCATTAACTCAGGTTCAAAGGGTGAATATTAAGTCCTTCTTAAACCATTTCAGGATGTTATTGTTTCTTTTGTTTCCTGAAATGCCTACACTTTCCTCATTCTCATCTCTTTCTTATAGATAACTAGGTGTCACTCTGGACCTGAGTCAGTCTCCTAACGTGGGAGTGACATAAAGAACAGTCCTTCATTACCGCTGTCCCTCCAAGAAGTAGGTCTGGGTGAAACAGGGTCGACGTGTGTTTCTCCCACATGAAAGAGGAGTCCGGGCAGCCAGTAGGGGAGCTGGAGGGCTGCACAGGGTTACAGAGGCCCCTGCAATCTGAGTGCAACCCATCCTTGGACACAGCACAGAGCCATCATAGTGTCCAAGATCATCACTGGAGCTCCAGCCACTGCATCCACATTCCAGCCAGCAGGAAGGAGGCAGACAGGAGCACACCCTCCTTCGAGGACACTCCCTGGAAGGAGAACTTGCCACCTGCGCTGACACTCCACCAGCCAGAACTGCTCTCCTGATCTCACCAAGCTTCACAGAAAACTGGGAAACATAGTCTTTATTCAGGGTGGCCATAGGCCCAAATGGGAATAAAGATCAGGGTCCTGTTAGGAAGGAGGGAAGACAACTTGCTGGCTCCCCCATATTCGTTCTTCCTATGACAAGAGAAGAATATTTAAGTGACCACAAAGGTGACATTTATCATGCAATTCAAGTTCCTTTTATGTTTCTGGCTACTGGAGCCAGGACTGGATACTTGTTTCCTGTTTTTCTGACACCTGAACTGTCCCCAAGAATACCACACCTTAGCATGCATTGAAGTCTCCATTCTCCCACAGGGGCTTCATCCAAATGCATTGTGAAAGTGCAACTAAAACTTTTGTCCAAAGGAGCATTGCCATTCCCGCCTGGATTACGCCGTCTAGCCGCCCCTGAGGAGTCCCCCTTTAGGAATAGGCTTCCGACCAGCTCCTGAGGAACTCCAGAATTGGAAGCCCACACCTCCACATCCCAGGGCTTCCTCAGCTCTGGAGAAGCCCGGAAGCTGACGAAGGCTGCACTCTGCTTGCTGTGCTATCCCGTGAGAAGGATGACCCTCCATATGTCAGGCGACACTGAAGATCACTTCCCTTCAGGTACCGCTTTTGACAGTCCCCACTGTGACAGGTGTGTTGTTAAGGACTTTGCATCTTATGAATTATTTTTTCTTTGTATTTATTTACTTTTTAAACATTTAAAAAAAATAACTTTTATTTTATATTGGAATATATTTGATTAACAATGTTGTGTTAGTTTCAGGTGAACAGCAAAGTGATTCAGTTATACATATACATGTATCTATTCTTTTTCAAACTCTTCTCCCATTTAGGTTATTATAGAGTATTGAGCAGAATTTCCTGTGCTATACAGTAGGTCATTGTTGGTTATCCATTTTAAATATAGCAGTGTGTACATGTCAGTCCCCAACTCCCTAAAGATCCCTTCCTTCCACCCTTCCCCACTGGTAACCGTAAGTTCGTTCTCGAAGTCTGTGAGTCTGCTTGCTGTTTTGTAAGTAAGTTCATTTGTATCATTTCTTTTTAGATATCATATATTTCTCTTTCTCTGTCTGACTTACTTCACTCACTGTGACAATCTCTAGGTTATTTTTTTCTTGAGACTCTAGAAATAGACTTCTTACCCCAGCCTCATTTTCCAGGTGAGGAAACTAAGGCTTGGAGATGGAAAGTGACAGTCCCTGGTCCATGCAGGTTGATGAGTGAGGGAGCTTGGGCCAGGTGACCTCAGAGCCACAGCCCCACCCCCATTCTAGACACAGTCCACTGCAGCGTCCGGTTAGGCCAGGTGGGGCCTCACACTGTATCTTTGAAATGTAGTTAAACTAAAATGCATTTTTAGATGAGTAGGCAGCAAATGCTGCAGACTTCGCTTGCACAAGATTCTCCGGAGACTTAGTCCAGCCAGTTTATCGTGGCTTCCAACCAAATTTAGTTGCCACTTTTCATTAGTATTGTTTCAAAGCCAATGATGGATTTGGTAATGTGATTTTTATGTCTAGCTTCTCATCGGCTGTCTCCCCAGAGACGGATTTTTATGTTGAGAGCCTCAGCACTCACATGTGTCTTTTATTGTCAGTGGTATTAACCAATACCTGTTGATTTCCTGCTTATGGCCACTGGGACCCAGGTCTGGGAGCTGTCCCAGAACCAACTTGGCCCTCGCTGCTGTGATTCATTTTGTTAGGGTAAAACCTTTCATAATCCTGTGCTTTCTAAAAGAGCGATTGAGCCCCAGGCTGAAGCGAGCTGGTGGGTGAGATACCAACCATGTGGCTAAGCCTTTCCTGCTCTCTCTCTTTCTTCTTTCTGCCTGTTCCTAGACCATGTCCCTTGCCACATTATTTTCCATTATTGACAAAGTTCTATCTAGGAAAACGGTGGTATAAAAATCCATGGTAGACCTAGAGAACACTGCAGTTATCAAGAGCATTGCATTGAATCATTTAATAGCTTGTAGTGTGGTACAGTTTGACCTATATCGTTTCGTGATTTTCACAGTAAACAGTGTAAAATGAGCAAAAAAAGGATTATTCTCATGTAGAGATTAGGATATTGGTTCAAAGCAATATGATTCACCCCAGTTCCTTTAGCTAGCTATTCAGAATTGCAAACTCACACCAAAGTCTTATCTCTACCCCGCTGCTTTCTCCATACATAACACAGCACTTTAGCTTATGAATTTGACCTTCATTTTATTTTATCAGCATGTCAGTTACTCAGTGCAGCCCAAAGTGGAAGTGGGAATATTTTTCCAAATGCTATTGATGGTGGGTTTTTTTTAATGAGTGCAACTAATAAGTCTTTGAAGCTTTAATGACTGGAAGAGTAAATTCCAGTTGAAGTTGTAAACCGCCTAAATAAGGAGTGAATAGTGCTCTAAGGAAAATCTTCACCAGTGGTTCCTGCCAAACTTGTGTGTAAAATATGAACAAATCTTGGAGTTGAAAAAAATATAATCATTAAAATTAAAATTAGCAATAGCTAGGAGGGGCTCTAGACTGACCACAAACAAAGAGTTAATACATTGAATAGTTGTGCTGAAGACTTTTCTTATGATTAAGCCGAGTGGAAAAAAATATAAAAAAAAAAAACAGAAAAGCAATAAACAGGAACAGAAGCTAAATAGGAAGTAGAGATTACAAAATAAAATAGAAAAAGGAGTTAAGAGGTATGGAAGACAGATTGGAAGAACAGAACACGTCTAAGTAGGACTTCCAGAAGAGGGCAGGATGACCCCCTGTCCGGAGGCAGGTCCCACCCTCACCCTACAGGCCTCCCCTGCCAACTGTCCCAGTGGTCCCAGTCCCTCCCCTGGTGCCCAGCTCACCCTGCCCCAGCTCCAGTGACTTAAGCTCCAGGCATGTCCCCCTCCATCGCTGCCCTGCCTGCCCTCAGCCCCTCCCAGTTGCTTGTGCTCCTTGGGAACATTTTGCCAATTCGTGGGCTGTCACCTCAAACCTGCCCTGCCTCAACTCTGCCCTTCAGAAGCTCTTCCAAGTTTCTTGTCCATGATGGCATCTTTGTTTCGTTCCCAGGTGCCAGTGCCAATGCTGTTTTCTTCCCATTTTCCTTATCGCTTTTGTTATCTGGTAGAAATTCGGGAAGCAGCAATGGTGGGGCTCCTTCACATCTTTATGGTGAACCTGAACTGAAACACCAGTGGGAAAGATGTAGCAGACAATCAATCTTAGAGGCACATATGACTGTCTAATCAACACTTCATTTGTAGCAAAGAGTTGATTGAAGCTGGAAAATGTGGATGCAAGTTAAATTATGCCAGACAGAACTCAGGATCTGCTTGGAAATCTTGAAGGTACTGCTGGATGTTATATTGAGTACATTTAATACATCAAAAAAAATACTTTTTGCTTTTCTTGTGGTGCTAAAAAAAGCAACCATTCTTTTTTTTTTTTTTTTTTTTTGTGGTATGCGGGCCTTTCATCGTTATGGCCTCTCCCGCCACGGAACATAGGTTCCAGACGCGCAGGCCCAGCAGCCATGGCTCATGGGCCTAGCCGCTCCACGGCATGTGGGATCCTCCCAGACCAGGGCACGAACCCGTGTCCCCTGCATCTGCAGGCGGGCTCTCAACCACTGCGCCACCAGGAAAGCCCAAAGCAATCCTTCTTTATGTAACTAAGTAGTTGAGTCATGAAAGAAAAAGAAACAGTTACGTCTGCTATAAAGTCTAGTTTTAAATCGATGTCTGGGAATGTTTGTTAAATCCCTAAACCCTTTATTTTCTGATTAAGTTTTGCTGCAAGCATTGTAAGTTTGGTTATAAAAGTTCTCACTTGATATATTAAAATTCCTCATTAAGTATGTTTGTCATTGTTGTTGTTTACTGAAAGAGTCTTTCTCCCCAGTAACCTTGCATAGAGACAATGGAACTCAACAAAGGTGATGAGAAGCACATGTTTGTTTTCTCCCTCAGGAGAAAACATGTTTGTTTTCTCCCTCAGGTAAGAGGATATGAGAAGGATATGAGTTTTCATCACAAAGTGGGTGGAAGGCGAGGAGAGACCTGAGGTCTGACCATGTCCCCTGAAACACTGTCTTGGGCACAGGATAGGTGTCTGAGAACCAGAACATGTGCCTTTCCAAGTATCTTTCTCCCACGGAAATTCTTCTCTTTATTTTTCATCTTTTCTTTTTTAGTTATCATTGAGATTCAAACTCTTTCTTCTAGTGAATCATGATAAAATGAAATTAGAAGATCTGAGTTCAAGTGCTACATTTGCCACTCCCTAAAAAAATAAATTGATGCTCTCCAGTTTTGGATTTTTAAGTTTTCCTCTATGTGAAATGGGAAATAATAGCGACTGAACTGGATTGATATGCGATTTTTAGGAAATATCACTGGGAAATGGGAGTCTGAAATCTCTGGGAGGCCCTCATGTGCTGCTTGGATTTAAATCCAAGGTCTTACTTGTGCACAACAGCAAATGGTGGGATTGGACACCCTCTCCTCTACCCCTAGACCAATGGCCCAACCCTAGGTCCTCTTCAGACCACATGCCAAGCTACAAGCCTTCCCCCATTCTTGCCAGCAGTTCCTGATGCGCTCAGAAACTCAACACAAGACAGGACAGCTGGTGACAAAGTGTGATCAAGAATGTTCATCCCTTTGCAGGGAGGTCCAGAAAACCACAGGCCAGGTTCCTACAGAAAGCTTGTGTCTAACATCGAAAGACCAGCATCAGTGTTTGGACAAAGTACAGTAGAGGCAACAGGACTAATAACACATAACGAACACACACGTGACTGGTGCATCCGGAAACCACTCACAACCCTTTTCATATATCAGCACATCCGATTCTCAGAGCAGTCCCATGAGCGGCACCATCATCAGCCTCCTTTTGGAGATGGGCACATGGTGCTGGGCGGTGGTGACTCACCCTATCTCTCAGGCAGTGGCTCTGGCATCTGTGCTGTTGACCTCGCTCTCCACTGGACAGACATGTGCTTCCACTACTCTGAGTTTAGGCACCCTCTGCTGAGAAAAAGAAAACATACAGTTTAGGACCTACCCTAAAAGAACAAGAATGTGAAAGGAAGCAGCCTGGCTAGAAAAGTTAAGAAAGGCTGTTGTAGTTGGCAATCAAGGCAACCCGGGAGACATTCACAGAGAAGTTTCAGGAGGTCCTCTGGGGGATGCAGCACGAGGAAGGGGACATGCTCAGGCTTTGGACAGCAAAGAGAAGGACGTTATGACAGCAGTTTAAGCATGGGACAAACTCAGAAGATCCTCCTTATAGGAGGTGAGACCTGCGTGTGTTTTAGTAGAAGGAGCAGAGCCATGAAAGGGGAAGATGTGGGAGATTCAAAGCCAATGTAGATATTGATGGAGCGAGGGTCCGGAGGAAGCTGGGAGAGAAAGGGGATTGGCTTGTAGAGCACAGATGGAAGAGATGACATTGCCAAAGAGGAGGTCTGCTTGTCCGTCTAAGAGGGAAGCTTGTGAGAGAAGCTTAGAACCCATGACACCACCGGCACCACCTCCCTGGCTCTGTCACTGATGTCACAGGTGTGCCCTGGGGTGTGCCTGTGCAGAGACATTTATACAAAGTTTACTGTGTTCATCAGTAAAGCAAGAGGACCGCTCCAGTGCTGCTGTATGAAAACATCCTCCTTGGCTTCATTAGTCCTGTAGTCTGGACAGTTCCACTGAAAGCTGCCACTGTACTTATTCCTGATATCCTGTGCTCAAAGAGAAAAGTTGAAAGATATCTCCCTGGATTATGTCAAGTCAGAGCAGAGACAACCACTTTCCAAAAGCAGCTTGTAGTCAAGGCTTGGTGTTAAAATCACCTGGCCAGATTTATGCCTCACTTGTAAGTATTAATGAGTGTCTTGTGTTTATTTTGCTTTGAAGTTGTTAAATGGAGAAGATCATTAGATTAACACATACTGTACAAACAGTCCCTTACCCTCCGAATCCCCCACTGAGGAAAAGAGACATCTGCAAATCTAATCTGAAAGGTTAGTTTGAAGTAAAACTGTGGCAAACTTCCCAGAGGCTCATGGCTTTCTGGGTCCCTGACCCTGCATTTGTGTCCTGAAACCATCTCAGCAGTGTGAGCCCTGCCACCAACCTCAGGCCATTCCCCAAATACCCAAGAGGGAGGGAATTTAGTAAGCATAAATACTCACACCCACACCTGTGAAATAAACGTGCATGTCATGTGCAATCTACTTAATCATAAAAGCCTCATGTGCTTGTACAGTAATCAACTTACAATTGTTTTTTCTAGGAGGTGCTAAAAATGAGGACGTGAAAATAAATACCAGGTGAAGGAAAGGCAGAAGGGTTTATCCTTTTTAGCTCTTTTATGACTTACTAATACTTTTGCATTTGGTGAAGTTTTCTTTAGAGATTCAGTACGCTAGACGATTACTAATAAGTCATTCATGTACAGGTCAAATGGTGAGTCTTGCAGACCAAATACACACATTCTATTTACTTTGAGTTATCGGTCCCCCTGGGCCTGAGACACTTTATAATCACTCTCTTCTTCTCTGCTGCTCTCTCTTCTCTGCCACATCCCAAGGAAAATGTCTGTTGTGCTGTATTTTGGTGAACAAATATCATTGAATATTTATAATAAGCATTCAACAGTAGAGAATGTTGCGAAATACACAAAATTGAACAAGAAAGCATCCCTTTATTAAGGAGGTTAGTGAATTAGCTAAGTTAACAACCAAGACTCTATAGCAGGTCTCCAAAACAGTAGAAATAAAAGCAAAAATAAATAAATGGGACCTAATCAGACTTATAAGCTTTTGCACAGCAAAGGAAACCAGAAATAAAACAAAAAGACAACCTACCGATTGGGAGAAAATAGTTGCAAATGATGCAACTGACAAGGGCTGAATTTCCAAAATATACAAACAGTTCATACAACTCAATAACAAAAAAACAAACAACCTAGTAAAAAAATGGACATTTCTCCAAAGAAGACACATAGATGGCCAATAAGCACATGAAAAGATGCTCCACATTGCTAATTTTTAGAGAAATGCAAACCAAAACTACAATGAGGTATCACCTCACACTGGTCAGAATGGTCATTATCAAAATGTCTACAAATAATAAATGCTGGAGCGGGTGTGGCGAAAAGCACACCCTCCTACACTGTTGATGGGAATGTAAATTAGTGCATCCACTATGGAAAACAGTATGGAGGTTTCTCAAAAAACTAAGAATAGAGCTACCATATGACCCAGCAATCCCACTCCTGGGCATATATCTGGAAAAGACGAAAGCTCTAATTCGAAAAGATACATGCATCCCAATGTTCATATCGGCAGTATTTATAATAGCCAAGATATGGAAGCAACCTAAATGTCCATTGACAAATAAATGGATGAAGAAGCTGTGATACATATATACAATGGAATATTATTCAGCCATAAAGAAAAGAATGAAATAATGCCATTTGCAGCAACATAGATGAACCTATAGAGATTATCATACTAAGTGAAGTAAGTTAGACAAAGACAAATATCCCATTATATCACTTACATGTGGAATTTTAAAAAAAATGATACAAATTAACTTATTTACAAAACAGAAATAGACTCACAGACATAGAAAACAAACTTACAGTTACCAAAGAGGAAAGAGGGAGGGATACATTGGGCATACAGGGTTAACAGATGTACACTACTATATAAAATAGATGAACATCAAGGGCTTACTGTATAGCACAGGAAACTATATTCAGTATCTTGTAAAAAACTATAACGGAAAATAATTTTAAAAATATATAGATGCATACATATGTGTATAACTGAATCATTTTGCTGTAAACCTTAAACTAACACAATATTGTAAATCAACTGTTCTTCAATTAAAAAAAAAGAATTTATGGCAGAATAAGTGCCAAGAGAAAAGATGGTTTATTAACCGTGACTTTTCATTTTCTGTATGTTTGGTGCTTTGACATTCAGGCCTTGCTAACCCTGGAGACACTGCCCCTTACAGGGCCAGCCAATTCCAAGAGATAGTGAGGGTACACCTGCAAGCAGGCCCTTCATATGCAAACCAACCCACTCAGAGCCCATGCCCCAGCTGCCCCCTGTATGGGGCACTTACACTTGGGATGCTTTTCCCTGCCCTAGACACACCAGGTACCAGATGACTACAAACAGAGCCCCCTGAAATTATTCAAATTAGCCCAATCCTAAAACTGCCTACAGAGCCTAGCTTGTTTCTTCCTGTGGAAACCACAATAAAGACTCTTGTCCACGTTGACCCCTCAGTTCCTCTGCCTCCTAACTGACCCTGGTGCTTCCCCGTGTGGCCCCCCATCGTGTGTTGTGTCCTCCTCTTGGGATCTGTGAGTCACAAACTCTAATTACAATGACTGTCATCTCCTGATCTGTTGGCCTCGCCAACCACCCTTATCCGAATTCTCTAAAATCTTCTAACTGAAAATGAGAGCGCCATGGACAGAAACCTGTTCTGTCTGGTTTGCTCTTGTCCTGCAGCTTCCAGCACCATAATCGGTGCACAGTAAGCATGTAATAAATGTTTTTTGGATGAATAAATAAGTGAATGATCCAAATGTACTCTTCAGTTCCCCATGCTTGAAAACAAGAACTGTTTATCTTTTAACAGTGGCAGTTTATCCAAATTCAAACAATAATAATACTGAAATTTCATGCAGGCATTTCATGGTCATTGTATCTTTTCTATCACATCTCCTAATCCATGTTGCATTTTCAAAGCTGTAAGATATATGTGACATGAGGCCTCACACATTGCTTCTACTCAAGCGGAAAGTGAGAATCAGTGGATGAGAGGATGTGGAATAACAATCACCACTCCACCTCCACTGTACTGCTTCTGCCTGGGAAATGGTCCACAGGCATCAGGGACTTGCTTGTTCTTTTTTTCAGGGGGGATTTGCCCTTTAGCTCAAACTGAATGCTTTAGGGTATAACTACGTATGGCTTCAGTGGAGTAAAGGGGTGACCTATGGACACTTGCACTTAACAAAGAACACTTATTGTGCTCATTCCTTTAAAAGACACTGTGACATGTGGTTATTACCTTCCCAGGCCCTCTGTTCTGAGGCTGTGCTCACTAAAAACAATTCTGAAATGATCTTTGCCTCAAACCACTAGTCTTCTAGCATTGAGATAAGAACCCAGGTTTCATAGCCAAAGGTTTTTTTGGCTTTTGAGATGATATAAAAACGAACTAGGTGTTGACCAGGTGGAACAAATGATTGCTTAGCCTCTCATGAAGTTCAAAAAGAATTTTACCAAATCTGCCTTTGGACCATATCCAGTGTTTGACTTTTCAATTAGGGGAAGGATATCAATTATCACTCTAGCTGTCAGGTGGGTAGAATGGAGCACAGAGTGAATTTTGTCTTCTGTATGTTCACCCAGGATGCTGTGAATTTCCTGAGGCAACTAATACTGTTAGTTAGGTGAAGCCTCCCTACATCAAAGAGCATATGTGCATTGGCTTTTCAATGCACCCAGGGCATGAACACATGAGCAATTGATTGATGTTAACAGCAATGGCTCTGAGGCTGTCAACCACATCCCTAGCCCTGGCTCTCTGAGTCTACTTGGGGTCCTTCATGCTGCCTCTTCCCTAACTTGTGGTCAAGGCTTGGGCTTTGCTTCCAAAAACACCTGGTAGAGCCCTCCAGTGACCCAAGGACTTGGATCCGGCTGGGTGTCTTGCTAGGTTTCTCTCCAGGATTATTTTTTTTCCCCTCTGATCAAATCCTGCATTTTGGCTCAATAAAGGTTACAGAGAAAATTCTTTTATCACCTTAAACCCAACCCCAGATTCCTAGAAACCAAGCTTAGTTCAGGTCAGTGCCCAAGTCTCACTTTCCTGGAAGAGGGAATTGCACCCAAAAGACACACAGAGGAGACAAAATGTAACCAAGAAGAAGAGAGATCCAGGCCGTACCAGGAAGTTTCTCGGTTCCAGGAGCAAAGCATCCCCCATAAGAAGGAGCAGGACCCGTCTGTCCATAGACCAAGATTTACCTCTCATGACTTACTATACCCAATTGTAGCTAAACTAAGGAAAGAATAAATAATGTGAAACTTTTATTTAATAGTTAACTTTTATTTATTTTTTATTTTTTTAATTTTTTATTATTATTATTATTTTCCTTTTTTTGCGGTACACGGGCCTCTCACTGTTGTGGCCTCTCCCGTTGTGGAGCACAGGCTCCGGACGCGCAGGCTCTGTGGCCATGGCTCACAGCCCCAGCCGCTCCGTGGCATGTGGGATCTTCCCGGACCGGGGCACGAACTCGCATCCCCTGAATCAGCAAGCGGACTCTCAACCACTGCACCGCCAGGGAAGCCCTATAGTTAACTTTTATTTAATTCCAGCTGATTATTTTGTGGGTTTAACAATCTGGGTTAAAGAAACCTTAATCATTGCTATCCTCAGATTTCCAGGCTGTTTGGGAAACTGAGTGCCATTCCTTCAAATATGCTGCTTTCACAAGCTTACTTCTGTCTGGCAATGCTCCACATTAAAAAATGACACTGAACTCACAATAATTTTAATTAGACGATTTAAAATGGTGTCAAATTTTTTTTAAAAAATTTATTCTCAGAGAAATCTGAAATTTATTGACTTATGCCAAATAATTAAATTTTTAAAACTACATTAAAGCTTAAAGGCTACAGCACAATAATAATCTAGGGTAAATGTGTGATATTCCAATTTTGGAAACTAGTTTATTACATATATCCACTGAGCAATGTGAAGTTCTTTGCACTCTAGAACCAAAAGCAAAATTTTGAGACAGCTGGTAAGCTTGATACCAAAAAAAGCAATTCAAGAGGTAGAATTTATACAACAGAATCTCCCATATGGGACAGTTATAAACCCAGGGAAGCAGATCACTCTAGGAGGACTGCATTTTCTGGAAAGACATATAGACACCATTACAGAGGATACAGAGGATAAAGGACAGCCATACTTTATATTTAACTCACTTGGCAAGCTAAGCACATGGCAGCAGAAGCATGCTGCAAAATTCTAGAAAAGATCTGTTGAAATATACCAAGTCTTAGTGAGAATTTTGTCCTTACCAATAATCCACAGTTCAGCCTACCGCAAAGATAAAAGAATCATAGAATTATATGCCGACTCTGCAAATTGTTGAAAGGGGAAGACTAGTACCCAAGGGCCAGGTCCCCAAGAAGAAAGGCATTTCCACAGATCATGTTTTCACAACCTCTCTTTACTGCACCAAAAAGCAGAAAAGCATGTAATGTCCCAATGGGTGTCCTTGGGAACATTCCTTTTTCAAGTATGTGCTCTGGGAAGTCAACAGAGATCAGAAATAGGAGATAAGATGGAAAAGGAGAAAAAGTCAGTGAGCAGCCAGACTGTACACTTCCCCACCGTGTCTTTTAATACTCTACAGGTACAAAAGGACATTCCAGAGGAACATGTCCAGAGGGGCCGTATAGACAACCACAGAGAGCATGGGCTCCACCAAGCATCTGCTTGTCCAGTCCCAGGCCAGTAACAGAACAGGACTCTCTCTCTCTGACCCTGCCCTCGGGGGAGAGCACCCAGACTGGATGTCTGAAGGTCCTGAGATGGGGGCTCCAAGGGTGTCCAGGGGCTGTGTACCCACGGGTCAGCTGGACCTCTGCATAGCACGTTTAAAATGAACAGAAGTAACCAAGATGTACAGAGGAAATGTGCCTTTCTGGGTTTTTTTAGTATGTATTTATTCCATAAATTTTATTTTTCATATTTGTATTTCAGCAAAGTCAATAATTGTGTTGTTATACAATCAAGATGTTCACATCAAGTATGTTCTACATTTATTTTTTCACCTCTTTATTGGAGTATAATTGCTTTGCAAAGTTGTGCTCATTTCTGCTGTACAACAAAGTGAATCAGCCATATGTATACATATATCCCCATATCCCCTCCCTCTTGAGCCTCCCTCCCACCCTCCCTACCCCACCCCTCTAGGTTTTTTGTGTTTTTATTTAATTTTTATTGGAGTATAGTTGATTTACAGTGTTGTGTTAGTTTCAGGTGTACAGCAAAGTGAATCAGTTATACATAAATATATACCTACTCTCTTTTAGATTCTTTTCCCATATAGACCATTACAGAGTATTGAAGACCTACTGTGCTATACGGTAGGTCCTTATTACTTATCTATTTTACATAGAGTACTGTGTATATGTCAGTCCCAATCTCCCAGTTTATCCCTCCCCCCTTACCCCTTCGTAACCATAAATTCGTTTTCTACATCTAGAACTCTATTTCTGTTTTGTAGATAAGTTCATTTGTACCCTTTTTAAGATTCCACATACAAGCAATATCATATGATATTTGTCTTTCTCTGTCTGACTTACTTCACTCAGTATGTGCCTTTCTTTTTTCTCTGAATCTGAGTTCACCTTCAGTACAAGCCCTCAGTTTCCCTGGTTAATAGCAAGGACAAAAGAAAACAAACACAAAACCAGAGTGAATTCTCGACCTGCACCGTAGGTGCCTTAGCAATGGAAGCTGGAAATAAGCAGCCGGCTCCTTTGGGGTCGCTCACGCTCTAGGGTGCCCCTCCCTCCTCCTGGGGTGGCATCTGCTCAGGGGTCTAGGAGCCACTGTGCAAGGCAGACCCCTCCCCGCACTGAGTTCCTGAAGGAACCGGCAGGGAACCCCTTCTGCTCTGGAATCCTGGGCTTCTTGGGCACCCCTATTTCTCCCATGACCCAGGCAGCTTTGACTGCAAGGTGTCTCATAAAACCAGCCCAACTAGAGGTGAAGTTCCCTCCTGCCCTACCGGCCACTAGGCCCCCCCTCCGGCTTCCCCACTAACCAGGAAGGTCCTTATCCCCTTCCAAGGTGTAGGAACTCTTCTTGATCAAATTCTGGATCCTCCCTGCTAGAGGCTTATAACAAACTCCAGGATGAAGCCTCTATGTTCTGCTTTTAAATTATTACAGCCTAGGTTTCAGGTTCTGACAAAAACCCTTTTCTCCCCCCAGAACTTGGCTCTCGCCTTTAACACAGGGCTCTGGTGGCCACTGTCCCCAGAATGCCCTTTCAATGCTCACTCGAAACATCACTGCTCAGCGTGTGTGTCATGTTTCAGGTCCCAATGTGCACGGTCCACTAAGCCGGCACTTTTCAGCTCCAAGGCCTGGATGGTCCCAACCAATTGGTTCGGAATTCCTGTGTCTGCCCAGCGGGCCTGGAGGTGATCGGCAGAGGCTGACCACCAACGTCCATCCCTGGTAAGGCTCTCAAATTCCTGCGGCTCCCAGCCAGTGCCACCAAGTTTTCCCCCAGGGGCCGGAGTCCAGACCTCAGGGGTGTGGCCAACCCTCCTTGGCTAGCCACCTCCTCCCCAGCCCCTCACCTCTTAGATCCCTCCTGGTGCTGATGCAGACAGCTTACAGAGAGCATCCTGGTGGGCTCTGTGCCCTCTTGGGGTTCCCTTTTCCAGAGTCGATTTCCTGTTCTGTCCCTTAGTGGGGTGGGCCCTGTCCCTGTTGGAGGGACAGAACAGCCTCTGAGGATGGCTATGCGAGTGTGAGTGTGCGTTGGACTCTCCGTATAAGTAAGAATAAATCCCCACTGTGACCCCTCATCTGCACCCACCTGCTCTGTAGAAAACCTAACTTTGGATCTCCAGCTGTCTCCCTCTGAGACCCAAGCTTGGGAGGAGAAAGGATGACCCGGGGGATGTTCCCCTAAAGCTCCAGGTTCTGTGTGTGGCCCGGCAGCACAGGTTACCGGTTCAGGGGCCGACAGCACTCTGGTATGCAGACGTCAGTGAGCAGCCCAGCGGGCCCCTGACCTCCTGTGAGCCCTGCGGGGACGTGACTCAGGCTGTGCTGGCCTCACAGGTGTGCCCTTGGCTCTAATCCAGCGTGGGTCACATGCAGTACTGTTAGATGGCCCCGCCACCGTCCTTTGCCTGAACAAGGCAGACAGGGAATCTACAGAAGCAGGTGTTGGGACGGGAATTACACTCTTTTAAAAAACACTGTGGGGCTTCCCTGGTGGCACAGTGGTTGAGAGTCCGCCTGCCGATACAGGGGACACGGGTTCGTGCCCCGGTCCGGGAAGATCCCACATGCCGCGCGGCGGCTGGGCCCGTGAGCCATGGCCGCTGAGCCTGCGCGTCTGGAGCCTGTGCTCCGCAGCGGGAGAGGCCACAGCGGTGAGAGGCCCACGTACTGCAAAAAAAAAAAAAAAAAAAAAAAAACACTTGTGCCCTGCTAAACCACAGGTAATACAAAGACTAAAGAAAACGCATTTAGCACTCATGGCTTGTAGCAGGCTGAATAATGGCCCCAAAGATTTCTGCTCCTAACCCCTGGAACCTGTGACTGTTACCTTGTAAGGGTAAGGTCTTTGCAGACGTGATGAAGTTATGGATATTGAAATGGGGAGGTGATCCTGGATTATTCAGATGGGCCCTAAAGGCAAACACTGATGTCCTTAAAAGAGGGGGAAGTGAGGGATTTGACTGAACATGGAAGAACAAAAGGCCATGTGACCAGAGGCCAACAGTGGAGGGATTTCAGTCCAGTGAACCTGACTTTGGATTTGTGGCCTCCAGAACTGTGAGAGAACGAATGTGTGTTGTTCTAGGTCACCCAGCTGGTCCTTTGTTACAGCAGCAACAGGAAACTTATCCACTGCTCTGATAGCTTGCCACCAGCCCAGAGAGGGACAGCTACTCCCCCATAGCCACAAATCCAGGAATCCCAGAGACAGGACCCCAGCCTGGCGGTCTGGTCCCTGAGCCTCCTGTCACCTGGTGTCTGGTGCAGGCATAGGGGAGGTACTGGGCAGGAGGCCCCAGCCTCCTTGTGAATGGCATTCAGTGCTACAGGAGCAAGCTGTGAGGACACTTACCTCCTATAAGGCCGTGACCTATCCATGGGCTCAAGAAACACACATACCCCTCCCTGCACTGGGCCACGGTCTTCCACTGACTCTGGATTCACTGATCACTTCTGCACAGAGAAAGGCCTGGCACACAGTAAGGGCTCAGGAGATGCTGGTGAATGAATGAATCACAAATTGTTATAATTTCCGGCTTCCGCGTGCAGAGCCCCAGAATGTGGTGCCCCACGCAGGCAGGTGGGAGACTGGGTGAGCGAATGCATCCACGGGAACTGGGGCCTCGTGCCATTATAGGGCCAGAGGTGCAACCTGGACAACACAGCAAACTCCCCTTCCCCCCAGGGCTGCAACCTCTCCTTCTCTGAGGAGGTTGGAACCCCAGCCTTGGGGGAAAAACCCCTTCCACGTTGCTCCTTCCTCGGCCCTAAGGTGCCACGCGGAGTCGTCTTTACACATGCAGCCACTCTATCATGCTTCCACAGTTCCTTATATTACTCTCCTCCTGTTCAGATCACTGTGTGCTTTCCGTCTCATGATCGAATCCTGCCAGATAGGAAGGAAATCTAATTAAAGGGCTGCCTGACCTGTGTCAGAGTCCTTCTGGGGACAGTGGCCTCAGGGAGACCGGAGGAGAGATGGGGCACATCTGGAAATGGCTTCAAGCGGTGGACACAGACCTGTCCATTGCTCTCCAGGGGCAGCCACACCTCTGATGGCTGCCAGCCTCATCTGAAATCGACCAGATTGGGAGAACCAAAGCTGTGTGTTGCTGGGTAACCTGATGACCTATTCCTCGTGTCTATAAGGAGGACAGGTGTGGACAAAACACACCCAGCTTCTCTCCACCCCTCCCTCTTCCTGCCCTGGGGAGGAGGGACAGCTCATCGACACGGTGACCTGGGGAGGAAGCGCTGCCACGGTCAAGCCGCTGCTTCACGTCCTCGCCTGGGAAGCCACTCCCTCTGTTGCTCCTTGTGATAAGGATGGGGTGGGGAGGGGACGGGGCAGCTGCCAGCGCTGCCCTCCTATGCCCGTCCCTGTGCAGAAAAATGATTCTCACATCCCTACTACAGCCACTGCGGTGCTTTGCGTAGCCACCTCCCACTTGCAGGGGTTTTATGCAGCTCTGCATGTTAAAGAAGGTGCAGGCATTCTTGTTTGCAGGTGAGATAAAGAGAAAGAGCAGCCTGGGGTGGGAGGGCTGCCATGGGAACTCCAGGAGGTGAGGGCTCACCTACAGACCTGGGCCACCTGGACTCCAGCACGTCAGGGAATTTGCCAGACAGCCCTTATCTATTGCACCATCTCTGCAGGCACACCTGGGAGGACACTTCCTCTCCCTTGCCTTCGACTTCTGAGACCCGTTCTAGAAACTTGAATATTCATGAAAACTGCATGTCTGAGACCAGTGTGACCCTTCCCCAGGTCATGCTGTGAACAGTATGACAATACATTTAGATTTGTCTAGAGTTCAAACTACTAGATGCCTTTCAGGCTAGATTGTGTCCCTGCTAATTCCTGAACCTGACCCCTGGCAGCGTCCACAGCCTCTGAGCCGCCCCCTTACCTGCCTCCCAAGATGCTCCAGAGACAAGGCAGTTCCCCCACCTCCGAGCTGGTGCAAGGGCAAGTACTGGGTGGTTCAAGGTCACACTTCCTGAGGCCCCTAGTCAGGCTTGTGCCAGAGAACACACCTGCAGTCCTGCAGGCTGTGGCAGGCAGGGCACGTGGCTAAATGCCAAGGCTGAGAGAGGATGGAGGATGCAGGACTGAGTGGAGATGCAGGTCTGGAGCTAGGGGTGTCAGACGAGGGTGTCCTGTAGACCGCCGGCCACCTGGCACCACTCTAGAGGATGCTCAGAGGTCTGGCCACGCATGTCCCCAGGCCATGGCTGGAATGAAGCCCCTGCAGAATGGCGTGCTCTCTGGACATGAGTGATGTCATTGAGAAGCGAGGGACGCGGTTGTCAAGAATATGCATGAAGTTACTGCCTCTTGTGAGCTCTGCCCAGGGGAACTCCTCTGACCTGGACTGACCGGTCTGCTCTTCAGTGTGTGGCCATCCTGTGGGGCCAGGTGGCAGCCTGCCTGCTCACTCCCGGGCAGTGGCAGGATCACCTGTAAAATGCACACCCAGTCTGGAAGGCTGCAGGGGGGCGAGGGAAAACTCAGGTCCCCATCTCAGCACCTTAGTTACTGTCAGTAAATGGATTTTTTTTGATACAGAAAAGATTGCAACACTCATTGTTAAGTGGCATGAAGGAGAAACAATGAGAGGACAGGGGAGTTAAAGTCCCCGGTGTCAAGGACATGAACGTTTTCCTCTGTCTCCTCAAGCTCACAAAATCAGATTACCTGGCATGTGGCTGGCAGGTGAGGCTGGAATGAACCCAGGGGCCGAGGGGAGGTGCCTGGGGCTCAGGCAGGCTTGTGAGTCAGGCTGGACTTCATCATCTGGTAGTGATTGTTTGTGGGAGTCAGACAGGACCTGGGCGGAGTGCAAAGAGAGGGATGAAGGAGGCTGTGTAGGGGCCGCTTCTGAGCAGGGTCAGGAACCATGGGAGCCGGCTGCGAGTTAAGGCAGATGGCCTACACGTGAGCCTGGGAGTCACATGCAGGTCAGAAGCGTGGTATTTTGGATGGTGGCCATGTGTGCAGGGACTGGAGACCAATTAAAGGATCTGGGTGAGACCCCAGACACCCTTCACACGTTGTTCTTCCGACTTCCTTCAGCTATGAGCTACGAGCTGCCATAACGGAGTTCAGTTTGGTAGGTTTCTCCCCCGTAGAGACAGTTTCTCTCTGTTTACTGCCTCTCTCTTAACCCAAAGCTCATCACATGCACATTTCTTTCACCTTAGAGCAAACTCTAGGACATACAGAGGAACCTACTGTGCCTACTTTCCATGGGCTCCTAAGGAAGATAAACCCGAACTGGCCAGGAAAGCGTGACCAAGTACACGTCCAGATCCTTATAAACATAATGGGTTCACAGAACTGGGCAGGAATTCGTGACAACTGCACCCACGCTATTGTGTACTCTGTTATTCAGTGCCACATTTGTGGGTGAATCTAGGGAGGGAGACTTTATTATGGAATTGCAAACTTATCTTATTGTATGACTGTGAGTTCCCAGCTTGTTGGCACTTGTATCAAAAACCGCACATGGGGGCTTCCCTGGTGGCGCAGTGGTTGAGAGTCCGCCTGCCGATGCAGGGGACATGGGTTTGTGCCCCGGTCCGGGAGGATCCCACATGCCGCGGAGCGGCTGGGCCCGTGAGCCATGGCCGCTGAGCCTGCGCGTCCGGAGCCTGTGCTCCACAACGGGAGAGGCCACAACAGTGAGAGGCCCGCGTACCGCAAAAAAAAAAAAAAAAAAAAAAAACTGCACATGGTGCTCAGATCAGAGGCATACAACAGGAGGAGAAGTCACTAAGTGTAGGGGACACCCAACTGCTGCTTCCTCAAAATCTCACAGCATCTCAAAGGGCAGACACTCTCCCTTTCATAGCTATCATCTCCACCTGGCCACTGGGCTCTCTTGTTAAATCTGCCCTGTGCTCTGATCTTCCCATGGGCCTTTGCTCTTAGCATCTGCCTCTGTGCTCTTCGTTCCAGCCCTAGAGCCTGTCTTGGCTTTGCCAGGTTGCTCTGAATTGATCTGATGTCCGCGTGGCCCAGCTCTGAGCACTGATGTCCCCTTGCCAGGTGACCCCTGAGGTCTACCAGCCTCTGAGCTTCCCTGGTTTAGATCCTTTCCTGGAATCTGATCAACCTTTCCTCTCATGTCTAGCCCGGAAGCATGACAAAGAAGAAGCCCAAATCTTTTAAAATATATAGGCAGATTTTTAATTGAGAGGCTTAAATTCGCTTCGTGTTCTAAAACACAAAGTTTCAGATTCTCCTCTCTGTGCTCGCTGCCGAGTGTATGGAGGAGAGAAAGGACACAGAGATTAAATGTCCACAGAGATTAAATGTTTATAAGCATTCCACCTGGGAAGACAACTTCTTCCATGCCAGCTGCTCCGTCTCTGGGCAGAAAAATAATGTCATTCTTCCAACAATTTGCATGCTGAAATATATACAGAAGGCTTGTACTTTCCGCCTATCACTGGGGCAGAGTTTGGAGGTTTTTCAGGACAGGCTGGAAGATACCAGCTCTTCTTTGACTGTTCAGGAGGGAGAGAATCATGGGTTTTCCTGAGAACTATAAAAGGTAAAAGGAAACTTGAAAGTAGATCCGTTCCACCATCCAGGTAACTAACAGGCCTTGAACCCTATGGCGTGCTGGGCCCCTCTGGGTGGGAGAGATAGCCGTGAGCATGGCATTCCAGAGGAAAGGTGATCAATAAGCAAGCCACCTGGCAAACAGAGGCTGTGGTACCGGGCGAAGGAAGAGGAAGAAGAGAATAAAGCCAGGTGAGCAGATAGGATGTGATTATCTGTTCTGAGAAGGTGTTTGTGAGCAAACCTTCTGACATGGAAAGATAGGAAAACATGAGAACGGTGTTTCCCAGGACTGATCAACCGTGCTTTTTTTCTACAAAGTGACTTTTCAGTGTCTAATCCCATGTCTGTCCCTGCTAAGAGGGGCCTGTCAAATGTTTGAGGCAGTTTGAAAAAGCACAATCTACATTTCCATTGATTTAACTGGCCTTCATTATTATATATTGAGTTTATTTTTGAATCCCAAATTGTGCTGAAGGATGCTATCAGATTTGTACGCTTATCACACTGGATGTGGCTTAAAGACATTTCAGAGACATTAGCCAAATTCATCAGTCCTTTTGAGGAAACAGGTAGAGAAAGTTAGAGAGTGAGAAGCTTGTATTTGAATTACTAAGAAGTAACAATTGTGAACTCAAATTTCCCCAAAGATATTATTGTTTAGTTACTTTTGTATCTTAGTGATTTTACAGATGCACAGCTAGTTTTGTTCATAAAAGCAACCTTAATAAAGTAATGATAAATACTCTGGTTTCTGTCTGTAAAGTAGTGTCACGTGGTTACTGATTTGGAATTATGTAATTTGGGAACTTGGATTTTTTCATCTCATGAAGATAGAATGAGACAACTGAAATAAAATTGCTCAATAACAGAATCATGATGTTAATTAGTTGTCCAAGGCATGGTTTCCCATTTGAATCTGACCCAGGGCATTAAGCACAGTACAAACTGTGGTGTTTGCAACATTGTAGATGAGATTCTTTTTCTCTGAAAATTATCCATACTTTTCTCTTTTGCAAAGATAAAAACTGGGTTCTCTTCCTCTGTAATTTGTGTGAGTCTGAGGGGCAGTTTTTCCAGTTATCCAAGTCTTTACAAATGAGATGTGATATGGGAAAAACAAATCCAATTTGTCACATCAGATTGGCTGTGCTGTTCTTGGTCTTGGGTCTGCAGAAACGCTGAACTCTATTCAAGAGATGCAATCTTTATTCTGGAAGGATCACTGCAACTATTTCCCATGTAAATCAACTGGATTTGGAAGCAAGACTTAAAGCAAAGGAAATGATATTCATGTTGAATTTGGTCTTTACTGATCTGATACTGCCAACTATTTTTTTCTTTTGTTTTATTTCTTTTCAAAATAATATGCATTATTTTTCATTTACATGCATTAAAATTCATTTAAATTAAAGTACTATTAAACTTATATGTCAATTTCTACATTCCAGGCATTGTTCTAAGTTCTTTATAAATATTAACTTTGTCCTCATATCAACCTTCTGGAGTAGGTTCTGGTTTTATCATATCCATTACACAGATGGGAAAATAAAGTTTCATGTAGGATAGGAAACGCACTCCGGGATTCTCCATTTTATTATTCTTACCTGAAAAATATTTTAAGCTTATATTAATTTAATATTTAATTCATTATATCAATTTTCCTTTGCAGTATGTATGCACTTTTAAGAGTATGTGATTGAGTTTTAGGTCCATAACAAAATCTAAGATTTTGTTTTATAATAAGCAAATTTAATCTATTGTGTGTGTTGATATAATTTTTTTACATCTTCTGTTGTCCCACCTATATTTTCTTATTTTCATTTTTCTGTTGTTATTCTCTGGGTTTTTTTCCATGTACTCAAAATCTCTTTACTTTTCTCTTCCCATGTATTCTCTTTATTTTTACCACCACTATTTACTTTTAACTTTTCAAAAGGATTTTAGCTTAATTCTCTGATATCCAGAGTCATGAAGAAAGCAGTATATATTAATACTACCAGTAGAGTAGAATTTTTATCCATCTTATTTAGTCAGACATACATATGCGGATACACTTTATTTTTCCATAATGGTCTTTGTCATTTTGTAATGTAAGCAGTTACCTAAGCTCTCTATTTACTTATTTTAATGGTAAACTCTACTCATGTAATATCATATCTCCCAAATAATAAATACATAAGTATCTAGATCTTTTCAAAGCTGAAAAAAATCTATACACTTATGATGTTCCAGGCAAAATTAATGACAAAATGCACAGCAAGCCACATCTTGAAAAAAACATAAGGACAAAGACACGTGATGATTCTATGAGGATCCAGGCTGAAGAGCCCAACAGGTCACCAAGAAAACAAGACTGAATTTGCCTCTGGACCTCTCCTCTGCCAAAGCAAATGCCAGATCACAGCGTGCCATGCTTGAAAGAAAACATGCACCGTGGTTTGGACATTCTATCCAAGTCAACTTTGTCATAAGGTGGGGAACAGAAATACCTTGTCAAATGTGCTCTTGGTATCCCTTCCCAAAGATAGTCTGACTTGAGTTCAATTCTTCCATCGTCTTCCTTGAGGACACTTGCTCCGTGTTGGTCGCCTCCAGTCCTTGTGGTATCAGGCGGACAAAGAGGGGTGCAGGGATTCTGTGCTGTGTGTTTAGATTATTTCATGGAGCCCTCACACATATGCAAGCCGCTGCTGTCACTCTGGTTGCTATGTAAGAAAACTGAGTCCCAGAGAGCCGAGGTCAGCTGGAAAGAGGCTGAAGGAGCATCTTAACAGGCTGGTAAGACCAGAGGGCGATTCTCGGCACGGGAAGGAGTGGAGACAGCCCCTGTTAGGGCTGCAGTCAGGAATTTACTGAAGGATGATTAATATTGAAAGATAAAGGGAATGGGGGGGGAAGGAGGATGACATTAGAAAAGAACAAAACTGACTTTTACAGAAGGGAAACGAGCAAGAAGGGAGATGGGGTGGTGAGATGTTTGCTGCAGGTGCCTCGCTCCAAGTGGCCCAGGCCAGGCACGGAGATGACAGACACGGGTCCATGGGTGGATCCTGGACCCCTCCAAGGCTGCACGGCGCACTTGGTATCTACTTCTCCTGTGCTGCTCTCCAGAACGTTCAAGGGTGGCAGACTGATGCTCACTGCTCTGTGACGTGGAAAATGCAGAGGTGGCAAGTGGCATCCAGGAGCCTTCAAAGCAATTCAGAGCCTTTTACGATCACTTGAATCAATGAATTTAAAAAAGGATTGGATATGGTATGTCTACTTCATTTCATTGCTCTAGTCATCCTTATTTTTTTTATTAGAATATAAAATTTGTATTTGTGTGTCTGCTACAGTCTGAGAAGAGAAAAAGTGACTCATCACCTCATACTGTTTGAAAAGCCATGTTCTGGTTAACTTTCCCATCTGTTTGTGCCTCCTCAAGACTCAGGGTGCTATGTTTTTTCCTAAATGTAATGGGAACGACCTCCCAGTTACTGTCATGCTTCATTGTCACAGTGACACAGTCCACACACAGGGCATGTTAAACAACAAGACATTCCTTGGAATAAGCGTAATTCTGAACTGTATTCTCCTTCCCACACCTGTGAAAGGGGATACTCCTCTCCATCTCCTTCCACATTGAAGGAAGCTCTGGGAAGCACAGCCTTCCTGACTCTCCACTTCCTCTGCACTCAATGCTTCCCAGGAGGAGGAGAGACATAGGTCTGGTGATTTTGGAAGAGCAACTGGACGCCATAATCTCTCCCTTCCTCTTCCCTCTTGGGAGCTGCCAGACCCCCAAGGGCACGTGCTATTAATTTTGTTTGTCCCCATGGCATTGTGTAGGTGCTGCCCCTTTCAAAAGGACTGGAAGGCCAAAACTTTGGGGGGGGGGAATAAATTTAATGTCTGGGATGTTGACAATTACAAAATAGACCTCATTTGTGGGAGCAGTATGTACTTGTAAGGAGGGTTTGAGTGGACTTGGGGTTTGTATTATAATATCTGGTGGGTTTGGAGGCCTTTCAGGCTAGGCAGATGTTTTTGTGAGGCCATTCTGCTTCTTCCACCAGTGCCAACTCATGATTTACTGATCAAGCAAGAACGAGAGGTGCCAAGCTTCAGGCTCCTTCCTACTTAGAATCTGGGGGATATTTTTCCCAGGTCCACAGAACATGAAAAGGAAAAGCTGAGCCGGAAGCAAAGGTGGGAGGTGCTGGGTCAAGGTGTAGACCCAGAATGTGTGCACCCTGCAAGGGCAGCCCTGCCTAGCAAACGTGGCCAAGGCAGGGATTCTGTTCTAATTGTTTCTACCTCAGGAAGACTGGAGGGAAGATTCCAGGATGTAAACCAGGGGGATGCCTTCTGGAAGCAGGATCCAGGAGACCACTGAGAAGCACAGAGGCAGCCCTGAGAGCCTTCATCCGTGATTCTTTTCCAGATGGAATTCATTCTAGTGTCTTTTCTTGCCTCCCAGATTCTCCTTGAACTTTATAGCCTCTGTCAAGTCAAAACACTACAGATATTCCCTTACTCAACACTTTCTGCTCGTCATGATTTCATTTTTTTAAATTGTTTTACAGCCATGATGGTTAGTGGTGAATGAAAACAATCAGGTCAACATAATGGGCATTTCATTAAGTTAAGGTCATTCAATTTAGACAGAAGTCTTAATTCTGAGATAACACACTTACCATATTTCATCTTACCTTAGGAAAATGAAAGGCTGGCAACCCCATGGTGGGTTTCTTTTAGAATTTTCATTTGGAAGTTTTACTAACCCATAAAATCTAACACTCTGCCCTACATTTACTATTGTCTGTCCTATTCACAGAAGTACTTACTTAAAATAACTTGATTACTCTCAACTTGTTTTCATTTGTGTGCATTGTCTAATTTCCAGCTTCTGCCAATCCTATTTCTTAAATAAACTTAACATCAGTCCATTTTTCCACAACGCCATTGTCACTGTGCTTGTCAAGGCCACCATCATTTCTCACCTGTTTTCTGATAAATTAGCCCATATTGGTCTCTCTCCACAGTGTTGGCATCTACCATCTACTTCCTGATTCTGATCCTGCGACTCTCTACGCAAACTCCTTCAGAAGTACACCATGACCCTTCTCATTCAGAGGGTCCATTCAGAAAAAACAAACGAGCAGCATGCAGGAGGATGGTGTGAAGAAGAGGCTGGGACATGTGAGGTGAATTCCAGAGGCAGAGACGGAAAAACTGGCAGCAGCAAAACATTGGGAATGAAAACTTTTTATGTTCTAGAATGATTCAGAGTACTGGGGAGACATCACGGCAGTAAAGCAGAGGTACACTTGCTGAAAGCTTGTTAGAGGTGGGAGTCAGAGAAGAACCAGCTGTACTTGTAGGAAGAGGATCACGGGTGATAGTGATGGCTAGAGGTGAGGGCACAGGTGATCCTATCAGCCTGGCTGCACACAACCCTGAGTGGCGGACAGCTCCCACTTGTGGATACACAGAGATCAAAGACATGACTGAAGCAGAACACAAAAGGCCTTGCACAGCAGTGGAAGGGAAACAGCATTTGGGAAACTCAGAGGTAGAGTGTCTATGTGGAAATGACCTCCCTTAGGAGTCAGAAGAAAGTTTCAACTCTAGTTACCCCCTATCCAAGGAGAAACCTGCCTTCTCTAAAACAGAAACACAAAATCATGAAGAAATATGAGATCAACATGGAAGTAAAAAATATAGAGAATAATTTGCTCATTTAACAAATACTTATTGGTCATGAAAAAAAATATGTAGTAATGAATTATAAACACAGCAAGTGGAACAAGTTAAAAGTAGAAGCAGCACCCTGAAAAAAATCAAAAAGTAAACTTTAACACATTTCACATAATACAGGAAATAGAAGAGAAAGATCAAATTGATGTCAGAAGATGTTCAACAAAGCATGTGGATGACTGGTTTGTGCATCACATGGGACAGAATTGGGACTTGGAGGGGTGTCAGATAACCTCTGAGCTAGGATACCATGGGACCAGGAGTCTAACACTAATGATGGGAGAGAGGGTAAGGAGGAGGTTGGGAAGGTACTCTATAATGTTAAATATATGTTGAGGTGATAAGACACAATCCCAATTTAAGAAGCATTCAATTGGGAAAAATGAATTTCACAACTGAGGAAATGCAGATAAGAATAAAAAGTCTACTGATCAAAACTTGGGGGGAATTTAACCTACAAGTTTAGATAGGAAAAAACAATATATCTACCTTAACAGTATAATGATGTGTTGGCAAAATCATTCCAAAGAAGCCCACGTTAATAGATGTACCCCTAAAAAATATCTCAAGCCTAAAAGTACAGAAAAATAAGAGGTAACATCATCATTCACACAGCCTCCTTTACTTCTTCATAAAATGCAACCTCTCTTGAAAGTACTAGTTCAAAGTTTGTCTTTTCCCTGAGTTGTAAGTTCAGTGAAGAAAGAAGCCCCATGATGGATTCTCAGTAAGTAGATAACTATTCACAACTAGTCATGAGTAATGAGCGGCTAATTATAACAGGAAGGGGAAAAGAAGCTATTCTAAAATGATTGAACATCTTGATGAAGTTAACTATTTTCTAGGAACACATAAATTGAAAAATTGCTTCAAGAAGTAGAAGGAAAACAGAATAGTCCATGAACAATAAAAAACATTGAATAATTAGGCAAAAAGTTCCCTCCAGAACATAAATCAGACCCCAATAATTTTATAAGTGTGTATTTTCAGATCTTGGAGGCATAGATAATTGCTATTTACTTGAAATGCTCATTTGGAAATTTTTCTGGTTAATTTTACGAAGTTGCCAAAGACCAAACACTAAACCTGAAAAGGAGGTCTGCGCATGTGCATTTCCTCACCTTCACTTCGCTCCATCCCTGAGGAAGGGACTCCTGCCCCAGGGTTACAGGACAGCCAGACACAGGACGCCCAGCCCGGGCAGGTGAGATGGGCAGCGTTTATCAGCCATTCCTACTCACAGCCCTGGGAGGAGGACACCGCACACCACGTGGGGCCCCATCAGGAACAGAGTCGACAGTCAGGGCTGTGGGGAGGCAGGTGTCATTGTATCCACAGGGTGGGCTGTCCCCGGGTCCCAAGGGGGATCGTAATCAGATTGTTTGAATGAGTCATGCACTGGCCTGGAACTGAAACCCACTACTCAGGTAAGCAGGCCCCTTTCCTCCCCAGTGCCTCTGCTTCCCAAAGAGCTACAACCCACCCATTTTCTTTCTCTCTAGAATGTTTCTTAGAATTAAAGGTATCAAATAACAATATACACATTCCTTGCTCACTTACTTTAAATGATAGGTGGATGGATGAACATACACACACGCACGCACGCTCAAACCAGACTACCATTGCACTCACAGACGTGTGCACGCCCACTCTGGCTCACACACACAGACACATATAAAACATTTCTAGGTGGGATCACTTCCATGGCAGCAAGCTATCCCAGAGGCTGGACACACCCTAGCCACACAGGCATCTCCCTCTATGAACACTCGGGAGTACCCCAGCTGTCGCCCTCCCAGACCCCCCTCCCTAGGGAGCAGGTGGTGAGATTCACCGCCCTCGCTCCATCTCAGCCTGGGTTGCTTATAGAATCCTCTGGGAAGATTTTACAAACACAGATGTCCAGTCACCACCACACACCCATGGTACTTCTCTGGTGGTGGGGCCTGGGAATCAGGAGGTCTGCAGCCTCTAGAGATTCTGTAGGCAGAGCAGATGGAGGACCACTGCCCTACGAGCCTTCTCAGGGCCAGGGTTCCATGGGCCTCCACAGAGAAGTCCACTGGGAGGGGAGCACTGCAGGCGATGGGGAGAGCAGCAGGCTTGCTCCAGGTGGCATGAGATGGAATGTCTTCCCTTGATGAGAGGCTAAGCCTCTGTGCTCATAGGTCTCCTGGGTGCACAAGGAGGATAGTGGCAAGCAGACCCCCTCCCCAAGGTGGCACAGGGCAACTGAGAAGAACTATCTCCCCCACGAGCTCAAAGATGTCCACCTGTGCCTCGCCCACTGTCCCGGACCCTCGGCTGAAAGGCCCCTGGTGGGATTCTTTGAGCTCCTCCAGCTGCTGGATTCAGTTGTTATCTTGTTACTTGGGCCTTGGGATGGAAAGAGGGCCATGCCTGGATACTCATGTTAGAATTTCAACTTGACATTCCTTCCTGGTCCATAGAGAACTTACTGATTGTACTAGTTCTGGGGCTGCTATTACAAAGCACACAGACTGGGCAGCTTAAACAGCAGAAACGTATTGTCTCATGGTTATCAGGCCTGCAGTCCCAGATCTAGGTGTCCACAGGGTTGGTTCCTTCTGAGACTGTGAGGGAGATTCCATTCCATGCTCTTTCCCCTGGCTTCTGGTGGTTTTCTAGCCATCTTGGGCATTCCTTGGCATGTACAGGCATCACCCAATCCTTGCCTTCAGTGTTCACATGGCATTCTCCCTGTGTGTATGCCTGACCCACAATTCACTCAGCACTCAGGAGCAAACCCAGCCAAGATCAGCAAGCCTGGTCTGCACCACCAGGTAACCAACCAGCATATAGTCCTTGAGCAAGAAGAAATGGTTCTCATTTTAAGTTATGTGGTGTTTCCTTGCGTAGGGATAGCTAGCAGATATACCCACCTTCAACACTGATTTTACCTGTGGAATCATTAGAAGCAAATAAGTTTAGCAGAAGCCAGTGTAATTCTGGACCAGACGACACAAGGGAACAAATGCTGAGTCTTATTAATCAAGGTTTCCAAGTGATGGATCTTCTGGCACTGGTTACCTTATGAACAGCTTCAGCACTGGGGGGGATCAGGGGCCTCACTGCAGGAGGGGGTGTCAATTACCAACAATACTAATAACAAACAGTTAATGAATACTAGTGATTATCATACATCTATCATATTATTTTAATACTAAATGATTATATTTTATATAATGATAGAAAGTATTATTATTATTTGAGATAAATTTCTATGTGTTTAACAGGAAAGAGCTTACAAAAGTCACATTTTGAATTCAGGAATCCAGTATTGTTTGTCCTCCTTGGTTCCCAATTTTCCTTTCTTCCTTTTCCTAAGAAAAGTCAAGTCTCAACATGGAGGAACCCAGGTTCTAGAGTGTAGCCAGGAACAGAACCAGCATCAGAATCAGCAAGCTGTTTGCTGTCTGGTTAGGTCCGAGGCATCTGGGCCCACAGATTGAGGGCGTGTAACCCTGTTGGCCCTGGGAGCTGAGTGGCTCAGGTTCAGCCAGGACCATACGGGATGTCAAGGAAACACAGGGGCTGTGTTATGCCTAGCCAAAAATTTCCGAAGAGCATTCTTCCAGGATGGCCTGATTCCTAAAGTTGTACTAAGTCAGGCTTCATGGCAAGTTCTAAGTTTCACATAATCCATAAGACACATTGCCCTGTCCTAACCTTTCCCTTTAGGAATTCAAATTTTCTTGCATCAAAAATTTCCTTTTCTTGTTTCTTAATATGCTATTTTTCACACTGTAGAGGTATTCTTTCCACTTTTAAGCCTGTCAACCACTTTTTGGGAAAGTGTCATGGGGCCTGGCCCAGTCCGACCTCCCATGGGACAGGGAACAGTGCTCTTACCCCACTCACCTGGGAAGCCAAGGGCAAGTCCGGGTTGTCACCTGTGCCTCTGACCCACCAGCAATAGATGGGAGAGTCCTACAACCCCCTCCTTGGGTTACATTCATTTGATAGACTGGCTCACAGAACTCAGGGAAACATTTTACTTACCAGATTACTTGTTTATTACAAAAGGATATAACTCAGGAACAGCCATATGAAACAGATACTTAGGGCAGGTATGGGGAAGGGTGTGGGGTTTCCATGCCCTCTCCAGGCACCACTCTCCCCTAAACTCCACCTGTTCACCAACCTGGAAGCTCTGAGTCTGGTCCTTTTGGGTTTTTATGGAGGCTTCATTACATAGGCCTGCTTGATTAAATCATTGATCAACCTCCAACTGATTCAACCTCCAGCCCCTCTTCCCTACCTGGAGGTCAGGGGATGGGAATGAAAGTTCCAACCCTCTAATAACACGGTTGGGTCCCTTGGCAACTGGTCTCAATTTCGGTGCAAAGTCAGCTCATTAACGTAACAAAATACACCTTTATTGCTCTCTGCACTCAGGAAATTCCAAGTTTGGAGAGCTCTGTGCCAGAAATTGGAGGAAGACCAAATATATACATCTTATTATAAATCACAAATGGGTTCCACGTGTTCTATGGCCTTTATATACCTTGTCCACCAGTTTCCTTCACCTCAGCCCCCAACCTGGCCCCCGGGCTGGAGTTTGCCCTCTATCTGAGTCACTCAGAGCACTGAATTCAGTGAACGGCTAAAAAAACTGGAAAACGTTCATCCCTGAAAAGGATATTGTTTCTCTCTTCACAATGGAAAGATTCATTTTGGTTGTATTCAGAAAGGGAAAAACATTCCTAAAAGTGAACCCTTTTATACCAGCTATCCTTCTTTCATTTCATCTGTTGAACTTATAAAAAGAGAGCCCCTGGGTGTCCTCCTGTGATCGTAGGTAAGAGTTGGAAAATCTGATTCCCTTGCAGGCCACATTCAACACACTCAGCGATAATTAGAGACCCTCGTTTACCAAGCATGCAACGCCCTGAACTCAGGACACAAGGACCCTCTGCCGACTGCAGAACCTTTGCCAGCCCCCAGTCTGGCAGACACTAACCAGGAGCTGTGTGTCTGTGTGTGTGGAGCAGGGAGGGGGTTCTAAGGCCACACACACCCCCAGGCAAGCCTTTACGGAAAAATTCTCCCACTTTTGAAGAGTGTTTTCAAGGAAACAAATATGACAGAGAGATGGAGCAGGACGCCCTGCGCAGCCAGAGGGTCCCACTGTCCCTGCCCAGGCTGCCTGGCGCTGCAGGGCTGCCAGAAGCAAGCGGCACCTACAGGCTCAGGGCGAGCTGGGCGAAGGAGGCCTGAGACCGCTGCCACCGGTTTCCTCTCCATCCTTTACAAAATGTGCAAAACCGGCCAAGCTGGGCTAAACTGAATAGGAAGGACTCTGGAACCATGAAGCAGGAGCCCAGACTCCTCGGATCTGCAGGAGGGAAGAGGTCAAGGAGGCCAGGAACAGTCAGTGGAGCAGAGTGGTCTCAGGCGGGACACGTGCCTGAGAACACGCACTGGCACACGTGTGAACTCAAGCTCCAGCGCACACACATGCACGGAGGGGGGGGACGTGCAAGCCGACACTGATGCGCATTCGCCTACACCCGGCTCATATACGCGCGTGCTCACACTGGAACGCGTGCACGTGCGTTCACACACACATGCCGTCAACAGGTGTAGAACACGAGCTGGGCTTGTAGCCGTGCCGGTGGACGCGCCTCTGCTGCGCTCTCAGACTCCTGGAGCTAGTAGCACAACTGCGCAGTCCCCGACCTGGGCCGGGACCAACCCGCGACCGCAAAGCCTCCGCGATCGATGGCTACACCTAGGCCCCCAGCAGCCCCGGCACAGGCCAGTCAACTGCTGCCCAGACCCCAGGGCCAGGAGCGCAGCTACATCCCAGGAGGACGAAGCTTCCTCGACCCCCCTCGTCTCCCATCACTTCACAGACTCGAGAGAAAAGCACATTCGTGTACATTCAGATCTGCGCATCCCTAAGGAAGTCCGGGCACCCCTGCTTCGCAGCTGATCTCCCCACGGGGCGGGAGGGCGGACCCAGCGGGACCCAGGCGCCGTTCTGCCGCATTCCGGCGGGCGGCAGGTGTCCGGCCATTGGATGCGCCGCTCCGGCCCTCGGGAGTGGGCATCGGGGCGCAGCGCGGCGAGGTGCCAGCCAGTGCAGCCGTGCGTGGACTGCAGGTCCGGAGAACAGAGCGGGTGTCCCGACCTGCTGACGCCGCCGCCCCGCGCTCGCGGTCCCCTTTCCACCCGCGTGCGCCCGGGACGGACGGCAAGGTGCCGACCGCGGGCCAGCGAACGCCCCGGTTCTCCCCGGTCCTCCTCCCCTCGCGCCTCACCCCGCCGCCCTCTCTCGCGCCTCTGTCGCCCCCCTCCTTTCTCCCCTCGCTTCGTCGCCCTCCCCTCCCCTGCCCTCGCCCTCCCCCTCCCCCGCTCTCCCACGGTGCGGGCGGGTTCTCCGCCACCGCCCCGCCGCCGCGGCCGCCACTCCGCCCCCAGCGCGGCGCGGAGCCGCAGTAATAAACCCGGCGCGGGCGGCGCAGTGACTGCGGGCATCGTCCTGCGCGCCGGTCGGGCTGGTCCTCGGTGCCCGCTTGCACGGTCGCGGGGCTGGGTAGCATCCGCGGCCCCGGGCCCCTGCGAGCGCCCCTGGATGGAGCCGTGCGTCCTCCCCGCGGGGGCGCAGCGCCGGCTGCGGGCGCAGGGCGCGCGGGGCAGCCCGGCCATGCTGGCCCCCGGCTGCGCGGCGCTCTGCCTGCTGCTGCTGGCGCAGGTGGGTGTGCAGGTGAGTCCCCGACTGCGGGGGCAGGGTCCCCCGAAGCTCCCCTCGCGCAGCCCCCGTCTCACCGAGGTGTCGCCGCTGTTTTCCAGCAGGCACCTGCGTGCGCCGTGGGACCCACAGCGGCCTCGCCGGGGAGCCCGAGCGTCCGGCGTCCTTCTGGCCCCGCGGAGTGGCCGGGCTGGGTGGAAAAGGGCGGTAAGTGCGCGAAGGGGGTTCGAATCCTTGCAGTGCAGCAGCTTGTAAACCCTCTAAGGCTAGTTTACCAGGCTCTGCAAATGTTCATAACTCTGGGAATTCTCTGTAAGGTGCTGCCGTGCTTCTTTCCAACCGTAAGAGCGAGCGCCTCTGAGTCAACTTTCACCAATATTTATATTGTTTCCCTGTAAAACAGAAATGGCTTACCAGCGTTATTACCATAAACATTAGGGAAGAAAGCAAGGGAATGTATTTATTTAAAAAACAAACAAACACACACACACACACACAATTAAAGAAGGAGGAAATAATCTAGGAGTTGCATTAATGTATACACAGCAATTATAAAGAGCTTATTATGCCTTTCTTCATCCCCTTGTCCCCTCCCCCTCCTGTTCCCCCTCTGGCCTTTTAAAATGAACATCCTTCACTGTCAGAGCACGGGACAAAAAGACAGTCATTTTGCTCAGTATTTATCACCTTCGTTTCAAAAGGGAGGTCTTCAAGAGTTGGCAGAATGGGTAATTAGCGTTTTGTGACGTCACAAGCAATGTCCAAGTCCTGTGTCATGATTTGCCAGAAAACAGGTCTGATCTTTCTGCAGTGTGTGGTTTTACTTTCACTGCTCACAAGCGGCATTTATCATTTCATGCCTCAGGGGATGGACCTCTCTGTCCTGAACTGCTTTTGGGTAAACCGGAAAGCAAGTGTGGAATGTCGGTAGCTACCGGGTTTTTAATCTGAACCCAGTCCACTGGCAGTTGCTAAATATGAGTACTTTGCATCAATTCCAACAATGCGTTGCCATCTCAAATGTTATTAGTGACTTACAGAGGAAGAACTAGGTTTTATTATCCCAACCTATTTTCAGAAAACCTAGAAAATTTGAGTTAATAATCAAGAATTTCTGAGTGCAGTTTCTTCATATTGATAAAATTCCATAAAGACAATCATTTAATATATGCATTAATTATTGAAATTCTCTCCTCCCGAGGGCTGTATGAAGAGTAATAGTGATCAATCCGATGAACGCGGGTACATAGGAACTTTTCCGCGACCACCAGAGGGCGCTAGATGTAAATAATAGAAAACGTTTAAAAATTACTTGTCACTATGTATTTGCAAGAGAAAGTTATCTATTTAAAGCTCACTTCCTTGGTCTTGCCCTTGTCTTCTTTAATGTTTCTCTTACGATTCATTCTAGTATGTAGTTATTTATATTGTAGTTAGCTGTCTTCTTCCACTTAAAAAAAAATTGTTTGTGAAAATTCTAGTTTTCTAAAATCATGAAAATTCCTGAAGGTCTCAGGAGAATTTTCAGAGTGTTTTCTAGTAGTTATGGGGTTTTCTGTGAGGTAAGAGCATTAGAGATAGAGAACCACTTCCAGGAGGAGAAGCCAAGACTTCCTGCCCGAGGGTGCCCTTCTCCTAGGGAGGAGCGTCCTGCAAGCTGGACTCCAGCCTGGCTGGCATGTGGCTGTAATCACCTGGCACCTCAGCTGGTGTCACAAGCCCAGCGTTCCCATGACAACCACTTAGCTCGCTTGGTCAGAACCTCAGGGGGAAGGTGGGAGCCATCATCATTGAGGTTCTCGCCTAGTGGACACACCACTCCCTCATCCCTCACGGTGCAGGTGTTTTAGGTCTTTAATTACAAAAGGCTAAGTTGAGAGAGTGGGTTTCAGTGGAAAGCTTTCACACGACCAGAGAAAGACTCTTTATGCTTGGCAATGTTACCTCTTTTGACCTAGGATAGCAGATGTGGAATAGACTTTGTGTGATGCTGTGGTTACTTTACTGTTGCATGTCTGGGTATCCCTTCACAACACAAAGGTGCCTTTGAAATAACTCTTTGGCCATGAAGTTTGTTTAACACATAGTTCAACCTATATTGCCAATGTTCCTGGGAGTCTGGAGTAATTATGCAATAAGATAGAGAACTCCATGTATTCTGTGATGCAACAATAGATAACTTCATTGAGGTCAATTCTATTTTCAGACCTTCAGTACACCCATTTCATTTTGGCTGATTCAACATAGCTTTTCCCTAATAGGAGCCTCGAATGCTTTTCCTACAAATTTACCATTGTCATAATAATAGTGGGTTTTGTTAAGAGCAAACACATAGCACGAGTTTGTTAACTTTTAAAAATCTAGAGTGAATTAAGCTTCCAGGTCAAGAGTCAGAAATTCTTTAGAACTTTGTTTCATTGGACATGAGAGATCTGTGTTTGTGTGTGTGAATCTAAAGTATATATTGATTTATATTCACACATTCACGTGACTTGAGACAGGGCAGGTTGGCCCAGGGATCTGCTAGTAAATGTTTAACAACAGATTCTCCAGGCCTCTGATTTTGTAACATTTGCTGGTTCCCATGGGGTAAATACTCCCACCATGGCTGATTTCAAGCTGTGGACGTGATGCCATTGAACACAGAGTTAGGACTTGATGTGCAAAATCTGTTCTCCGCAGCTGGTACTAGCAGCCCCTAGCATGCTCACAGGTGCTCCACACCTCATGCCCTCAGTTTGGAGCTGGAGTCTTCCTAGACTTGATGCTGTGGTCAAAACACCTTTAGAAATGAAGTAGATCAGGGTGCTGACTGAAGCAGCCATGCATGAATTTCTCCTCCTTAGAAAAACCTGTGTAGGACGGAGGTCTTGTTTCAGGGATTCTCAAGGATCAGGAATCTCACTAACTTCTTTATTCTTGAAATCACAAGCCGGTAGTTTGGGGGATTACAATCTTAAAACATAAGCTTGAGAGTTAGTTTAGAATTGTCATTTTATAGCAATGATCTATTGCCTTCTGCATGGGGAGAAGCTATGCTTACTTTGTTCATTCATAGAATTCTTTAGCTATGACCCTTTTCACATTTATTTATACATAACCGACAGTGCATATCTGCACTGAGGACTGCTCTTTGATGAGATCAGGGTTTCTCTGCCTTAGCACTCTTGACCTTTGTTATGGGAACCTGTTCTGTGCATGGAAGAATGTGTAGCAGCCTCCCTGGATTCACCCACTGCATTCCCAGAGCACCACTATCCCCTGCGCTTTCGTGAAAACCAAAATGTCTCCAGACATCCCAAGTGTCTCCTGTGGGCAGGGGTGTGGGGTAGCACTCCCGCTGAGAACCACTGGCCTAAATTTTCACCCATGTGCACCCTCATTCTCAGAAGGGATCGTAACTGGTTACAAGAAGTGGCTTTGCAGTGATTGGAGCTGGTGTTCTGGGCAGGCTCAGGCCAGTTCTCCAGAGCTGATCATTACCTTGTCAGGAATTTTGTGAGCTGGTGTGCCGAAAATCAAAATACGTAAACTTGGGTGAAATAAATAATATTCAAAACAAGATTCAAACACTGAAAACTCATCACTTCACACTTCTTTAAGTTTTGAGGTTACGTATCCTCTTGAGGTTCTTTGTCTGTATTGCCTCTGTATGGTGGAAATACTTTATAATGGTGTGCTACCGTGCAAACCTCTAAACTCCGTGTTCAGTGAGGTCACATGGTAATTGAAATTAGCCATGGTGGGAGTCTTTATACCAGGGAAACTGGCAAATGCTTTCAACCAGGCTACCCCATGACCCCCACCCGTAGCTGGTTGTGAAAGATGTACCAGCACAACACGTGCGTTTCTGTACAACAGGCTTGAAAGTTGTCATTTTGAAAAATAGGTATTATATGTCTCCCTACCAATAAAAGATAAAGAGTGTATGCCCTCCAAAGTAAAGGTCATAAAAATGGCCTTTTAATGGTAATCATCCTTTTATGTGCAATACATCTGCTCACTAGCCAGTGTTTGGAACAGTCCACCTGCTTTGTCCTCATCCCACGGCCTCTGTTGCGATGGAAACAGGCTAGTGTGAGGTGCAGACACTCCCTGAGAGCCCGCAGGTCAAGAAGAAAGTTATTAACACGACCACGTCACACCAGCTTTTCCCCTGAGTCCGGAAGGCCGGGGATGAGGAAGGTGGTTTGGAAAAATGCAAATTAAATGAGCAAGTGCTTTTCACTGTTTTTTAGGAGTAGCCGGGAACAGACTGTGATCACATACTTGCACCAGGCACATTCATTCCTAATTTGTTTCCCCCTATGTTTTTTTTTATCATTGCATAGAATTTAAGCAGATTTGTTTCACTTTCTCATTGTCCTAAGTAAAGTATGAAGTGATCCCAGTGCATTTTGCCTTGGCAGACACGAGTGCCCCGCTTTGACAGGTATTTCCAAGGTTGGTTGTCGAGTTGCCAGCCAGAACCTGCTTCCTGTCTAATCTGCATGGGCCACAGCTCACCAGTTACCTGCACTGGGCATGTGGGGCAGGCCTGTGGGCCCAGGAGGGGCCCTTTGACCTGAGGAAACAGGAAGCCTGGACTCAAACAGGCCATCGCTAAGCTTTTGGTTATCCTGCTGCCTGATGGGTTGGCTGCCAGGCCTCTGACTCTCACCTTGCCGTGGGCCTCAGCCCAGGGGACTCTGGACGGTGCCTTTCCATCCCTGGCCTTCTCTGTCTCTCCCAAAGCCAAACACATGCCTTTTATGACCATCCCCTGGCTGCCACCCTCTCTATTCCAGTGTAACCTTTCAGATACCTGCCAGGATGGCCCAGGGACATGTGGGCAAGTACCTATACAAAAAGAGTTCTGGTTGTGAAGAAAAATTACTTTTTCCAGAAAAAAAAATAATTTACCTGAGTACAGTTCACTTATGACCAAATAGCACTTCTGTAGGACGTTGTTTTATTTTATCTCATAGCACCAAGAAGCATGCCCAATTCATGCTAAAGGCCCGGTTATTAAGTATCTAACAGAAGAGCCTCCTGAAAGCATATATTGGCAATAAAAGGGGAATATATACAATTTCTTAGGATGTTAGAATCAGGATGAGAATATGAGAATCAGGTCTTGTCATACACGTAAGAGGAAGTTGCATTTTGAATCGTTAGGGACTTTCCACCTCAGTATAGGGCTAGCCCTCTGGGGCTTGGGTCTGACATCCATTTCAAAGATATCTCAGAGGAAGCTTAGAGAAACCCTGACATCCTATTGCCCTGTTATTTTCTGGTGTTTAGACAAAATGCAGGCTAGGAAGCCGGCCCTCTCCAAAGGTCCATCGCTGGCATGCAGATGGAGACACTCACAAGATGTGTTTAAATATTTGAAAGGTAGAAGCCAAGCTAAGAGATTGTTAACTAAAGTATTTTGTAGCCTCTGCTTTGACAAATCTACCTTCGCATGGTCTAAAAGTCCAGGTTCAAGTTTAGAACATGGCGGTGCAGGAAGATCCTACCTCTGGCGTGAAGCCCACCCCTAGGTCTCTAGTCCATGTCTGTCCTGCCCTCCCAGAAACAACCTCTCCCTGACCTCTGGATGGCAGAGATGATGTGTTAATGGTGGGAATGAAAGGAAGAATCCCTGTCAAAGCAATGAAAAATACATGATGCTAGCAGGGAAGACACCTCTTTGAAGAAGACAGTTATGATATTCGAGAAAGGCAGGTGAGGGCCACCGCCCAGGATTCTGGTGGAGTTACAGATGTTTTCTCCATACTTTGCACAGAGAAGGGAATGACACAAATGCTCCCCAATGCAAAACTATAAGACAGTCTGTGACAGAAGCCTGGCAGATCATATGGGTGCCCCAAATCTGTTAGCTCCTTGGGGTTTTCTTGACTTTTTAAAAATAAATCGTTTATTTGAATACATTTTTACCTGGTATAATACAAATTCGAATTGGAAGAAGAGTGTGGTGCATGTCTTTGAACAACCTTGAAGTGTGAAATGCCAAGAAGCCAGGCCAGTCAGAGGCTCAGCAGTGGTTTTCATTTGGAGAAAAGACACATCTGAGCATCTACCATACCTGCATTCTGCCTTTTCTGCTGTAGTTCAATGATTTAATAATTAAATATTTAAAAATGAAATGCCAAAGAATGTCCATCGTATTTGTATTTTTAACTGTTTTCTGAAAAATGATCAGTAGTTTTAAGCTCAACTTTCTTATCAATAGACTAAAGATGTTGGTAAAAGACAATATGACTAAAGGAATATTTAAAGCTATAAAAATAATGACATTATAATTACTCTACAGTAATTACTCTGTAATCTGAAAAGCCCATTCTTAGTTTCATTTGCTCTGTAATATGTTTCTCCTTAGAAGTGTCATAGCATTTGCTGGATTGGTAATAACAGATTATAGGAACAACAGTGACTTTGCAAAATGCCCCTTTTAAGATTTTGCCTTTTAACTCCGATTTTATGCTTTCTGTAGTTCGGATTTGAGGCTGGGTGGTTGTTGACGCTTCCTCCATCCTTTTTTGCTGGGTGAAAATACCATCCGGTAGTAAATGATATTCGAAGACTTCCTGATCCTTTTCAGAATTCTGAAATTACTCAGCCACACCCCCTCTCTCACTTTCAGAGTATGACCTGGTGTCTCCCTACGAGGTTGACCACAACGGAGACTACGTGTCCCATGAAATCATGCACCCCCAGAGGAGGAAAAGGGCGCTGGCCCAGCTCGGAGCTGACTCTCTGCACCTTCGGCTGAAAGGCTTCAGGCATGACTTCCACCTGGATCTGAAAACTTCCAGCAAGCTGGTGGCGCCTGGATTTCTCGTACAGACTTTGGGGAAGGGGGGCACTAAGTCGGTGCAGACTTTCCCACCCGAGGATTTCTGTTATTATCAAGGCTCGTTACGATCCCACAAAAATTCCTCAGTGGCTCTTTCGACCTGCCAAGGTTTGGTGAGTACAGTTGTTGCCACCTGTTTTGAGACCGTGGGGGCAGGGATGTAGGGAAGGGAGCAAGTGACAAGATTTGGGCTCCTTCTCCCATTATTGCAGTACAGATTTCTTTGATCTCTCAAAGCAGAAGGAAAATTGCCAAGCAATGCTTTCTAAGATATGCTGGGCGCTTCCTATCCCCAATTTGGAAACAGCATCTAGGTTCCGCCTTCTGTTGTCGTTGGTCTACAACGATTGTGGCAGAGCACTGCAGTTTGAAAACTGTGCGTGAGAACTTACGGACAATTCTGAAGACTTTGACTTCTTTGGGGATGGTTTTACTCTGACTTACTGGTTACTCTAACTTGCTGGTCACTTACTAGCACTGGAGGAATGTTTTCATCTTGAATAGAACAACAGTGTTCAACTGATTGGCCATGTGCTTGAAAGCACTTTATTTCTGTCATTCTGATGTTGATAGTATATTTACAGATTAGAACATTCATTTCAAAAACAGTGGTGAATCCATGTCAGGGCAGTGCTGATCTTATTGGGCTAAAGATTCTATTAGTGCTTTCTTCATTTTCTTAATATCTGACTTAGACATTAAACATCCTTAGATGCTTCAGGTGGTCCCCTTTGCTTGGATCCTAGAGTGAGGAGCATCTGGCCAAGTTGAGAATGTACATAAATCCCTCAGGCTGACCTAAGCTGAAACTTTAATGGCTTACCTTTTACTTTTCTTAGAATATTTCCATAACTTTCGGGAAGGAAATCTTAGTAGATGCTTAGATTCTTGGACACAAATTGATTAGTCAGACACAGATGAGGGAGACATGACATAAGTAGCAGAGTGAAAAGGTGTGGTCCAAACAATAAGATCTTGACCATGTTAAAGGTTTGGCAAATAGATTTTTGAACATTTGTTACATCTCCAGAAAGTGATCTAAGCCTGTCTTATTCCTTTCCCTCTTTGAAAAGAGATAATTCAGACTCTACAGCTCATAAGGATTTTGTGTACGTGTATGTGAATACTGGATGCTGAAGGCGCATTCATAACCAATTCCTTAAAATACTAAATATGTGGAAATGCTATGTCCTGTTATTTTTTTAAAAATATTAGCATTATGCTTTTTAGGGGGAATTCAGTTTGGGCTGGGCTCATATCTACTTTATTTGGAAAGACTTTTGGTTTGAGAATGGATACAATGGGGAATAGTCAAGGGTGGGGTGGTGGTTATTTGGCACACTTGTTAAGCATAAGGACAGTGTGGTTGATTTCTCCCATGCTGTCTCAACAAAAATAGATCTTTCTTAATGAAAGAGCTAGAACTCTTCATGTAATGCACTAAAGGGAGATATCTCTTCCTTGGCTTTCTTCAACAAAGGCTTGCTCAGACCAGAAATGGAAGCCATCTGTGTGGTAAGGAGATGCGCCATGCCCTTCAGAGCCCTCTTGGATTTGTGGAGACGGAGCAAGGTGCTTTCTTCCCATTAGCCCAGCAGGGGTGCAGGCTCGAGGATGCCCCTGGTCTCTGTGAGCCTAAGGCTTCCTAGTGATGGCGTGATGGCTGAGCTATGCCCTGGAGTCTGTCCCGTGAATAGAGTTGGCTGACAGCAGCTTGAAATTTCTGGCTCTCTTTGAACTCAATGGGAGTTAACAGTGAAAGTTGTAAATGACAACTACATGAAAGATAAAGGAGTGAAAAGAACAGGAAAAAGACTCCTCTGGATAATAAACACTGGAATGTAATATTTTGGTGACTGCAATAGAAAGCTGTGTGCTTTCACCATTCATCTTCCAAATACATTAATTCCAACTAAAGAGATATTTTGTCTGTAGATGGTCACTACAAACATGACCTCAACTAGACTTATGAGTGTGAGATCCAGGGGCATTTGCCGTATGATAGGACAAATCAAAGGCATTTTAAAGAAGAAAAGGGGAGGATTAAGAAGTCCTCTCTCTTAGCCAGATAATAAAGTTATTGAATGGAAATGCCCCTCAAGTAGTTGCCAAGTCTGTTATTTCTTTCCTGATTGATGGTTACCCCATCTGTCCTCTTTCAAATCTGTTAACACATGAAGAAAAGTAGCATACCTTTTGCATTAGATGACGGTTCCTTTTTTGTTATTATTGTTCTTCTTGGTTCTTTCAGGTTCTAATTAAAGTTCCAGGTAGATCCCAGTTAAACATTTTTTTAATTTGGTTTCTAGATGACTCAGCTATCTGATGGGAGTGAGGAGTGTGGTTCTAATTTATAGTAAATACATATTCTTAGTAAATACATATTCTTAAAGAAGAAAGACAATACTAAAGTGAGCATTTTACTTTGAATCTCTTGTGAATAATGAATGTCTTGTGCTTCAGAAGTGTGTCTCACTGGAACCTGTCAAAGTTGCATCCAAGGAGTGTATTGTCTGATGAGACAAGCAGGGAATAGGCAATTTTACTGAAGAGTGATAAAATAAGGACAAATATGGGTGCTAGGAGAACTGAAATGAAGATACCTCACCCTATCTTGGTGAGAGATAGCAGCATCAGGGTAGGTTTCTGGAGGAAATATTGTCCAAGCCAAATCCTTATTGTAGAATTGGAATGTGTTGCTCATGAATGGAGGAGTAACAAGCCATCTCAGGGAAGATGATGGAGACCAGTCAAGCTCATGGAATCCTTGATAACACCATCCATGACTGTTCAGAGATTAATATTTGTATATGAAGCCCAAGTATATTAAACTAAATAAGGTCTGTAAGCCCTAAAATGACTTCTAGAGTCACTCTGACATTGCCACCAAGTATATTGATTCAAGATATTTCTCATTTTGCTAAATAAGATTAATAAAAAAAATAGTATCTGTTAAACTTATGTCTCTACCAAAATGACATAACAAATCTGTTCTGATTACCAAACACAAGCACATAAACGTGTGTCACACAGCAGGTGCTTTTCAGTACTTGTTAAATAATGGATAGAATTACTGGGTGTCTTACAGTGTAAGAAACAATGATGACAATGACAGTAGCAGAGGGAACAGTAATAAGTTACTGAATGTTATTTGCCAAATACTTGCCTAATAGCTTCCCATTTGTTATCTCACTTAGCCTAATGATAACTCTAAGAGATAGGTACTATTTTTTTAACAGCTTTATTAAGGTATAATTTATATATCATAGAGTTTCACCCCTTGAAAATTTATAATTCAGTGTTTTTTTAGTATATTTCCTGACTTCTGCAAACATCACCACAATCTAATCTGAGACATTTACATCACCTAAAACAAAACAAAACAAAACAAAAAAAACCCAGTCCAGTCCCTCCCATTTCTCTCAAGCCCTCATCAGTCCTAGGCACCCATTAATCTGTCTTCTTTGCTTATAGATTTCCTAATCTGGCCATTTCTGATAAATGGAAGCATACGATACGTGGTCTTTTGTGACTAGCCTCTTTCACTTAGTATACTGTTTGTTTAAGATTCATCCGTGTTGTAACATGTTTAAAGATTTCATTATTTTTATTAGTAAATAATAATCCTTTGTATACATATGCCACTTCTTTTTATTTTAATGCCTATCAATTGATAGACATTGTTTGTATTTTCTTTGGTTGTGTGAATAATGTTGCTATGAACATTTGTGTACAAGATTTTGTATAGACATAAGTTTTCATTTTTTTTGAGTATTTACCTAGAAGTGTAGTTAGTGGATCCTATGGAAACTCTAAGATTAAACTTTTAGGAGATTCTAAACTGTTTTTTCACAGTAGCTGCACCATTTTATGTCTACCCAGCAATGTACAAGGGTTCCAGTTTCTCCACATTCCAGACAACACTTGTTCTTGTCCACCTTTTTTTCTTATAGACATCCTCATGGACATAAAGTAGTATTTCACTGTGGTTTTTATTTGCCAGGTAGAGATTATTGGTTGACAATTTTTTTTGTTGTTGTTGTTTTGTTTTGTTTTGTTTTTCCTTCAGCACTTTGAATATACCATCCTACTGCCTTCTGGTTTCCATTGTTTCTGATAAGAAGTCTGCTGTTTATCTCGTAGTTTTGTTATACTTAAAGCATTGTTTTCCTGTTGCTGTTTCCAATGTGTCTTTGTCTTTCAACATTATTACTGTCAAGTGTATAGGTGTAAGTATCTTTGAGTTTATCCTTCTTGGGATTATATGAGCATCCTGAATGTTCATATTAATATTTTTCCTCAATTTGAAAAGTATGTGACCATTGTTTCTTCAAATATGTTTTTCTGCTCCTTTCTCTCTCTCCTCTCCTTTGGTACTCCCACTATTCATATGTCGGTGTGCTTCATGATGTAGCAGGTTTCTCTGAGGTTCCATTCATTTTTCTTCATTCTTTTTCCTCTGTGCTCATTAGATTGCGTAATCTTGATTGATTGATCTGCAAGCTCACTGATTCTCTGCTGGTAGTTCAAATCTACTGTTAAGCTTCTGCAGTAAATTTTTCATTTCAGATATTGCACTTTTCAACTTCAATTTGGTTCTTTTTATAATTTCTCTTATTCTGTATTATATGAAACACTGCTATGAGGCCTTGCTTTAATTCTTTTGATATAGTTTCCTTTGGTTCTTTGAACATATTTATAATAGTTGCTTTGGAGTGTTTGTCTACTAAGTTAAAATCTGGGTCCCCTCAGAAGCAGTTTCCGTTGCCTCTTTCTTTTCCTGTATATGGGTCACACTTTTCTGTTTCTTTGTGTGTCTCACAATTTTCTTGCTAAATACTAAACATTATAGATAATATATTTTAGCAACTCTAGATACCTTAAGACTGACCACACACCACCACTCCAGTGCTTGTTGCTGCTGTTTTCTTTCTTACTTGTTTAGTGACTAGTTCAGTGAAGTCTGTTTTCCCTGCAGCATGCAGCCTCTAATGTTGCTTCTCAGAGAGTGCAACCTCGGAATGTGCACAGTCTTTCAGAAAGCCTGTGCTGATCTGCTGCCTCTATTGGTACCACAACCAGCTGTTACTCTACACTAACTGCTAGGTGATTGCTTTTTTTTTTTTTCCCCAAGCACACTTCAGCATAGATTGCTCCACAGTCTAATTTGATTATAGAAGAGCCTTACAGGATTAGGATGCTGCCAGGTTTTGAGACTACTCCAACACCAGGAGGAATCCTCTTGTCTTTTTCCCTGAGTCTCTCTGCTAAACTTCTAGTCAGTGTACTGTTTTGCTTATTGTTATGTGTATCATGGAACAACAACCTTCTCTTAATTGCTTGCAAGTAAGATACCCATTATTTTTGACAATACCATTAGACATGAACTTTCACACACTCTGTTCCAAATATAGCCATTCATTTTAAGTGAGCTTCTTGTTCTTAGAGCTTGCTTCTGGCTTCTTTTCCTGGGAAAAATGTGTGTGCCACATTTTGGAGCTGGAACTAGTAGTATGCTTCTCCTCCCAAAGTGACACCGCTACTCTATGAGTGGAGCTCTGGGTGGAAATAGTAGCTCCTGGTCTTCTCTGCTTTTGCTTCCTGGCTTGAAATCTCTACCATACAAATGTTCCTGGTTGGGGATGTTCAGGGATCAATTATTCTCAACCTGCTGAGCCTGGAGTAGAGCTTCCATCTTATAAGCAGGGGCTGCTTAGCACAAGGGAAATCAATTCTTATGGCCATGCCTGTCCAGAATAGAGCTTCTGCAATATAGAACTGAGGGGATAAGAGATGTTGGTGCCTTGTTTCTCCTGACTTGAAAATACAGCCCTAGAATGGGTGTTGGGCAGGATAGGGAGCCCTGGTCTTTTTAGAATATACCTAGGATAGAGCTCTGTCACATTGAGCAGGGGGAAAGGTGAGCATGTGACTATACCATGGCTCAAAGGTCACCAAATTTTACCATTCTTTTACAGATTTACTAAATTTAATTAGATAGATGATTTTCCACTTTTTTTATTGGAATATGGGAGGGATAAATCAGAAGCTTTGGATGAACACACACACACTACTATATATAAGATAGATAACTAAAAAGGACCTATTGTATAGCACAAGGAACTCTACACAATATTCTGTGATAACCTATATGAGAAAAGATTTTCCACTTTTTATGCCCTTAGGACAATTTCCAGAGACTTCAAATGGGGTGTGTGTGTGTGTGTGTGTGTGTGTGTGTGTGTGTGTGTGCAATTTTCAGCAGGAAAATGGTTGTTTCACTTGAGAGAGGATCTTCCACATTCCTTACACTGCCATTCTGGAAGTCAGTCTCTGCTAAATGCTATTATTAACATATTTTGCAAATCACTGCCCAAAGCTATTTTATTATCCCCATTTTACAGATGATTCCTTAGGTAATTCTTGAAAGAGTGGGATTTTGACCTAAGTTGACTGACTTCAGAAACAACACTTTAAATCACAATACTATTTTGCTTCCCTTGATCATGAGGTCATTGCTGCACTATAGGGACCTACAAAATCATTTATATGGATTTCCATTGCATCATCCTTGAATACTCTCTAAAGTCTAACGATGTTTGCATTTGGTTTCCACCTCAATACAACCTTCCTCAGTATCAAGCCCTCTCTGAACTTAGTAGGCCCATTTGTAATGTATCAGGCCCTTATACTAAAAAAACATGAATTCATTCCATAATCATTTATTTATAGGTTTGTTTTTTTATACCAGATTGTGAGTTCTTGAAGAGACACTGTTTTATTCATCTTTGTATCCCCAAGTTCCTGTTAACACAACCTAGTTCTTTTTCTTGCAATGAATGATTGTATTTCAAATTAACAACCAAAAATACTACATCTTCTCAACCTCTATTTTGAGATATGAATAAACATAAAATTCATTTTATAATTCATTTCATATGATTTCCTTCCATGACTAATGTCAAATAATCTAAATTGTCTTTTGAAGCACAGTTTATTCAGAAGTGGTCTAATCAATAAGATTTCTGACAAACTATTTTTAAAAATCCCCATTGTCAATACTTTAAATGAGGTTTCTTTGGAAATATTTTCTGTTACATGTAACAGGATTAGATTTTCTTAAAGGATTTCATGCACGTTCTGTACTTGGATTAGTACTTTACCAAAAAAATTAAATAAAGAACAGCATCAAATCTATTGTCTGTCCTTGGCACAAAATCTGCCTGAATTTTAGCTCCTCTTGTGTAATTGTTAAGGCATTAATGCAAAGGATACATATCACTTCTCCTAAAATCTAATTATTCTCTTGCTTTCAATAGTGTTGGAAAACTTGTAAATGCCACAGTTCTCAGTTCAGTTTGAGAATTCCCTCACTTGGTTGCAGACTTACTTGTGGCCCTGGTTTGAATTGTACTAGGTTTTATTTCCAGATAAAAACTCCAGGGATTCTCTGGAAACTCTAGTCATTGAGAGTTTTCCTAAAGCACCCAATAAATCCTTGGAAACTGTCTGAAATGTTGCCAAGTTTTCAATGGACTTTGAAAAATGTTCTTGAGCAAGGAAAATAAAACAGGAGCAGAAAGGAAGAGCCAACACAGGAGATGGCTAGAAGGGCTAATATGAGTTTTAAAAGAAAAGTATCACTGTCTGAGGAGGCCAGTGATGGCATACCAGTTGAAAATACATCAGGCTTAGGAGACATGCAGGAAAATGGTAAAGAAAATAAGGTTTTTGGATAAAGTATCACCAAAGTTATTGATTATTAGGAAATTTAAAAGGTGGGTGTGGGGAACTAATTGAAAGTACTGAATCATTACATGAATTTCTGCTAATTACTTAAGAATAAATACAGAATAAATCTTTAAATTGACAAAATGGAATATAGTTCATTATTACAACTAGATCAAAGTAACATTTATGAGATAATATTTTGTACTTGTTATGACCAGATTTTTCTATTAGCTTACCATTAATTGTAAACAGAAATGAGATGATTAGAGAAATTTAAGTATAAAATGTATGATTTTGTTCCATTTCGCTTATTTTTCAAGTGATGAACCTGAGAATCAAAGAGGTGGAGTGGCTTGGCCAATATTACAAAGTCAAGTGGGGTTTAGGACGGTCTAAGGATGTATGTCTTTAGGTTCTCTGTCCTGCGATATTTTCACTGAAACAAACAGGATGCTATTACTTTTCATTATAGTGAGGGAACAGCTGAAGGCTTTAAATGTTGGACTATGTGCCAGAGATTTTAAAGATAAAGCAAGGGAGCCCTTGCTCTGGAGGTGTGGGGCAGGTGGCAGTGGGAAGAGAACAGAGTGGCAGGCTTCCTTCTGGTTAGTGTTTGGTGTTCCTGATGCCCTTTGTTGGGAATCACATGTTTCCACTGTATGGCAGCTCTCGTATGGACAGTCTCTATGGCCAATAAAATATTTGCTGTGAGGGTCATCGGAATGGTGTTTATCTCCACAACCAGTATGACCAGGATTTTCTCCAAGGCCAAGATTAGCCTGAGAACAGCCATGTGATCCCCTTGGAGGGGCAGGAATGTGATTCCTGTGGCCAATTCCTCTGGGGGATGACTCAAGTCTAGGATTTTCCAAAGGACAAGGATACTGAAACCTACATTTTCGAGAGTGACTGTTTAAGAGAAAGTCCAGGCCAGAGAGAGTACAAGAGGAGCCCAGATGAAACCAGACTCTTAAAAGCACGATCCTGCCTTGCCTGAGGTTCAACCAGAGCAGTCTGACTGTATCTGCTTAACACACAGGTAACATTTTTCTTCTTAAATGTCACTTTCACCACGAGGACCTCCCTGATCCACCCCCATCTAAAATCACCTACTCTTCCCCCTCCACACATACTTCCTATCCTCTTCCCTATCATATCTGTATTAATCATAGTCCAGTTAGGAAACAGAAACCACACAAATTAATTGAAAAGAGAGAACTAACACAATGCATTAAGTAGGTATTAAAGAACTGAAACAAGAAAAAGAAAATACCCAGATACAACAGGGTAGCAAGTGCAGGAAGCTGCTACTGGACCTGGAGCTGAGGGACTGAGGGAAGAAGTTGGGACTATTAAAATTTAAATGCTTGGAGCTGGGCTCAAACCCCTGAGTAGGAGGAGCTGGCCAACTGGTGCCAGGGCTGGGAGGGGCAACTTGCTGCTGGTTTTTTAAGTAACCTGTAAACTGCAGTCAGCCGCTGTTACTAGAATTAACTGCCACTGCCAGGATGAAGCCAGGCTGACAGGAACAGGAAGTAGACAGGAAGTCCATGTTGGGCACACACGAAGTCCACAAGTCCACAGGGGCAGACAGGAAGTTCACAGGATGAAGACAGGAAGTTCACAGGGTGCAGACAGGAAGTTCACAGGGTGCAGACAGGAAGTCCATAAATACCAGGCAGGAAGTCTATAAGGAGCAGATATGAAGTGCACAAGTCCACAGGGGGCAGGCAGGAACAAGTTCTTCCACCTTCTTTGAAATCGGATTTGTAGAGTTCCAGACCCAGTATCTCAAAGCAGAGTTTAAAACGGGAGTTTAGAACTGAGAATGGTTTCCTAATACCAAGCAGGCTATTTATGCTAAATATTGAGAGTATAGCAGGGATTTATGTCTGACTTTTTCTTGCTTTGTCCCCAGCACTTTCAGTAATGCCTGACACATATTAAAGCCCGCAATAAAAATGTATTCAATGAACAAATTATTTTTTTAATGGAGAAACTGGAATTCTGGTGCTTTGCAAAAATAATTTGCGCAGCCACTGGTCTGAAGGAGTGGGGGAGGAGGAGAAACGAAAAGTTGAAATAGTAGGGACATCCCACCCCTAACTAGGGAAAGGTTTAGACCTCAAGAAATGGGCCTCACCAGGCCTGGTGGCAGGTTTATTCCTGTGAGGAGATAGAGCTGTCAGACCCATGCATGCAGACATTCCTCCCCTATGATGGACTATTCTTGCCCTTTTTCCTCACTTGATTAAAATTAAGTCCCATGTGTAGCTTTCCTGGAGGGAGAAGCAGCACAGCATTTCCTCAGTAGGCTTGGAAGTGGTATTTCATGACTTATTACACAGGAATAAACTGGCATTCAGAGGCTCGTGTGTGCGTATGTGCATGTGTGTGTGTTCAGTGTCTGTGAGTTTGGTTACTCTAAACCACTCCTGAAGGAGACACTGGAGTAGCATCATCTGTAGGCTGAGGCCAAGCTGTGTATCAGAGTGAATTTTTACACTCAGTGGATCTTCTCTTTGCTCATTCTGGACAACAGCCATCCTCAGTAATCTCACCCCTACTCTCAGATTCCCTGAGCCTCAAAACTCAACTGGAAGCCACTATTTGGATTTGCTCTTCTGTCTATATTCCAGTCCCCATTTATTCCAAGTATGTATCATTTTTACTAATTTTGACTCCTTTGTCTAATGACAACATTCATCCTTTGTCCTCTATTGCACATATTTTTCACTGCTCAAGGATTTGTCTTTAATTTTTAAAGAAGAACAACATGTATTTTAAAGACATTAAATTAAGTAAATCCAGTATTTTTAATTAGTAGCAAAATCAGTGCTAATTTCATTTTCTCTATTTCTGTGAAATTATAGGAAAACTAAATAAAATTATCTCATTTGAAAAATTACAATCTAAAGAAATGTAGGCAGGATTCTTTTTTTTTTTTTTTTGTATAGTTAGTTTACAGTAAATAGGTGTATCTAGTAAGGCATGCACTGTCAATATATGAAAAGTTACCAGTTACAAAACAAAAATTAAACTGAGACAAAACTAAAAACAACAACAACAAAAACTACACACTGTTACCAGATTTACAGTTACATTAAAATGATTGGTTGCCTTTAGCTTAAAAATGGTACTAAAATGATAGAAAGCTTCAACAGGCAATGACAGATATCCAGTTCTTCCAGTTTTCTCTCATTGAATAGGTATATCTCCATCCCTTAAGACATTAGAAATTTGGAGTAAGACATGTAAAGTAACATGTAGTTTAGGTAATTGGTGATTTCTCTCAGTATGCAAAGCCTGAGAAAAATATTTGCCTTGATGACCTTAGGGTCATTTCATCATAGTTTAAATTTTCATGTGAATACATTGTATCTTTCTCTCTTAGATGAAAAAGCAGGGGCTATCCCTTCAATGTGTTTAAGTTCATGCATGTTGGAAACACTTTGAAAGAAGATTCTTAGTTTTGATTGGGCTTGCAGAAATAGCCAGGGCATCCATGCATGGTAGTTCAAGTTGGACCCTGGGAACTGTGAACAGACATGGGGAAGGAGGGGGTCAGAGACTGTTCCATGAAAGGTGAGGCCACCTACCTGCACTCCTACCCTTCTCCTACTTTCCTCCAGAGAGCAGCCTCATTGGAGGTTGAAAAGCACAGTTCTGATCTTTCATTTCCTTACTTGTCATGTGCCCATTGCACTCTGGGGAAAGCCCACATCTTCACTGTGGTTGATGATGCCCTTGGGGTCTGCCCTTGCTTGCAACGTCAGCCTCATGGAGGAAACTCTCCAGGCTTGAGTGGCACCAACTCATTTCTTTCAAGATAAGGCTGAGCTCCTCACACCCTCAAGGCCTTAGCAAATGCTTTTCCTTCTGCTGCCTGGAACACAATTCCCATCCTTCCTCCTCCAGTTATACTTCTTTGCTGCTGCAGACTCCCTAGCAATACACTCATGACTCACCTTAATTTTCTCTTTGAAAGGAATTATTCTTATTTTGGTTACTAGTTTAGTATTTACCCGTCTCTCCCACTAGATAGTCAACATCCTAAGGGTAGCACTAAGGGTCAGGATCCCTTAAGGATCAGAGCGCCCACATTGTTCCTGGCCCTTGGAAGGAACAAGATAGATGAGTGGAGGGGTAGGTGGATGGATGGATGGATGGATGGAGGATCCTAGTTTCAGACACTAGTTGGAGAAAGTTCCTGTTTCCAGAGAGAAGGTGCAGTGACTGTGAAAATCTCTGTCTAGAAATGGCTCTAAGTTGAGTTTGGACAGCATGCATTTCCCAGGCACCACACAGATCCAAGCCTGTCTGTTAAGGCTCTGGGAGTGTATTTCCACAGCAAAGAAGAACAGAGCAAGTGCTGTTCACATTCAAGTAATTTCAGCAAAACCCATCTGCTAGTGAGCACTTTGCAATCCTAACCATATGAGTAATTTCTCTAATGACAGAGAGTATCTCTAAATAAATTCTAAATAAGAAACATTGCAACATACTTAGGCAAGAAGGTATGTATAATTTATATAAAGTACAATTTAAGAAACTAAATGGCATTCATCCACCTCTTAGCTTCTTATACCTTACTACACGAGCATAAAGACATAGTAATTTCTGTGTCTCAGTTTCTTGGACATAATCTTTATTTATCAATCTTATGATCAGGATGGATTGCCTATTACACATGACAATTTCTGAGAAATGATACTCTTCCCTCCGTGAATCCTTCACAAAAGGTGATGCAGCAAGTTTTTTCTATACTAACTTTCAGCAATGTCAGAAAAGCTGACACTTCTCATAAAATAAGAAAAAACATTTACTTTGTTTAGTTAGTTAAGGTACATTAAATATTAAGCAATTGTTTCATTTAGAAGCAAGCTGGTCAACAGCGTTTTAGAGCAGCTACAATTTAAGGGCTGTGATACTTTTCCAGACCAGCAAGAGGAGGGAAAAGTGTGAACTCTCCACATGTGAAGGAAGATACCTACTCAGACATTCAAATAAGAAACAGAGTAAAATGACTCCTTAAGATAAGCAAATGGGAAATTGAATGAAAAACATAGCCTTTGGAATCACACAAATCTTGTTCAAATCTAACTTCTCTTACTACTAGCCAAATCGTTCACTGCTATCCTTCAGTTTCCTTAGTTTGTAGATAACCTTGGCCTCACAAGGTCACATGAGGATTGGGTGAGCTGACATATATATGAAAGACCTTAGCACAGGACTCCTAGTAGGAGCTGAGCAAGTATCTGTTCTCCTCAACAACCCCCATTACTAAAATATGAAATGTAGGTTAAAACCTAACTAGAAGGTGACTGCACACATTGTCATGCAAGCAAATTCAAGTGAAGTTAAAGAACCCAGAGGTGGACTTCCCTGGTGGCACAGTGGTTAAGAATCTGCCTGCCAATGCAGGGGACCGCAATGAGAAACCCGTGCACTGCAACAAAGAGTAGCCCCCGCTCACCACAACTAGAGAAAGCCGGTGCACAGCAACGAAGACCCAATGCGACCAAAAATAAATAAATAAATAAGTGATGTGTGATCACTACACGCTTATTAAAAAAAAAAAAAAAAGAAGAAGAAGAAGAAGAACCCAGAGGTGGAGTTCCGCTGACCTTCAGAGAAAGAAGACCTGCAGATGAGATGGCGATAGGATTAGAATACTTTGATATTTACACTAAAACCTTTTGGGTGATTTATTGAAAGCACTTAGGATGATTAAAATACATATCATTTAAGCAGGCAATTTAAAATGCAAGGGACTGTTTATGTACTTTTTAGAAGCATTGCTTATGCCCACACATTTGAAAGAAAGTTGTCCATTCCCAACACCTGGGAGATTACTTTGTGCTTACAAGGTATCATAAATGAGAAAAGTGCCCAGAATAGCTGACATCTTGGCTTTGTATTCCCCCTGCAGCAGCCAAAGGAGCTATAAACCTTGTTTTATTTGCAGAGATTATCTCTAACTGAAGCTGGGGGAGTTTTGACTATTCCCTTTGCAGGTCATCATTAGGTAATAAAATAAAGAGTGATGGATTACAGAATAATAAGCCAAAAGAGAAGCTAGGATATTTTATAGCACCAGTCTATGTCTAGATGAAATGTACAAGTATGTGTAGAAGACTTTGGAGAATAAACAGTAAATGTTTAAACATGTAAGGGCTGTGCTCTGTAAGCACGGCATATGTGGAAACAGAAGTCGTTATATGTTTCTTAAGAAGGTCAATAATATAAGCTGGCCTTTTCTTAACCATTTAGTATCATTATTCTGAATTTCTAATATTGACTTGACACATACCATAGTTATGTTTACTACTTCAATACATTTTTGTATTTAATATCAATCATAATTTCCTACCTCTGCCTCCAATAATCCAACATGCTGTCCACTGGAGAGTAGTTTATGGGCTATACATTCTAATAAAATTGAGCTTATTAATCCCCAACACTTTCAAGTGTCCTGTTATTAACCCTCTGAAAAGATATAGCAATACGTGTGTCATACCTTCCTCTACTGGAGGATTAAGAGACACTTTATTTATGAGAATTTTAGAGGAATGACTTATGCCCACATATTTGAAAGGGACCCACATCTAAAGTCTCAGAATGACTACAACCCCAAGCTGTGGTTGGTGCAGAGGCTTTATAGGACAACAGTTTTCTTTGAAAACAATGAAAATACTCTCTACATTGATTTAAAACTTTTAAAACTTAAAGCAAAACAAAACCCCAGCTTCACTTCAGGCTTCCATTACACGTGTGCACCAGCAGGGGGAGCATGGGCAAACCCAGCTTTTAGCCTCACCAGAAAGGCTGAGTGCCCCGGGAGCCCTGTGCCTCTGTATGTATGAAGGAACACATGTGTTTGAAATGATTTGGCCACTTCTGTCTTAAAATGTGAAGTACACTAGGAAGAATAATTTGACAGTTTCACAGATTGCATTTTTTTTTTAAATTTTATTTTATTTTATTTTATTTCTATTTTTGCCTGCATTGGGTCTTCGTTGCTGTGCATGGGCTTTCTCTAGTTGCGGCGAGGGGGGCTACTCTTTGTTGTGGTGCGCGGGCTTCTCATTGCGGTGGCTTTTCTTGTTGCAGAGCACAGGCTGTAGGCGCACAGACTTCGGTAGTTGTGACTCACGGGCTCTAGAGCGCAGGCTCAGTAGTTGTGGCACATGGGCTTAGTTGCTCTGCGGCACCTGGTATCTTCCCGGACCAGGGCTCAAACCCATGACCCCCACATTGGCAGGCGGATTCTTAACCACTGCGCCACAAGGGAAGTCCCACAGATTGCAATCTAAATGTAAAAATCTCTTAAAATCCCATCATTTAAAAGTCAACTGTCGAGTGGCAGTCTTCAGCCTTGTAGATCCTAGTATGTTACCTATATTCACATCCAGCTATGAAGTCCAAGCACATTAATTACATTTTGACATTGTATCATATTCCCCTGTATAGTTTGCAAATTAATGCTCTCATTTGGCAATTATTCACGGTTCAGATTTCTCCTTTATCTCGTACACTCTTTGTTTGATCTTGGTTTCAAAGTCAGCCCCAACCAACTTCTCCCTTCTCTGGTTTCAAGCCCTTTCATCTATGCTTTGTCAAAGGTGTGACTGCTCCAGGCTCTGTCAGGGCATGGAGTGACCATGACACAGCTGTTGTAGAAACGATGCACATGTGGGTAAAGTTGTAGGATCCCTAAGCATAATAGGTAATGTATTCTTATATTTGCCAAACATAGAGACAGATGTATCAGAAAACTCTGGTCGCCATTGCCATCATGTTTAGTTGGATGCTGGTTGGAGAATTCCTTTCATGATGAGCTAACTTTCGAAATTCCTGTGGTGTTTTAATTATCTTCCATTCGCATGTTCTTTCTACTACTTTTTTTTCATGTTAATAATATCACATTCCACATTTCCAGCTCTTGCCCAGACGGGTAGCCCCTGGTAATATTGATACTTTTTCTATCATAGGAAAAGCAGACACATTATTAGGCTTTGACCTGCTTCAATTTGGTGGTTCTTTGGAAATGGTGGTTCCACTCTTCCCTATAAACAGACAAATGGGGGTTGGGGAACCATGATGCTTTCATGGAAAGGCTGTTTAACTCACTTTCTTCCTGTTTAACCTACCAAATGCTTTTCTCCAACTCCTAAACCAGAGCTCTGGAGAAAAAAATCTGAACATAATTCAATGTACCTGGGTACCAACGTGTCACCATTTTGAAAAGGCCTGCTTTCAACCTATGTTCCGTGTTTGGTTGTTATGGAACAAACATATGGTGAATTCTGCTTTTTTACCATAGGGACGTGTACAATAAAGTACGTACCAATGATGCAATTTAAATAGTTTCAAATAAAAAATGAAAATGCACTATAATGCACCATTATAGATAGGGAGGAATATTGATATTGAAGTGAGCACTTATTGTATACCAGGGCAGGCATTTCTGCACTCAGATTCATTGGTGCATTACTTTTGCATTTCATTATATTTACAATATAAGAATAATTTTTATTTCCATTGTAAATAAGAGAAATCTCAGGATCAGGAGGATTTTGTAGCCTGCCCAAATCTGCCATCCTACAAGGGACAGAGCCCAAATTCCAAGCCATGTCCATTGGAACCGAGAATAAATGGTGAGCTTCCCCACTAGCACTCTCCAAGGACATTCTTCCTCTGTCTTCTTGGAGTCTAATTGACTGTTTGGGCAGCACAGGAAGAACTTAGATATACAAAACCTGTGCCTTTAATCATTTTGATGTTTACATGGGGGACAGCTGTACGATTATGCACAACCTCAATCAGATGGCATGATTCCTCCAGAGAACTTTGGGGGGCTTCTGTGTCCTTTATGGCTCTAGTGGTTACCAGCTCACATGATTATAAGATTTAGTGATGAAAGACCATAAAGACAGACAGACAGGCATAGAACATATGTTTATAGCATTTTTTAATCCAAAACTAATCAAGGAAGGCTACAGAGATTTCAAGTCATAAATAGTGGCTGGTCCCTGTAATTCAGCCTAATTCACAACTATTGGGCCCTGTGCCTTTCTTAAGGATGTGACAGCAGTGTTTCTAACAGCATTATTTCTTTCAGTGTGGTTGAGCTAAAAAGGCATGTAGAGAATTGGCAAAAGGGCGGCCTGAGGGTGCACTGTGATCATAGCCGTAACAGGCTGATTGAGAGAAATGAAGTCTCACCTGGAAATAACTGAGAGAACTGGTCCCAGGCATTCTCTTTTTTAATTTCTTGTGTGAAGAAAAAAAAATACATAACTGTTCAGGAATCATCCTTGTCAATGAAATACATGCATACATACTCGTATATACTGATTTCAAAAAACTGTTCTTCCAGAAACTTTTTAACCTTCTGGATCATATTTTTTGGTGGATTGGGAGGTAACCTGAGCATGAATAACTTCACAGGTCCAATAATTGCCCTATAGATACCAAGTCTGTGATTTGACCAGAGTCATGGAGTTCTTGTGTATTGGTCATCTTCTGTGTTTCATGCTCTTCCCTATATTTCTATCATATTTAACCATACTATTTGTGCAATATCTTACACTTCTGCAGAGCTTGACATGTGGATTTTGAGGGCTTTCTTGGGGACCACACCCAAGGGTTTCAGTGTGCTGACCTGTAGAAGAGCTGTTTACTTGGGGCCAGGCCTCAGTCTTCAGCAGTCATTGTTTTATGTGCATGACTTGTGTGAAAATGCCAAAAGTCAACAAGTCAGCAGATTCCATGGAGTCACTGGCTAATACATCCTTTAAGGCAGTTGGATGTTCCCCACCCTCCATTATCTATTTGACAAACTCTTTAAGGGTACACCCATTCTAAAAAAATGTACAAAAAACAGATACATACTACTATATATAAAATAGATAACCAACAAGGACCTACTATATAGCACAGGGAACTCTACTCAACACTCTGTAATGACCTTTATGGGAAAATAATCTGAAAAATGGGCTTCCCTGGTGGGGCAGTGGTTGAGAGTCCGCCTGCCAATGCAGGGGACATGGGTTCGGTCCCTGGTCTGGGAGGATCCCACATGCTGCGGAGCAACTAAGCCCGTGCACCACAACTACTGAGCCTGTGTTCTAGAGCCCACGAGCCACAACTACTGAAGCCAGTGAGCCACAGCTGCTGAGGCCCGCGCGCCTAGAGCCCGTGCTCTGCGGCGGGAGAGGCCACCACAATGAGAAGCCCGTGCACAGCAACAAAGACCCAATGCAGCCAGAGATAAATAAATAAATAATAAATAAATTTATTTTAAAAAAAAAGAATCTGAAAAAGAGTGGATATATGTATATGTATAACTGATTCACTTTGCTGTGCACCTGAAACTAACACAACACTGTAAATTAACTATACTCCAATAAAAACTAAATTTAAAAAACACCATTTTTTTTAATAAACAAGACTAAATTATGATGTATAGGCATGCACACTTGAATATTCAAAGTACAAGAAATTTTAAAAACTAGTTACTGTAAAAATAGTAATAGTGGTTACTTCTATGGGGTCACTGGGGGTTCAGATTGAAACTGGGCACACAGGGGCTTGTGAGATGTATGGAAAAGTTCTATTTCTTTGCCTGAGTGATAGTTGCTTTACCTTATAACTCATTATAAATGTATAATTTGTATGGGTTTTCTTTTCTATATTTGTGTATTATTTTACAATAAAATTAAAAAATATCAAAAAAATTAATAAAAAATGTGCAAAAAATTCCCAGATAGGTGAAAATCCAGCTGAGCCATGATACCCCTCTGCTGGGTTCTTACAGAAGGGACTCTGGAAAGATTTGAATCACAGTCAACAAATATTTATTGAACACAAACAATTATGGGAGAGATAATGTAGGTGAGCCTCATCTATTTGGGGGGCTCTTTGGAGGTTGAGAGAATTGAAATGGTAAGTCGTGGAGGAGGCTACATCATCAGTAATGTCCAGTTAATGCAGAACAGTGTATCTGTATGATCTAGAATAGCTGTCTGCCACTCTTAGGACCACAGGCTTAGTCTGTGTTGCTGGGCTGCTTTCATGGCCCTAGGAAAGGAGGATGGAGCTGATTCCAAGCTAATTTGGACTTGCTTTCTCTGAGCCATCATGGGAATTGAATCCTTTTCTCACTGGTTGGCAAAGGTAACCTGCCATATGGTGGTTTAGAGAAACCAGCTGTGAATCACAGGAAGGAATCAGCCTTGGCCTGGTTTCTTTTCCTTATTTGTTGTTTGTCTTGTTTTGGTTTATTTGTCCCTCTGGAAGTGATGGATCTGCCCATTTTCTGTAGTGAACTGTCTCCTTGAGACGATGCTATTTGGAAGACCCCTAGATTTGTATGGACTAATTTTGCCATAGTGTTTTCAATGCTCTATTTCTACCAAAAAAAAAAAAAAAAGAGGTGGTATTTGCCTAATATGTGCTTGATAACAGCTTATTAAGAAAGCATTCTATTTTGTTTTTACAAATCATGGTGCTATTATTATTTGTTTCCAATCTACTCTTTAACGTAGGAATATGTAGCACATATTTGTTCAATTCTATTATTCTTATGTGACCACTTAAAGTTTCTATTTGTATTTAAAATTCAAAACAGTGAAACAGAGTACAAACCACAACGTGTAATATATTAGTTTGGTTAAGAGCAAATTCTATTTCATAGATGAAATGTTTTTACTAAATTTGAATACTTTAAAATTGAAATGTATTTCTATTTTTAATGACTGTTTTAAAACTAAAGAAGAAATCAAGAATTTTTTTTTTTTTAAAAAAGAAGGCATTCTAAAACAGACCATTTTGAATATGCATTGCCACATTATAATGATCATGCAATTTGAGCTAACAGTCTGGAAACAGGATTAGTCGTAACTTCTATAACCCCCTCGGGATTCTGACATGTGTATGAGAGTATATGCAGTCATATATATAACTAAGGCTGGAATCTGTAAATGGTCAAATTTGGTATCCATAGGGACGGATGTTTAAAGGAACTGCCTGGAAAGTTACATGTGTAACAGAAGTTGTGTCAAACACACAATGTTGGTACAAATGACCATTCCCCAGACCCCACGTTACAAAAACCATTATGAGGCCATATTGATACTGCTGTCTGATGTCCACTTGCTTGAAAACAAGGAAACTTAGTTATAACAAACCTCACCCAAAGTTGAATTGTGTCTTAGCAAGCCATTCAATAAACGGTAAACATCTGACAAAACTGTATAACCCCACAGGGATCTTGCCTGTCCCATTCCCTGAGTGCAGGGCTGGAAAGGGAAGGATGCCAGGTGAGCCCGGGGCCTTGGAGACACAGATGCTGGGTGTGTCTCCGTGTCAGGTCTGTGTATCTTATTAAACATGCACGTTGTCACAACCCCACCCAGACCTGCTGACTGAGCACTTCAGGATGGAGGAGGAGAGCATGGGTTTTGATGGACAGAAAGTTTTGAGAGTCATGGCTGGATATGCAGACTCCATAAGCAACACCCTCAACCTACCAGTCCCTCTTCAGGGAAAGTCCATGAAGTTCCTATCGTGTATCTGCAGCAGGGAACCTGCAGGTGAAAAGCTTGTGCCTCTCCCTCTGCTTTGCCTGGTCCAGGGGTAGTGGGGAGGAGACAGGTGAAGAACTGAATTCAGATGCTCATCACTTTTAGCAACAGCATTAGTGAAAGTGGTTAAACGAAACAGGACAGACGCTTTGCATTCAGTTTTGCGATGCCCCACATGGATCTCTGGGAAAACAGCTCCAGCACTGGCCCCTAAGCTGCCTGCAGTCTCTAGTTTTCATTGCCTGCCTCTGTGTTCTCTTATGAGGAATCTGACCCCTTAGAGGGCCCTGGAGTCCGGGCTATGCTTGTTCTTAGGCTGGTTGTTGCCAAGGGCACGTCTCTGAATGACTTCACCCCACTGTGCCCCCAGGAAGCCCCAAGGTGTGGAGGGAATGTCCAGCTGGGAGCCCAGCAGTCCTGGCTGCCACCCTTGTTCAGGTCACACTCCTGGAGCCTCAGGTTTGTTTAATTTTCTAAATACTTTACTGATGTATAATTCACGTAAGAAAACCTCACTGCTTCAAGTGAACAATTCAGTGATATTTTAGTTAACGTACGGCACTGTGCAACCATCTCCACGATCCAGTTTTAGACCATTTCCATCACCCCAGAGAGAACGATTGTGCCCAGCAGTCACTCCCTGTTCCCACCCCAGCCTGGCAACAACTGCTCTGCTTCCTGCCTCTGTAGCTTAGCCTTCTCTGGACATTTCAGAGAAATGGAATCATACGAAATGATATGGCTTCCTTCACTCCACATACTGTTTTTGGATCCATCCATGTTTATCCATACTGCATCCCTTTTAACTGCACAATGGTGTTCCATTGTAAGGATGTACCACATTTTGTTTATCCATTCACTCACTGATGGACGTTTGGGTTATGAGGGCCTCAGTTTCTTTATCTACAGAAATGTAGCTGCTGGTCCCTACCTTGCAATTCTGTTCTGAGGATTATTGGTAATCAGATGGTATCCAGTCCCTGGAACAGAGGCAGGGGCATGATAGGCAATCAGTAAATGAATGTCATCAATATTAATATGATTAACAGAAATAGGGTGTCACGTTCCTAGAACCCGGAGCTTAAAGGACACTGTTGTGAGAGACTAGATATCAACACCAAAACCAGTGAGGAAGAGAAATATCCCCAGTGGCACAATTAAATAGCAAAAACAGCTGATTCATGAGCTAAGTGTGAACTTGATGAGCTCGTAACAGAATTCACCTAGAGCCAGCAGCTTGCCGACGCCGGAGGGACGGGTGCCTGAATCACCCACTGGGATGGATTGAGTGTGTGTGGAAAAACTTGCATGACTTCAGGAATGGCTAGTAGATGCAAATGACAGCACCCCGGGGACCCATGGCCTCTGATGAGAAACACGTGTGCCCGCCCCGCCTCGTGACGCTGGCCGACTTCTCTGCCCTGACCATGCAGCAATGGCTGTCCAGCTCTGCTGTGACCCTCCCGAGCTGTCGTTGGCCTTTTGGTCTTGGTTTCCCAACCTGCACAAAGTCCTGCACACACTTTACTTCCTCTCTCTGCAGATTTCCTTGTGCAGCCCTCAATCTCCAAAATAACTACTGGGATCTTGATTGACATCATTAAAATATCTTTTTTTTTTTGCCACCTTTGAAGTGTATATATTTAATCTGCACCAGGGAACCTAGGAAACAGTGGTAGATTTCTTCCTCGATTTACAGAGACAGAAGCTAGGTCTCAGGACACATGCACACGCGCACACACACATGCGCTCACCCTCTGAAGAGAGGCAGAGTCAGGCCTTTAACCAGAGCTTTGGCCTCAGGAGCCGCCACTGGCCACTGCATCGCTGCAGCACGTGTCACAAGGCTGGGTTTAACACCTGCTCTGCCCTTAAGAGCAACACAATGGCAAGCAAGTCCCCACACCTCACCCTGTCACTCCAAACGGAAAGGTAAAGGAGGAGCCAGGCCAGTGGAGGGCTGGGGGAGGTGTGCACAGGAAGCAGGACTAGTGGGCGCCAAGAGAGACCAAAGAGAGCCTGGGTGTTCCCGAGGCTGGAGGGTAGCTGGTGCAGCAGAGGCATCCTGAGGCCCCCGGGGTTGGCAGGAGCACAGCCCGGAAGGAAATTGAGGCAGGTCAGAGGGTAAGGCTCCAGGAATTGTGCTCTCAAATCAAGGGAGGCAATTGCAGGGTTGTAAGTAGTTAGTGATCTGCTTTATGCTTCTTTTTTCCTCCAAAAAAGTAGAGAAAACATTAGAAGGAGGGCAAGAGTGGAAGGGGCAGAGAGTAAGCATAGCCCTCTGGGGGAGAAGGTGGAGGCGGGATGCAAGGATGAGCCCAGAAGCTTCACGTGTCCCCTCTACCAGATGGGCTGGAAGAGATTTCCCAGAGCCTTTGCCCAATTTGAGCAAGGCCCTGCTGAATCAGTATTAATATTATTAGTAGGTGAATCTATCACAAGCGGATATTTTGCAGAGAACGTGAGCTGATGCCGTGTAGGGCCACAGGGCCACTGCCGTGGCTGTTCCCTCTGCCTAGCCCACAGCCTTCCCTCTGGAATCCGCACAGCCAAATCCTCACCCATTTAGGGCTTTACTGAAATGCCGCCTTCTCAATGAGGCCTAACTTGTTCCCTATCTAAAATTGAAACCCCCTTTCCTACTCTCCCGGCGTCTTCATTCTGAGTTGTTTTTTTAATATAATTTATTTTTAGGGCATTTTTAGCAAAACACAGCAGAACTGGGTGCAGAAGTTTCCCATCTAGACCCTGCCCCCCCCCCAGATGCACAGCCTTCCGCCACCAGACGGCACATATGTTACGATTGATGGACCTACACTGATACACCATAATCACCCAAAGCCCGTAGTTAGGGTTCACTCTTGGTGTTGTACACTCTATGGTTTTGAACAAATGTATAATGACATGTATTCATCATTATAATACCATGTAAAATAGCTTCACCACCTTAAAACTCCTCTGTGCTCTGCCTATTCACACCTTCTGCCCCCCTAACCCCCAGTAACCACTGTTTTGTTTTGTGGTTTCTTTTACTTTTCTCCGTAGTTTTGCCTTTTCCAGAATGTCATATCGTTCGCATCGTACAGTATGTAGCCTTTTAAGATTGGCATCTTTTACGTATTAATATGCATTTAAGCTTCCTCCCTGTCTTTCCATGGCTTGGTAGCTCATTTAGTGCTGAGTAATATTCCATTGCCCGGATGCACCACAGTATTTATCCATTTACCTTCTGAAGGACATCATGGTTGCATCCAAGTTTCAGCAACTATGAAGCTGCTATAAACATCCTTGTGCAGGTTTTGATGTGGATATAAAGTTTTCAAATCTTTTGGATAAATACCAAAGAGTGCAATTGCTGGATCTTATAGTGAAGTTTGTTTAGTTTTATGATAAACCTCCAAAATGTTTTCAGAAGTGGCTGCACCATTCTGGATTCCCACCAGCAATGAGTGAAAATTCCTGTTGCTCCACATCCTCACCAGTATTTCATATTGTTGGTCTGGTAATTCTACTAGGTTTATAGTGGTATCTCATTGTTTTAACATATGATGACATATGATGTGGAACATCTTTTCATATGCTTATTTACCACCAGTATATCTTCTTTGATGAGAGACTGTTAATGACTTTGGCTTATTTTTTAACTGAGTTGTTTTCTTATTGCTGAGTTTTAAGAGTTTTTTGTGCATTTTGGATAACAGTTCTTTATCAGGTGTGTCTTTTGCAAATTCTTTTTTTCCCCAGTCTGTGGCTTGTCTTCTCATTCTCTTGACAGTGTCTTTCACAGAGCAGAAATTTTAAGTTTCAGTGAAGTCCAGCTTATCAATTCCTTCTTTCATGGATCCTCTGGTATTGTCTCCAAAAAGTCATTGCCAAACACAAGGTCATCTAGAGTTTCTCCTGTGTTATCTTCTAGGAGGTTATAGTTTGGCATTTTACATTTAGTTCTGTGATCCATTTTGAGTTAAATTTATGTGAAGCATGTAATGTCTGTGTCTAGATTTCATTTTTTCACATGTGGATGCCCAGTTGTTCCAGCACCATTTGTTGGAAAGACTATCTTTGCTCCATTGTCTTGCCTTTACTCCTTTGCCAAAGATCAGTTGACTGTATTTGTGTCTGTATCTCTTTCTGGACTGTCTATTCTCTTTGTCTATTTGTTCTCCAGAACCACACTGTCTTGGTTACTGCAGATTTATAGCGAGTCAGGAAGTTTGGTAGTGTCAGTCCTAAGACTTTGTTCTTTTCTCTCAATATCGAGTTGGTTATTCTGGGGCATTTGCCTCTCCCTATAAACTTTATAACCAGTTTGTTGATATTCACAAAATAATTTGCTAGAATTTTGATTGGGATTGCATTGAATCTATAGATTGAGTTGGAAAGAACTGACACATTGAATTTTAACTTTTTATGATTTACATATTATTACATCAATTGTTTACTACCTGTCCTCCACCCCCCAACTCCACGATGGAATTTAAGCTTCACAAGAGAAGCTGTGTTGTCCATTGTTGTATCTGGATTGACAAGAAGAGCACCCAGCTCATAATAGGCAGTTAATGAATATTCACTGAATGCATGAATGAATGAACGAACATGCTACACATTCCCTGGATGAGAGGAACTGTGAATTTCCTCCACTATGGGATCAAATTCATGTCTACATGTTACACAGCTCTGTAAATGAATCTATTGAATATTAGAGCGTTTAATCCATGGTGTTCTGATTATATTAGGTAGCAGCAATATCTTCAGTGCCTTGACTAGGTGACTGTTGGCTTAAACATTTCTCTTTGTGTCTTGGGAATGTGCAGAGAAATATAGGATCTGAGAATTTAAGTTCGAGCCGTTCCTAGTTCAGATAGTTTTGTGTCAACCAAAGGCAATCTTACTAAGCAATCAGTCTAGGACAACGTGCTCTGATTATTTACCTGGCGCAGTTTTATCAACACGCTAGTGGATGTGATTTATAAGAATGTTCGTAGGTGACATATACTATTTATTATGGACAAATACCACAGCCATGTATTTAGGAAACTAGTCTTAAGAGGTAAGCTCCCGAATATTTGTTAATTACCAGTTGTTCTAGAGCACTGTTCTTCCATAAAACTTTGTGCCGTAATAGAAATATCTGTGCTGTCCAGTACGGGAGCAACTAGTCATGTGTGGCTATTGAGCAATGTCAAGACTAAATTTTTAACTTTATTTGATACTAATTTAAACTTGAATCCCTGTGTGTGACTACTGAGCAGTTGGAGGACTGCATTCTTAATTTTCTTCAGTGTTAATTAAAATTAGTGGCCACCATTTTGAACAGCACACATCTAGAAGTTTTCCTCTAACAGAGATTTAAATCCTTGCCATAGATTGACCTGAAAGATGTCATAACATTGAAAAGCTCAAAAAAAATTACTAATGAAAAATAAGAATACACACTGCAATGATACTTAAGCTCCAAGAGAAATTTGATCTCCCTTTATAAATAACAGCCATGTCCCATTAGGTTATCTATGTTCTTGACTTTTTTCACATTCATTGTTTTTTCATGAGGTATTCCCATTTCAATCCAAAAACCAGATCTTGGCTTTATTAGAATTTTCAGCTTAATAAGCACATTCTTTTACTATTTACTGATTCATTTATTCTGAATTTATTTTTTAATAAGTCCTTTCTGGTTTCTAGGTGGTCATTCATTGCATTTTTAAAAACCTTTTGGGTTAATAGTTGGTTGGTTTGTTTTCTTTATTTTTTTTAAATTTCTCTAAGTGCAGTATGAGTACATCTCACCATTTTTAAAGAACCAGCTTTTGGTTTCTTTGTTTTTCCTCTATCGATTTCCTATTTTCTATTTTATTGATTTATACTCTAATTCTTATTATTTCTTTTCTTCTGCTTACATTACACTTAATTCAACCTTCCTTTTCTAGTTTCCTATGTTGGAAACTTAGATTATTGATTTTAGATCTGTCTTCTTTTCTAATATCTGCATTCAGTATTATAAATTACCCTCTTAGCATTCATTGCATCCTACAAATTTTGATAAGTTGTGTTTTCATTTTAATTTAGTCCAACATATCTTAAAATTTCTCTTGAATTTCTTGTTGACCCATGTGTTATTCAGAAGTGTGTGGTCTAATCTCTACTTATTTGGGGATTTTCCAGTTATCGTGTTTGTTATTGATTTCTAATGTAACTCTGTTGTAATCTGAGAGCAGACATTGTATAATTTCTATTCTTTCAAACTTGTTAAAGTGTGTTTTATGGCCCAGAATGTGGTCTGTCTGGATGAATGCCCTAAGCAAGCTTGAGAAAAAAGTGTATTCTGCTACTGTTGGATGAAGTAATATACAGATGTCAATTATATCCAGTTGACAGACGGCATTGTTGAGGTCCTTAATGATTTTCTGCCCACTGAATCTGTCCATTTCTGTGAGAGGAGTGATGAAGTCTCCAACTACGATAGTGGATTCATCTGTTTCTCCTTTCAGTTCTATCAGACTTCACTTCATGTAGTTTGGCACTCTGTTGTTAAGGTACATACGTGTTAAGAATTGTTGTGTCTTCTTAGAGCGCTGACTCCTTTTATCGTTATTTAATGCTCCTCAATCCCTGATAACTTTCCTTACTTTGACGTCTGCTCTATCTGAAATTAATATAGCTACTTTTGCTTTCTTTTGATTAGTGTTTTCATAGTATAGTTTTGCACCCATTTACTTTTAATTTATCTGTGTCTTTATATTTAAAGTGGGTTTCTTGGAGACAGTGTATAGTTGGGTCATGTTTTCTGATCTATTACAATCTCTTTTAATTGGTGCATTGGACCACTGACATTCAAAGTTGATGTAATTGAATTAACATCTACTATATGTGTTACTGTATTTTATTTGTTGCCCTTGTTTGTTATTCCTGTTTTGGCCTTCTACTCTTTTTCTGCCTTTTGTGGTTTGAATTTAGCATTTTATATTGTTGTATTTTCTGTCCTACTTTAGAATATCAGTTCTACTTCTTCTTTTCTTTTTTTCGCCCAAGAGTTTGCAATATACATTTACAACTAGTTCAAGTCCACTCTCAGCCCCCACCAGTATTGCAGTTATTTTCCAGGTGCACATGGTGGTAGAGAAACAACATGGTGTGCTGACAACAGTGTGTAAATCTGAGTAATTCTGAATTTTAATCTTAGCTACCCCACTTCCTAGCTCTACAATGTTGGGAAAATGTATGCATTTAATGTCCCATTCCTTTAAATGGGAACATTAATTCTCACTTCATATGTTTGTTATTAGAATAATAAATAGAGCAAAACACCTAGCATATTACCTGCCACATAGATGGTGCCCAAGACAAAGTAACCATAAAAGTTCTATAAAAGTTGCATCTGTCTTGTGTTTTGGAAACATCACTAAGGAGACTAGAATGAGTAGAATATTCCCAATACAAATTACACTTTTGGAGAAATGACAAAGAAGTACAGTAAAAATGAAATGAATTAAGAATTGAAATGCCTGTTTCTACTAATGAGATGGATCACTTTTTCACAGTGTTGATTGACACTCGTGGTGTCACCTGAGACAAGCTTGCAACCAGTTCAGTGAGGAATCCCTTACGCAGCAGGAAGGAATCTGATACACTGCCCAACCAGGCTCATCTCTTCCTAATTTACATTTTATTTTTTGATTCATGCAACTTTTATAGACAGCCTTTCTAAATAGATATACACTAATAAAGATCTATCAGCATTTAAGTGTGAATAGCAACAAATATAATACAGTAAACATCCTACCTTCAAGCTTCAACACTTTCTTACATTGCTCAGAGCCAGCATGTTTTGTTTTCTTTTATTTTTTATTGAAGTATAGTTGCTGTCCAATATTATATGTTACAAGTGTATGGTATAGTGATTCACAATTTTTAAAAGTTATACTTCATTTATAGTTATAGAATATTGGATATATTCCCCATGTTGTACAATATATCCTTGTAGCTTATTTTATACCTAACATCATAGTTTGTACCTCTTAATCCCCTAGCCCTTGATTGCTCCTCCCCCCTTTCCTCTCCCCACTGGTAAATACTACGTTGTTCTCTGTATCTGTGAGTCTGAGAAACAGCACTTTCTCATCACTGACAGGGCACCCACTCTTTCTCTCTTTATAAATGCAGTACAAGTGTCGAGTTTCTCAATGTCAAATGATTTACAGAACTGGCGACGAGAGATGCAGGTGTCTGGAGAGCTCCCCTGCAATGCCTGGGAGAAGCTGACCTTTTCTGAAGCCGGTTAATAATCCACCCAGCTTACCTCCCAGTGGTTACTGTGGGCAGGTGTACACCAGATATTTTATGAGCTACTAAGTAAATATTCTCGATTCAGTAAAGAAAAGCACTGATAAAAAGAAAACATTAATCTTCCACAATTTACCTAATCATTTAAATAAGCTTGCAAACTAATAATACAGCAAGATTTATTGCAAGATTAATGCAGCAAGAAAAAAGGAGTAACTTTTTTCTTGTACTTTTCAGTATGTATTGATTATAGAGGAATATCAAAATATCAGTCTTACCAGTTATTGTGTCGTTCTATGTAGTTAGTGAAATAGGGGATTATTTAAATACAGAATACTGTAGCTCAGACTAAATTATAAATGAAACAAGCATAAACACTTGACTACTGTGTTAGTGAAAATTCAGAAGTCCTCCAGAAGCAGTTGTCTCTTGCCTGCGGATCTGGTCCTCTGGGCCACCCAGGATGTAGCCTTAAACCCAGGGGAAAGCAGGAGGCGGTTTTGAATCTGGAACAGCTGTCATAGAACACAAGTGTTTTAGGGGAGGAAGGCAGAGAGCCTGAGGCAGCAGGCCAGAAGCAAAGATGTGTTTGGGGTGATGGTGTTGGGATACACCCACACACGGTCTTCAGAGGGATCTCGTACTGTAGAGTGAAAAATCCCCCAGAAACACCTTGCATTACAGAAGGGAATCAGACATCATCAGGGTGAAGTACGATATTTTACACTCTTTGTTTCATTAATGCAGCAAATATTTTTGCTTAGGCCATGTATTTTGGAGGCCATGTATTTTAAATATATATTATTTGTTTAATCTTACAATCTCGTGGCAAGTAGCTGCCTTTGTATCCACTCCCTAGAGGACAAAACAGCACAGAGGGGATGAGTAAATCATCCGAAGTCACAGAGATCATGTTAAAAAAGGATAATAAATGCTGGGTGTCTGACTCATCAGTCTGTTCTCTGCGAGTCCCCCCAGTTTTGCATCAGAGATGCTGAACATTATCTGCTCTAGAGCACCCACAGGAGCTTCTCATCTTTTCAGGGTGATTTGAAAAGCATGGGATTGTTTGCATGTCAGAAAAGATTTTTTTAAAAGCAAAAAATTACTAGTTTATTTTTTTCAGTTTAACATTTCAACTAGTTACCTTAAGTAGTGTACAAAACCTCTCTGGGGAGTGTTATCACACAAGGTTGAACATATTCATGATTGCTCATGTGACTCCTGAGTTAGTTTAATTGCCAAAGGGATGAAACTAGCTTTAGCTATTATTTAATTCCATACTAGGCTCTTCCTTGATAGAACTGAAGACTTTAAAATATTGACTATCCTAGTTTAGTTGGTAGAGTTCTAGGGCAAAAAGATTCCCAGGGCATCCATGGAGCTCACCAATGAGAGCCCCTCACCTCCTCCACCTCAATCCAGAGCATAAATTCCAAGTATTTCACCTCTCCACTGCTAGCTGGCATTTGGGCCCCGGGAGGTCTACACCCCATGGGGCTGATGGCTTCATTGATAGTTTACCAAGTTTACCTTCTCTTACCTCTTTCCCACCAGCGGAACACCATGGTCAATGCTTAATCTCTGAATGTACGATAAGCCCGGTTGCCCCTCTCTTTTCTATCTCCACCCCCAACCCTCCTGTCCCTGAGAGGTATATTTGGCCCTTTCCCAAGATCTCAGAAGTGCTTCTCCATGTCTGTCATCCTGCACTGTACAAATATTCAGACCCATGCAGGACAACTCAGTCCACCACAGAACTTTAGTTGGTGTGCAGTGATGGGCCCTAAGCCCCCCCAGATGAGAATCAGACTCAGGCATCTAAATCAGAGGCACTCTTAGAACAGGCAACCAAGCATCAGTGTCTTTGAATACCCAATCAGGGTCTAATCAGTGTCCTAAATTATCAAAATAACTTGCAAAAAATCAGTACACATATAAATACTGTACTGGAGAGTTCTAAATTATAGCTGGATAATTCTGTAGGAGTAATTCTTTGTATGATAAAATTATAAAGGTATTTTAAAACATTTAGAAGGATTTAAAAAATTAATCTGTAATCCCATGATCCAGCAATGCCATTGACATTTTTTTTAAAGAAAGGATGCACACAGAGTTTAAAAACTTGAGTAGTGCCTAAGGATGTAAAAATGGTAGTGGAATCCCCCTCTTGTATCCCTCTCCCTCGATTTTCTCTCCCTGAACATAACCAGCATCAACAATTTCTCATCAGTCCTTCTAGGAAAATTCTTTACACTTTTAAAAATGAACACATTTGGAATCCCACTATATACTTTATTATACACTTTTTAAAAATAACAACTTCTGGGACCCCTACAGTATAAGCCTTAAACTTACAGGTTTTTAATTTATTCTGATTTTGTTCCAATCCTTATACTTTGCTTCCCAGATGACCTTGAAAATGTTGTTTTATCAGCCTGATTCTCTATTTCCTCATCCATAAAAGGAGGAGCATAATGATACCTACCTCACAGAATTGCTGTGAGTGATAAATAAGGTGTAATATAGAAAATGTTGGCCATAGTCTTAGGAGTTCACACACACACACACACACACACACACACACACACACACACAATGTTTAGTTAAGATTATTATCAGGACATAATTAGCTGGCCTTTTTAAATCATTATGTTCTTGCCAAATATGTAAATGTACTTTTAAAGATTACCTTGAATTAGTTGGTAAACATTTAAATTATTTCTTGTTTTAATTATTTTTTCATTTTGTTTGTATTTTTTATGCTATTACAAACAAGGATTCAATTATACATTCACAAATACTTATCAATATTGGGGACATGCCTACAAGAAGTATTTGGCAAGAATTCCAAAAGGTTAAAGCAGAAACTAACACACCATTGTAAAGTAATTATACTCCAATAAAGATGTTAAAAAAAAAAGAATTCCAAAAGGGTAAAATCCTAGAATTGAATTATACATTTTCAATGCTGATAGATGTGGCAGGTCTGGCCCCAGTCTACCCTTTCCCAGTGTCATTGCCTGTTTGTTCCCATTTCTCCTAACAATTATCAAGTTTGAAAAATACTTGTCACTCTAAAAGGCAAGTCTCTCAATTTTCTCTCCTTTAAGATATTTTTGTCATTGTTTGTGCTTTCATTGTCTGTTATGCTGTACAGACATTTTTTTGTGTTTTCATAATCAGTTCTTTCCTATTTCCCAAATACTTTGCTTAGAAAGACCTCCCTGATTCCCTAAGAAATTCCTTGTGCTTTCTTCTGGATTAATTTTGTCAAGTTACACTTTTATAGAAAGTGTCACATTTTATTGAAGTCTGAATAGAATTTTGCTACTTACTATATTAGGATTATAATTTTATGTCTTTATTTGGGAACTCCCCTCACCACCTCCACCCATATTAATATCTAGGGTTGTGTGCTTTCTCCTCCAATTTTTGCTTTAAAGGACCTGACCTTAATATGTTGTGCACTCTCTTTGCTCCTGGAGTCGAGTCAGGACACCTCCACACCAGTGTCTCTACCAGGGTGCGGGTGGGGAAAGGGCTCAAGAGTGGGGCTGTCCCATCCCTAATTCTCAGCCCCCTGTGCGACCCCTTTCAACGTGTGCTCTCAGTGGCGGAAACAGGACGTTTGTGAGCAGATAACAGAACGGTGATGCGCATTTCTTTCTCCCTCTCTATTTTGCAGTCAGGCATGATAAGAACCCAGGAAGCGGACTACTTCTTGAAGCCCCTCCCTTCACACCTGGCAGGGGGTCCCAAGGACTCTGCGGGGGGTGGGCCTCCCTCCCACATCCTGTACAAAAGGTCCACCGAGCCTCGGGATCCGGGGTCCCACCAGGTCGCGATGATGGAGAGAAATTGGCGGCTGGAAAACCGCCACCTCTTCCACCACGAAGATCAACCCCCGCGCGGCGGCTCCAGTCTCAGGCACCCACAGAAGCTGCATTTCTGCGGAGGACGCAAGAAATGTATGTAAGGGCGATTCTTTTTAGTATTTAACGATTTGGACATTTCTGTAAGCCGACGGAGTATTTTTAATTTTCTTCAAAGTAGTCAGCCCTAGAGGTGAAATTTGTTGACTGCCTTTGCTAAACTTCAGTGATGATTCCAAAGCAAACCCATCAACTGTATGTTCAGTTTAAAACATCTCTCCCTCATAGATGGATAGATAATGGTAGATGTTTTTCTTTGTTTGTTTGTTTTGTTTGTTTGTTTGTTTTTAAAGAGCTGTTCCCTGGGCAGATTAAATGACAAGGTGCTCAGAAATGCAGAATCCACCAGATGTCTTCAAAAGAACCCTGGCATGTCTGCCCGATAATTCCGTACTTTTGAGGTCTAGACTTATTAAAGCTCACATGCTTTTCCTGCAGAGGTGATTTGTCCCTATGCAGGTTTATATACTTCACTCACCACGTCAGAAGACAGAGTGTGCATGACAAAATTTATCTGCAATTTATCACCAAGGCTTTATCGAAGTTCTTTTTGTTTGTGTCATGAACATTTAAAAATAGATGTGATATTTACATTTTATGTAGGAACATCTCACAAACTCAGGAACAGGAGTTCAGTGTTTTCTGGACTTTTCCTCACTTCCTTCGGCTTTCCCCTCAAGCATTGCTTTATTTAGCAAACCTTCCCCAAGGAGCCTCTGGAAAGCCCATCCTTCTCTGCGGCTTGGTTTCGTTGGCTGCTAGACCCAGCACCCTCAAATAGAGGTGGGCATGTGCAGGGTATCCGTAAATACTGTGGAGAAGAGAGGATGACCCAGAATCACTTGGCATCTTTGATAAAAGAACAAGTACCGTTAACCTGTCAGCACCTGTGCGTCATCTGAACTCACATCTGAACTGTGTAAATTGTAACTAAGTCTTAGGCTACATTCAAGTGGACTTGAAAAACTCAAGCCAAATTACTAAGAGTGAGTTCGGTCTTAGGGGAGGCAGCGGGAAGAACAATGTTGAGCACAAGTAGAGGGAACGGGAGGCTGCGGAGGTCAGGGAAGACAGACTGAGCGGGTATTGGAACAGGGCACACTGACCAGCCACAGCTTCCTGAGTCTGCGCAGACAGGGAGAAGCTGGCGGAGGCGGCTGGGGGCGGGGCCAGGCAGAGGCGGGGCGGGGCAGAGCGGGACCGAGGAGAGGGACTCAGGCACAGACAAGGTCAGAGCCAGGATGGTGCTCACAGGGCTCCTGGTGAGGGTGTAGTCGGAGTAGGACAGATTCCGTGTGTCGGGGACAGAAAGATGACCAAGCACCTGGATGCAGGCAGGAAAGATGGTCAGGGCTGTCTTCACCTCTTTGACAGGACACACCAGGGCCTGAAGCACATGTTGCAGTGTCTCTGATCAATCCAGCAGTGTTGACCATTCTGGAATGAATATGACCCTTTCATTCTTATCTGGAGGTGATCAGAGTCATTCAGGCCAGTAGCCCTAAGGCACAGTTGTGCATACAGGGCAGTACGATTACGCTGTTTGGTGGGGCTGTGTGTGCACGTGTGTGTGTGCATGTGTGCACATTTGTAGGTGTATTTGCTTCCACAGCCGTTTCAGAATCTCAGTAGACGGGGTTGGGTCGTGAGAGGCAGTTATTTGAAAAAGATACTAAACTGTACAATAAGGTTTGTGTTTGGAAAATGCAAAAAGAAGTAGCCACTGTTTTCATAATAAAACTAGAAAAAAAAACTGCCACGAAATGCCACTTGCTGGTGGGCGGCATCAGTGGTTGATCTGGTGCTGTTTGACTTGCCACCGTTTCTGTCCCCTCCTGCTGGGTACATGGCAGTTCCTGAGGGACTGGGGGCCCTATCTAGCAGAACTCACACACAGCACCTCCAGGATCAGCATTTAATTCTCAGGACTCAGTTACTTGTGCAGGACAGTTCCATGTTGTCCATGAGACTTGGGGCTTCCCTGGAGGAATCCTGGTCTTCTGTCTCAGTGGGCTTCACACTACAAAGATTCTTCCATAGAGTTCAGAGAATGAGAGATTGTTCTGTGTGTTTAGGCATCTCTCTGTGGAAACGGGCAGACAAAAGCAGATTGATTTGCTTAAAATCAAAAGTGATTCTGAACCTCAGACTCATGAGTTAGCTTGCTCCTTCTAGCTGCAGGCTTCACGGGTGGGTTTTGAGCTGGGACTCACGTGTTTGGGAAAATGCTGCGGGACCATATTGAGGGGGGAGTGACTTGTTTTGAGGGACTTGTCAGAGCCCTGGCTAGTAAGATCACCCCCCCACCCCAGTGCTTCTGCCTCTGTTCCAATACTGGGGGCCTGGGAGGCTGCTATGCTCCTATACTGTGTCCATTTGCACCCTGTACCTATGGGAATTAAGACTAAGGGTCCTGGGACCACACTGCCAGATCTGAAATCCATTTCCAACACTTTCTAGGGAGGGATTGTGAGAAAGTTACGTTCATTCCCCATGCCTTCGTGGCCTCACTCCTACCCGTGGCTGGTGTAGAGAATGAATGAGTTATACATAGACATCTCTTAGGGTGGGGATCACATCTGTGTAAATTGCATCAATGTCATCAATGCATGATGACTGCTTATTAACCTTTAGCCAGTGTAACAGTTATCCTCCGAAAGGTTCGTTTAGGTTTGGAAGTATTTTAGCAGAGAGATAAAATGCAACGGACATGGGAATCAGTCAAACAAAACAGCATCTTCTAGCAGTGTGTTCCATGAATAGAGCTGGCATAGCCTTTGAATTAGTACCACCTAAATATGGGGATATTTTGAAGCCTACTTTCACCTGAAACCATTCTAACCACATTTTCTCAGGCATCCACTAAACCTAGTGATTTTTAACATAATGTTAATTTACTGATTATTAATGCCAAAACTATTTTTTTTTTTTTTTTTTTGATACACGGGCCTCTCACTGCTGTGGCCTCTCCCATTGCGGAGCACAGGTTCCGGACGCGCAGGCTCAGCAGCCATGGCTCACGGGCCCAGCCGCTCTGCGGCATGTGGGATCCTCCCAGACCGGGGCACGAACCTGTGTCCCCTGCATCAGCAGGCAGACTCTCAACCACTGCACCACCAGGGAAGCCCCAAAACTAGTTTTAAATGGCTTACTCCAAGAGGACCGAGTACATTTTGTCTTTTCATTAAATTAGATAAATATTTGCAATACTTTCTAGGAAATTCAGTTCTGCAGTGAAGTGGATCTGTTTTGAGCAGTTTATAACCCATTGGAAATACTACAGACAAACCAGTTGTGTGTCTAAACATGGGAATCAACTTTAAAAACTATTAGGTCATTAAAACTCTTCAAATAAGAACACAGTATAAGACAGCACTCCTTTTTGTAATTATTAGTTTCACTGTTTTATCAATAACTCCTTTGCAGAGCCCTGTTGAACAGATCTTTATGTTCATAGTCTTTGAACATCATGCTTTTAGATAATAAGAGCTCAGAGCCAAAGTGATCTTCTTTTTGCTTTAAATCAGGACAAATTTATACAAAAGTCAATATAACAATGAATTCCATGACATGTAGACTATGCACACTTTACTTAAATGTAGTGTTCCACCTTAACACATGTTTTGCATCACAGTTTTAAGGGTTTTATGATTCGTTTTATGAACATTCATTTTTAAAATCCATTTTCTTTAGCACGAGTTCCACCACTGGTTTTGTGTGACAACTTTACATTCATTTCCTCTCTGAACGCCCCCCCTGTAGACATGCCCAAGCCTCCCAAGGAAGACCTTTTCATCTTGCCTGATGAGTATAAGTCGTTCATAAGGCACAAGCGGTCCCTTCTGAAGTCTCATAGGAACGAAGAACTGAACGTGGAGACATTGGTGGTGGTTGACAAAAAGATGATGCAAAACCACGGTCATGAAAACATCACCACCTATGTACTGACAATACTCAATATGGTAGGAATGCCCTTCTTGTTGAAGTCATGTGTGTGATTCCACCTAATGGTGTGTGTGTGTGTGTGTGTGTGTGTGTGTGTGTGTGTGTGTATGTTTTGCGTCCTACTTTTATTTGTGGATTTATGTCTTGTACACAAGAAATATTTTATCTGTGATAACTCCTTCACTTTTACTATGCGCCAATAAGAAGATCCTTTTTCAATCCTTCAGAGAATAAAATTCAGAGGATGAATAATTTGACTTTCTCTGCAAGCCAGTAACATATTTCAAGTTTACTGATGTCTTCATTTATCAGAAATCTATAAGAGGATGTGGAGACATCTGAGTGCAGTAAATCTGCCCATCGGCATTATATGTGAGATTTTAGATGGCTGTATAGAAATACCCATCTTTTTAGGGATAGGAGTGTTCAAATATTGAATATACATCTTTCTATCGACAAGAACAAGGAACAGTACTCCCTTTAGAAGGTTGTTGCAGAGAAGATGTGACTGTGGCAGCTTTAGTCATTAATGAAGAGTGGAGCAAGGTGTCTAAGCCCCATTCCCCCCAAGTGAGACCTGCATAACAGAAGACAAAGTATGGGGTCATCAAAGTGTATTTTAACATAGTTGTGATGACAATGTTTGAAAATGTTTTATGTCCTACCTCTATAAACAGAGTACCCCTAAATGTATTTCAACTTGCCATGAAGTGGTGTGGTTGCTATTACTGTCCTCATTTTTGGTGGCCAGACCCTCGTGGTTTATGATCTCCCAAGGAACTGAGGGAGGAGGTGACACAGACTGCAGGTCTGTGACAGCCCCCACTGCAGGTCTCTGATGTGTGCAAGCATTGCCTCTGTTCTGCAGAGCTTTTCCAGCATTTCTACACCTCAGTGCCAAATTAGTTCCCTGCTGCTTCCCATGTCTGGTGACTTGCCCTCGCTCAATACCCCATACGCCACTCGGATCACTCATTTTTACACATGTGACCATCATCCCTAATGATGGTCACATCATCCTTCCCTGATCACCTTCTCTCCACATTGTTTTCCTTCTCTTTCTTGTATCCTCTTGGTCTTTTCCCAAGAACTTCTCTTATTCTTCTGGAATATTTTGCTAGGACAGCTTCAGGAGGGCTCTGCTGTGTATCATCACTATGAGTTAAAAAATAAATTAAAAGAAACCTCTTTATGTCTAATGAGGACACTTACCAACTAGGAGGCCTGATAAGAGGTGTTTGATAAGAGGAGGAACCTGCCTCCACAGACTTCATTATTTTACTTCCAGGCACCAAGAGTAAAGATCCAACAGTTGGTATAATTGGCTGTTAGATATTCCCATACCTGTGTGTCTAGCAATGTAAGAAACTTAACCTTGCTATGTCACTGGAGAACACAGGATTGGCCTTCAGCTGTGGACTCCAGGCTAAGGGCTGGGGGAAACGGGTGCCGTGTATAGGGACTGATGTGGATTGCCTGTCCTTTTCAGGTGTCTGCTTTATTCAAAGATGGAACAATAGGAGGAAACATCAACATTGCCATTGTAGGTCTGATTCTTCTGGAAGAAGAACAGGTATTCTTTGAAACCAGTTGTTTTTTTCCCCCAGAAAAATAAATTCAAAATAATGCTTTGTTTTCCTAAATATAATTGTTCTATGGATTCTTTACTTCTCTTTCCCTTGGGGACAAAAATGTTTTAATATTTTGTGTCTAATGCAATGAGTTTCTTGTCAGTTCCTGTAATGCTTATTTGGTTTTGTGTGTGTGTGTGTGTGTGTGTGATTTTTGTGCAAGAGTAGTAAGAAATACTCATCTGATTGGCTAATAAGAAAATGGAATAGAAGGGCTACTTTAAATACCCTGTTGGAAATACACTAGGAATGCAAGGTGCAAAACTTGTCCTCAGCCACTGTGAGCTTTGAGGATGGAGATGAAGTGAGCCCTTTGGTCTTTTGCTAGAAGACTAACAATGTCCTGTAGCCCAGAAGTTAATTTGTACTGTGTGGCAGTGCATTGTTGTACTCTATTGCCTCCCAACTGCTGAGACTGACCTTCACCACCTTTGGTCTCGGGATTTTATTTTTGTAGAGATTCTAGGATGTCAGGCACATTCCTCTCATTGCACACAAACCCCCAGATTATGCTGGATCTTGGGAGCAGTGGGCATAAGACTGTCTGTTGCCTTCATTTCAGAACCCTGTGTGAACACACAGAGGTACCCCTCCATTCACAATAAGGACTCGTGTGAATATTCCATGGCAGAAGTAAGGGGGACGTCTTAGCCATAAAGGGCTCTCACTTGTATTTTGCCCCAAGCTGGTCATTGATTGGACCTGGGGGCGTAAACCCTGGGTCCTAGTCAGGCACCCTGCGTCCAATTTCACCCGGGCTGACATCTTCACAGAGTCTCCTGTTAGCCACAGTTGTCTTGTTTATGAAACAAATGATTTTTAGATGAAATCTGAGATCATTTATGAGATTTAAGATGCCTTCAGATTTTTAGTTTCTGGGGTGCTGCCCTCTTTCCCTGCAGGATGGGGCATGCACGGGCAGACCTGCTTCTAGCCTGAAGAGTCAGCAAGATACAACTCCATTGTCTTTTGTGTGAGTGTGTCTGCAGAGGGGGTGCTGAACTAGCAGGGCTTCTCAGGTGACAGGTTAATTATTCTTTGTATTAAAACGTTTCACCTTGGAACTCATCCAAGCGGCAAAGAATAAGCGAGGTTATCATTTGATCGTACACCTGTGTTAACTTTAATTAATGCAGTTTTCCTGGAAATCACCCGCTGAAGAATGTAAGGCATGTCCCAGGGTTGATGTACAGCATTTAGCTTGGGTGCATTTGACTCTCTGGAAAGACACAATAAACATTTAAGGGGAAAACATAGTCAGTGACTGAGAGACGCAATTTCAAAGCAACACTCTGGTCATGAAAGCTTTAAACAAGTTCTTGTCCTGAAATTGAGGTATTTAACCTGGTTTTCTCTGACCATCCTTAGAAAAATATATCATACCTATAAATAAGCTTTAAAGAACTCATCTGCCTGCCAGTTTTGGGAGATGTCCTTGCCACCCACCCCCCCACCCCCAGTTCTTCATTTACCAAGACTTCGGGTAGCTTTCACTCTGATCTTTCACTGCTGATCTATTAGAACTTGGTATATATGGGTAAGGTGAAATGTCATCTGTATAGTTTCCTTCTAGTTCCAGCCTATTTGCTAGAGATAAAGCTTTGTCAGTTGAGCTGCCTCTTCTCATAAACATGGTGCCTCTGTAGGAAAGTGACGATTTAACACTGTAATAATAACTCTTAGAAGAGTTACAAATTTGAAATCTTACTTGCCCAACTTGGTTATGAAATAAACACAACACCATCCGGGTGTGTTTTTGTGTATGTGCAAATTCTCGTATAAACGATTCTGTTGCCTTATATAATTTTTCAATGTTTTATAAAGACTTTGAATGTGAACATTTCATGCACAGAAGTCATCTTTCTTGGGTCATTGAAATGTGTTCAGAGTCAGCAAATACATCCCAACCGTTTTGGTACAGAACTAGAGAAATAAACATGAGTGTCTACACTGAGTCTGTACAGGTTTTATATATGACACCCTCCTTTGGATTTTAACACATAAAATGGGTAAATTAGTTTCTGCCATCCAGTTCCACCTGTGTAACTGAATCCAAGTTAGTGCTAGTTTTCTGTGATGACAGAGCCAGTAACAACTGCATGACAACATGTTTTCTTCCTGTTATCTCGGGCTCCTGGTCTGTCTCCTGCATAGCCAGGGCTAGTGATAAGCCATCATGCGGACCACACCTTGAGCAGCTTCTGCCAGTGGCAGTCTGGATTGATGGGGAAAGATGGGACTCGCCATGACCATGCCATCTTACTAACCGGCCTGGACATATGTTCCTGGAAGAATGAACCCTGTGATACTCTGGGTAAGACCCTCTGCCAGGGTTTTGAGAAACACATGTGTGCTGTGTGCCTTCAGTGGCCTAGGATATGGAGTATTTTTGCCCTCATTCTGAATCTGTAAGCTGTAGCTGCTGCTGGGTGGAATTGTAAGGAATAAACTCCCTTCCCTGTATAAACTGTGGCCAAACAGAAGAGTATGCATTTATTCACCAAAATCAGTTCTTTCACAAGAAAAGGTCTCTCACAGATTCAAGAGCTTCTATCTCTTCTAATTTGAGAAATAATTTCTTCCATTTCTTCTTCCAGTGGTGAGAATAGGGTCAACAGATTCAAGGGTGTCTCATTCTATGAAAAAATAATAATACATTTATGAATATTTGTAGAGATACTACAACAATATTGGATCCCTGATTTTTCCATTTCTCTGTGAATATCCCAATCTTAGCCATTTTCAACATGTTTATTAGGCTGGGTGTATCTTGGTGGTATTTTATAATATGATACAAGTTTTTTATACTTTTCCAAATAGTGTAAAGCACAGTGCGCTACTGAGCAAGGCTCTCCTGACCTTTTTTCCTAATTCTCCATTTCTTCCCAAGATCTTAGGGAAGAAGGGTCTTTATTACAAAAACATTCAGATAAGACTTGGTTTAATAGAGGTTAGTCCTGACTACTTGTTCCCAGAAAGCCCTGAGTGCAAGGTGGACCCTGGGCTGCCTCTGAGGACTTAGAATTCAGGAGGTTCCCACCCTGCACATGATAAGCTCACTGGGCCTAAATTGTACAAATAATGCGGTTTACACGGAAGACTTGCTTTCATTCTGGGGGCCTGGAATTTTGGCCCACTCCAGGCAGGGGTGCTATGTGACCAGTCCCCAACCAAAGGTCAGGGCTTTGTGTCTCTAATGAGCACCCTGGTGGGCAGTATTCCCCTTGTTGGAGGAATTAAGTCCGTTTGTGCGACTCCACGGCGGGAGGAAGCCCTGGAAGCTCGTGCCTGGTTTCCCCGGGCTTCTCCCCAGGTGCTTGTCCCTTCTGCTGATTTTACTCCGTATACTTCCATCCCTATTAAATTACACCCAGGAGCATGACAGATGCTGAGTCCTGTGCACCCTCCTCGAAAGTCCTCCACCGTGGAGTGGCCTTGGGGACCACCTGACACCCACTCTCTACAGCCTTTTTCTCAGGCTTTTGAGAACACAGTTGTTTATAGAAAAAGGCTGAAATTCTCCATCTGCAGGGAATGCCCTCTTCAACTACGCCGCCATTGTAACCTGTAACTTGAACGTTACATAGAACCATGGATTGGGAAGGGAAAACAGACCCCCTTCTCCCACATAATTCAGACCCCCTTCTCCCACATAATTCAGGACCCTTTATATGATTGTCCAAGGGTTTCCTGTTTCATATTTCACCTGACAAAATGAGAACCAAATTTCTCTAAAGGACAGAGGTAAATACACACACATGACACACCCTCTTTCTTTATTTTACTACAATATTGCTCCTATATGTTCTTTTGATCTTTATGTCCTGTAGGATTTGCACCCATAAGTGGAATGTGTAGTAAATATCGCAGCTGTACGATTAATGAAGATACAGGTCTTGGACTGGCTTTCACCATCGCCCACGAGTCTGGACACAAGTAAGTGCATCTCCCTGGGAGGATGGAGCCTGGGGTCCTCTGCGGACTGGAAGATTGTCTAGAGATTCTGGTGCAGTAGCTCAAGCCTGTGAGGGGAATTCACACATTTGCAGCGAGAACGCCAGTAGGAAATGCTCACGTAGGCGCTTCTGTTTTATTTGAGTGTCTCGTCGCACACATTCTAAAGCTGTGGCAACACACATGTTTGCACTTTCCTCACTCCCTTCTTCCCTTCCTGCTCACACATGTGCATACAATCACAGACTACAGACTCTTCTGTCTCTGCTCCTTTGTCCTGGGTTTTGAACTTGGTCCTGTGAGCTCATCTCATTCCATGGTTAACTCCTACGGGAGGACTCCACGTGACTGAAGATGGTAACACGCCCGCCCATTGGTAACTTACTATTCTCAAGTTTGCATTCTTATATCACTTTCAAAATTTGTAGAGATGGGTTTTGACTGGTGTGCAGGGTTTGGGGCGTACAGGGAGGACAAGAGGTGCAGCCTGGTGGGAGCTGGTTTGCTTCCCACATCCCCACGTTCCCACCATTGTCAGTTGTGAAATGGGGCAGCATCAGGGGGAGTGGGGAACCCGGGGCTTTGGCACAGATGGATAGACACCGATGCAGGACAAACAGCTCTCAGCAATGGGTGGCATGTCATTAGGAGTATCTTTATAAGTGAGAAGCTTACCTTTATTCCTGTAGAATGAAACACTTCTGTCCATTACTTATAGTAGCTATTATTCTTAAATAAGATTTCTTAGTCTAATAATCTATAGGCTGCCTCACTTCGAGGCGCCATCTATTTAAAAAAAAAGTTTTTCTCAGTGGGGCCCACTTGCTGATTTCCTGCAGTTGCCCTGATTTATATGAGCATCAGCAGTGGTAACACAAGTGTTTTCCTGCTGGACTGAAACTGTACTTGAAGCTTCTCCTAGAAAATTCACAGCCAGGCATTACAGCTTTTCTATTTTCACTTTCATCCTCATTTTATTTGCAAATTACAAAACTTGCAGAAGGCAATGTTTGTGATTTGGTCTTTGCAAAGTTGATTTCTCCATCCCCTGTTAGAAATTGTACTGAGGCCCCTCATGTCATCCCGACCTGTTCAAAGCATCTGTGTGTGTGTGTGTGTGTGTGTGTGTGTGTTTGTACACATGTGTGCCTGTCCTTAATGGGCTCTCACAGAGGCCCTGCAGACTTTGGCTCTGTGTGAACTGATGACCTGAAAGTGAAGCTTATATCTTATTACTGATCCCTTCATCATTACAGGTAATGATTGACTTTTTCAGTGCCTAGAAAATTGCACCTACACTTTACAAAGCTTTCAGTTAAGTCATAATTGTAAATAGGCTGCTAGAGTTAAAACTTCAAAAAAACTCATTATTTTAACGACATGGGGCTCTTGCTGTCCTCTGAACCATACCTGAATTTAATTAAACAATCAAAGTAAGAAATATTTAAGTCATCAAGGGCTGAACAAATCAGCATTAGATAAGCAGTTGAGACTCAGGCCCCTGGTGCGTCCAAGACGAGGCTCTCAGTCTTCCAGTCAACAAGGATTCGTGTTTGCTTTTATTTTTTTCTTAGAAGTCAACTATTAATATTTCCTTTCATCACTAGGGCTGGGTGTAGATGGAAAAAGAATTTCTTCCAAACAAGAGAAAAGTGTTTTTACTTGCAAGTGAGAATACAGATGGGAGGAAGGAAAGGAACTCTAGATTTGGACACAGGCAAGTCCCACTCCTGATAGAACTGACCTCCAGGAAATGATCAGCTCCTTCCCAGCACCTGCTGCTTAGAGAATATTGTACAAGAGTCAGGAGGACTGAGAGCTCTGAGTGTTTGACGTCACCCGTGAAATAGCTTCTGATCATATTGAGGAAATAGGAAATACATGTGGGATACATACATGTATACATACATGAGGAAATGGGAATACATGTGGGATACATGTATTTATGGGATACATAAAAAGCACATGCTAATTGACAAAATAAGTGATCATAATAGTACTAATAGTAATCATAACGCTAATACGTGCTCTTTGTGGAGTAGTTTCACATGTAACTCTAAGCCTGGAAACCCCTGGGGATGATCTCTTACCTTCCCTTCACTAGCTGGGCAAGGAGCCTGGGCTGAGCATTCAGCACAGGAGGCGTGGAGGAGCTGCAAGGGGTCAGAGGTGAGCTGAAGGGGGCGTATTTCTAACACATTCTTAGCTGTGGCAACTGCGTCAAATGAGAGGGGCCGCAGCAGGGAAGATTCAGCAGCCCAGCTCTGTGCAGTTCAGGTGAATTGAAAACAAACAACTTTATTCAGTTTATTCATTTAAGAACTATTATTACTTGGAGAAGGAATCATAAGTTTAATGCATGGATCAAACAGCATGCCTTCCTCTTATCCTTGGCAAAGAGCTCTAAGCAGTCAATTTCTGAGCCCTGTACCTTAAGAATTAAAAAATAATTTTATATTTATAAGTTGTAAAACATCCTGTTTCACAGATGAATCTTACTTCTTCAATTTGGTTTACATTCAGAGGACATTATTAAGGTGGAGGAGTACTTCTCTGTGCCTTTCAGCCACAGGTTTCCTAACCTTTAACTCAAAGAAAGATGCAGTTCATGCCCAGCTAGTTTCTTCTACGAGGTTCAGTTCTTTTTATCCTAAGACATCTTGTAGTTTCTACTGGAGAATCTGACCTAAAAATAGGAATTGCTAAGAACCAGTGTTTGGATCTGTGTTGGGAAGGGGAAAAGAGGGTCTGGAGCTGAAAGTGAGGATGTGTGCTTTCCCTTAGTGTGTGGGACTGAGCCAGGACTGGTGCAGGGCCAGTTTCCTGCTTGTATTAAATCATTTGTCACAGGATGTGTGGTTTCCTAGATGCAGGTGTTGAAGAATCGGCACAGACACACTGAGGGTTCAACTACACATTTTGAAGAGTATGCCGTCTGGGCATGGATCCATTTGAAAAATTCTCATTTGTCAAAGGAAGTCATGCCATTAGATGGGTAGGGCCCTGGGACTCGTATTCTAGATACCCTGTGGTTCTCTGGCAGCCTGACAGTGACCAGGCTGCATCTCCTGATCTCCTCTTACGTGGGTTTCCATATGCAAAACCCGTAGAGCCTGTGAGACCTCAGCAGGTGTGTGCAGGTGTAATTTAAGTTGCATTGTTTGAGCTGAACATTCCTCGTATATAAAGTCAGCTTAAATACTTAATTTGCATGATCATTTCAGACCATCAAGACAATATTAAACATACTTACTGTGCTCAGGAGTATTCATGATCCATCGTTCTGTCCCCTGTCTTTTCCACTACTTACTGACCCATTCACCAGGCACAATTTGGATTCTGCCAGCAAAGCACTGTGTAGCGTTCTATAAAATGACTAGTGATCCATGCCCTTCAAAGCCTAAAGAAAGATAAGGTAGGCATGGCATGCAAGGGGTCAAGCAGTGAGGGCTGTAGGCATTTCAAGAGATGCAAGGAAAATCAGGGAAATCTTCTGGAAAGAAACAGAGTTGGTGTGCTGATACCATTCAGCTCAACCATATTCGACTGGTGATGTTAGACTCCCTTTCAAGCATTTGATGGTGATGTGTGCACCTCACTGATTTATGACTGTGCTCTGTCATCAACCTGAGCCCCTACAGCTGGGTCAGGGAGGTGCTGGGTGATTTTAAGGGTTTGCGGAATATTAAAGCAAGCGGCTGCTTAAAGATCACCTGGCCCGGTGATTGTCAGACTGCCCCCTAGGGAGCTCCAGCATGTTGGAGCATCATTTCTTACCAATTTTATTTCCTGTCATTCCTCCTAAGATTTTTGTTTGTTTCTGTGTCCAAAAAGTATTTGAAAACCGTTGACCCTTGGCTGAACTGCCTCCTCACCCCCCTACACACACACACACACACACACACACACACACACACATGCACAAAATATGTATGCAAGTGATATCTGACATCTAGGTGTTGAGAGATTTGATCAAGACCACATTTGAATCTGGGAAAGATACATTTTGAATTTTCCTTTTTGACATGCGTGGTGCCAGGTATTTGAACAGTTTAAGAGGAAGGTTTTATTATCCCATTTTATAGGTGAGGAAACTGAGGCTCAGGGACTTGAGAAATTTGCCCCAAATCAACCCACTTGTGAACGACAGGATCAAGACCTGATGGAGGTTCCCCCGCCTCCACAGCCTGTGTTCCCCCAGGTTATCTGACCTGTCCTGGCCCTGAGAGTCCCACATGACTGCTGTCCCCATGTCCACTTCCCGTCTCTCAGGGAGGATGGGTTTGCTTCTTGAAAAGCCTGCATCAGGCTCTGGACAAGTAGATCCTACCTGTGGTGCTATCATCACCTCCAGGGTGTGATTTACCATCCAGATGACTCTGACTCATCGTTGCTTTGAAGGGTTTCTCCTTTCCTTGACCTACTGCTGTCTGATCAGCTTAAAATATTGGTACGACCTCTAAAACAGCTTGGCTGTTCATCATTCTGGGTATATCATTAGTAATAAAGAAATACTTGCTGATGTAATTGAATAATTCAAGAAAATTCTATAGAAGACATTAAGAGCATCTGATACAGAATATAATTCTCAAGTCCAAGTTAATCTGAAATTATGTTTACATTTGGGTATTTGAGTTGTTGTTGTAGCTGGAAGGTTGTTCTTTATTCATTCAACAAACATCGGTGGAGCACCTGTCACGGACTAGTGAGTCCACTTGCACTCGGGCTCTGAGCATTGTTAAGAAGAGCCCCTGTAGATAAGGAAGAGAAAAAAGTGCATTGTTTTAACATGTAGGGTGATAACCACTTTGAATAAAGTATTGTGAGTCATGGAAGCAAAAAAAAAAAAAAAAAGGTCTGGTAATGTATAACTTGAATAGTAATTTTATTTCTTAGTTGCCAAATACCAACCTTATCTTCAAAATGTGCCCTATTCATTCTTCCATGACTTATTAATGTTAATATCAACTGTGATTATCGTGTGGTATTTTCATGCCACTGTGCTAACACCCACAACAGTGCAGAATATGGGATTTGTACTGCTTGGAAAAGCAACTCGAGACATAGTAGTGCTGAAGTTTGGGTGGGCATCAGAATCACGTTATTGTGTTAGGATTCACCCAAATGCCAGAGCCTAACCCCCAACTTACTAAATCAAAAATCTAACAGGGTGGGCTTTGGAGAGGCACATGTGTGGTGCATTTCCCAGATATTCTGATACTCAAAAAGTCTGCGAATCACTGAAAATGCCTTAGATGAAAATGGTTAAGACCAAGGTGTCCCCAGACCTGAGATGTTGTGGCTTTGAATTCCTTAGAAATGTAGGCAGAAGTGGTAGCAAATTCATCTAGGGCACTCGCAGGACCCAAATTTGTCTTCTTTATGTTCAGGTCAAGGGCCAGCCAGGGGAGGGTACTTTGTTATTTCGTTTTTATCACTTTCTCCCCAAAGCAGCCTCTGCGTGAATCCTCTCCCTCACCGTGGCACATTTCTCCAGCCATGTGGTTACCCTCACCTTGACTGATTGCTTCTAATAGAACTTCAGAGAATGGGTGGAGGCCGAAATGACCACAACTACATCATCCTTGGTACTGAGCAGGAATTTTGCAGAAATTCGACAATGTTTGTGCGCCAGATTTCCTTGGACACACCCTTCAATCACGCTCCGGGTACACTATTGCACAGATCCCGCCTGGGCTCTGACGTCAGAGTGTCGGGTTCCAGTCCGGACTCTGAGACCCTGGACAAGCCCGTCTCCAGCCCTCAGTCTTGCTGTCATTGTAGGCTTGTAGGCTTGTAGTAAGATTCAGGTTAGAAAATATAGATAATGTGCTTAATACCTTGTCTGAAAAATAGTGCTTACAAATGGGAGTTGTCATTTTTACTGATATTATTAAACAGCTCTAAGAAGAAACAGTTAAGTCTTCAGCCTCGGACACAAGTGCAGATTCCCTGGCCCCCTTTTGGAGCCCACTTCCCCTGTGTTGGTGTCTCCTATCCCTGTGACCCTCCCTCCATTCATCCTGGGATTCTTGGTGGCAGAAAGCCCACAGATGCAGTAACCCACCTGTCCTTCTTTGCTTTCTCCCCTCTTGCTTTTCCCCTGCCTTCTGTATCCCACTCATTCAGAACTGCTCTCTGAGAATCCATACAGTGATCGGGTGGGTACCAGACATTAATGGCCCAAAATGGCTTGACTCTCCAAGGATGTATCTACCCTAATGGGAAGTCTTCAATGTCACGGAGCTCCCAAATCCCTGAGGCTTTCTTCCCAAGGTAGTCATTTGTGCTCTTCTGAGGTGGGTGAAGATGGTAACATGAGGCTATCCCACAGGGCTAGCTTTAGGAAGTTAAGAAGAAGAGCCTACTTGGTGGGGAGAGGTAGCATCTCAGTCAATGGGATTCGTATAGGTGCAAGGCTGCAGTTTTGTCGAGTGACAGTAAGGGGTTGCTGTTGGCATTGTAGGATTTGAACATCTGCAAAGGACCCTATTAAGAGGTCCCATAGCCACTGTAGCCTGAGGTGTTTCCATATACTAAGCTGGGGCTGGAGCCCCAAAGTGGTCTGGTTTCAGTCAAGAGTAACAGACGTACCTTCAAACAACGCCTGCAGATAAACGCCACCACAGCTACTCACGGGAGTTCCATGGTGCCACTTCCTCCAAAGGGATGTAGGGAGTCTGGTCAAGTACTGGCCTGCTGTCACAGCCTCCAGCATTGAAGACCTAGCACGAGCTGGATCAGCACTGGGTGTAGGGACAAAATGTCAGCACCACCAAGAGGGGCGGTAGTGGTTTAGTAGTTCTTAAATTGTGTGAACATCACACTCCCCTGTGGAGCCTGCATTTGTGTTTCTTACAAACACCTGGAAATTCTGACCATGGCTGGTGAGCAGCAAAGAGTGTAGAGAGAGAAGAAAGCAATAAGAACATCATCAGCTTTCTCAAGATCAAATAAACTGCCCTCTACATCCCACTGGAAATGCTTTTTTTTATAATTAAAATGTCTGCCTTTGGCAGACATCTGGACATGTGCTCTGTTTTGATGTAGGTGTGCACTTTCAAACAGCTGGACAAATGGTAGTTCTCCAGGAGAGGTCTGTGACCTCATGGATATTCTCCCCTGTGTGGCTGTTAGGACTCTTTCTTCTGCCTGCCTAGCATACAGGAGAAGGGGGGCCTTCACATTGTTGACTTGTGTTTGTTAGAGTGTGTTAGACAGTTGAAACTGTTATTTGTTTTGAAAGACCCATTTCTTTCTCTCTCTCATAGCTTCGGCATGGTCCATGATGGAGAAGGGAACGTGTGCAAAAAGTCTGAGGGCAACATAATGTCCCCTACGTTGGCAGGACGCAATGGGGTGTTCTCCTGGTCACCCTGCAGCCGCCAGTACCTGCACAAATTTTTAAGGTATGAACCCCTAAAGCTGGTTGTGTATCTCTCTGTGCCTTTGATGTTCACTGCTGGGTCAGCCTAATCCTGTACAAGAAGCCCCAGACCCAGGTGCCCCTTCTGCAGATGGTCCCCATTTAAAGGCATCTGGAGACATTCATTTGACCAAGGAGTTTGCCAAACACTTTCTTAGAGCCTCAATTTCTGCAAGCTTAATCTGACCTCATTTGCCCTTTAGAGTCAAAAGAATCCCTTAAGATACTTAGCAAACCAAAGTATTTGTCACTACCATTTGTTTCTTTTGTTTTTTTAATTCTTACTTCTATAACCAGACATTTTCAGTCCATGATTTTTTTTGATTTTTTAATGTTTAAATATTTTCTTGTAGTTTTATTGAGATATAATTGACATACCATGAATTATTATTGTTTTTTTACAAAATACATTTCTCATTAGGAGGAAAAAAAAAAAGAGTATATAAACCTTCACCTGGGTCTAAAATCCTATAATTTTAAGAATTATTTCTGGAAGGTTTCATCATAGCTCTAATTCATTGAGGGTATAGAACATTAAGGAGGTACAGTTTGACCCCCTGAAAAAGAGATCGTCAGTAGATTTTAAAATTTTAGAGAAATAAAGGACTTTAAGAAACATTTTTAGATCTGCTAGTAAAGTGGATTATCCCCCTGGTTTCCTCTCTTTCTTTCTTATTTTTTCAGTAGAGCCCCTCTTCTTTTTTTTTCTGCTGCACAAATTAACCCGTCTTGTTTCTAGAACATCACTTGAGCAGGGTCTCAGGCCTATTTCTGTTGGTTTTACTCACCACATTCTGTTCATTATCCTATGGATGGTTCCCTGTGCTCACCTGGGGCAGTGAGTGCACAGCTGGTTTCTCTTTCTTGCTGCCTCTTCCATCACTTCCAGACCTCATAACACATCTTCTGAGCTGCGTCCTGACTACCAGCCTTGGGGGCTCCAGCCTGCAGCTGTGGTCCTTCCTCACAGCCTTACTTTGAGACCTCAGCTGAGATATTTTACCACTTAAAGGAATGATGACTGCTTTCCATATTTTGTGCTACCCAGGAAGAGTGAGAATTTTGTAGATAATATCTGTACCCTGGTAATATAAACCTATATTCTAGGAATAGACACTTGATCATTTTTTTAATTTCTATTACCCAAAAGACAATGTTCACATGACACAATCGGTCCTTCCAACATTTGCTGTGCCCTGCATGGTGTTCTCTTGGAGTCAAGTTGGGGATTGTTAGCACTTGTTTTAGCCTTTTCATGCACCTGTTCAAATGTGCGTGCGTGTGTGTGTGTGTGTGTGTGTGTGTGTGTGTGTGTCTTTGTGTGTGTGAAGGACTCTGCTTTCCCTAATAAAGAAGATAATTCACTTTAGCTCACAATGCTCTTATTTGTATTAACAAGGAAATTTTTGAGTTTTCTATATCCCAAATCCTTTCTATAAACTTCTACATTCTTTTCTTAAAATTTTACTTCTTTTTCATCTTAATGGCTATGATGAAGATATATAAACATTTTTAAATTTTTCGAAATATGTTCTGACAACTTGAAAATCCCAGGGATGCAAAGTATGGGCATGCAGTGAGAATCAGCATCATGAAAGCGTCCAGAAAAAGTTTTTAAACTGCCAAGAAATATAGGAAAACTCACAGAAAGGAAATAGTTATAGGCTTAGAGAATAATTATTTTGATGACATTAAATATGGGCTGTAATCTTCAAATCAGAATATGATCCTCAGAATACTTATTAAGATTCTGGAGTTCAAAGACATTTTGTCCAGTGATACTGGAATGGTTAAACATATGCTGAAGTATGCTCATTTGTTTTTGTGCCAATCAGTAAAACCCTTCTGTAGCCATGCAGTAACAAACATTTATTTTCAGGGACTTTACTGGTTGTTTTGGACCACATAATAATAAAAATGCAAGATTTTACATGCTCTCAAATTGGATTTCTCAAAAGATTAAATTTTCTAAGATAGCCTTTCATTGTCAAATTCACTCTTAAGATTAATTGTACTTGAGATGTCTAGTTGTGAATTGGACGTGTCCCCAGTGCATCAATCCTGATTTTTCATTGGCTTAATGAACCTGAGACCATCTTTTATATGTTTGCTGACTTCCTGATTTGTAAGTAATCAAAATACTGTTATATTCTCCACCAATTAGTTGGCAATTTGGACATGATCCCAACAGTGAGTAAGGATAAACGGCCAACTTTACAAAGATGAATCTGTTCTCCTTTAGGATCAGCCTAGCATTGGGTACACGGAAAAAATATATATAATGAGGGAACTCAATTAGCCTGAAGTTGTCAGCACGACTTTTCTCTATACTCGGTAGAGTCAAGAAGGACAGATACGTTTTTGCAGTAAATTCCTCAACCTCATCAATAAAGACATATGTCATTTCCCATGGGCAGACACAGACCTCATCACATTCACTCATGTCTGTATCCGGGAGGCCTAAGACTTAGGGAAATTTTAGCTCGTTATTTTAAACTTAATGACAACATGGACTCATCTTCAATTTGCTTTTTAAAAACTTGAATCATGCACTTTGGATCAGTGAACACACCTCCCCGCTTGTCATATGAATCTGCATCTATACATGAGAAAGGTCATCATAGGAAAGCAGGAATTTGAGGGATGCCCTGCCATACCCCCGACCACCCTGTCGATGGGAAAACTTGATTTGGCCTGAAAGAGTATGTTTTGGGGCATAATAGAAATAATACATTTCAGTTCACATCTTGCTCTGCTGTATAATGTTCGTCTTAAGACATATAAACCAGCGAGTCATGGCTGAGTGCAGTTTCTGTGAGACTGGAGAATGGGCACTGCCGTGTCGTTGATCAGCAAGGGAATCAGAGCTCATGTGCCGATCAGGTCTTCATCACTATGCCGGGGAAGGCCTTGACCTTGGCAGCTAATATAACCTATAACCCATTGTCTCTCCTGGAAAAAGAGGGGATACAAGTAAAAGAACTCTCGAGCTCTTTAACATTTTATGGTTCATGAATCAGAGTGGGAAGAGGACTTCGAAATATTGTTGCAGAACCTCTGGCCTTGCCTTATTTCCTTCATTGACATTGTATATGTAGTTAAACACACATATAGAAAAGTACAAAATTATGAGTATAACTCAGTAACTTTTCACACAGTGAACATTTTAGTGTAACTTCTACCTAGATCATGATATGGAGCACGTTACAGTAGCCAAGTCATGGAAACAGTCTAAGTGCCCTTCAATGGATGAAAGAGTAAAGAAGGTGTGAGATATATGATGTATATGTGGTATTTATACGTGTATGTGCACTGTATCTAATTATATCTATCTATCTATCTACCTGTCTACCTATCTACACACACACTGTAATATCATTGAACCATGAGAAAGAAGGAAATTCTGTCATTTGTGACAACATGGATGGTTTTTGAGGGCATTATGCTGAGTGAGATAAGTCAGAGACAGACAAATACTGCATGATCTCACTTATATGTGGAATGTTAAAAAGAAAATCAAACTCTTAGAAACAGAGAGTAGATTGGTAGTTTCCAAGGGCCAGGTGAGTGGGAGAGAGGTAATGGGTGAAAGTGGCCAAACTTCTAAAGGTTAGGTGAATGAGTTTCTGGGACTGTCATGTACAGCATAGTGACTACAGTCAACAATACTGTATTTTATAGTTGAAGTTTACTGAGAGAGTAGATCTTAAAAGTTCCCACTACCAAATAAAAGTTCTAACTTTGTGAAGGGATGGATGTGTGAGCGAACCTAAAAAAAACAGGGAACACCACTCTCCCCCCCAGAATACCCTTCCCCAATGCCGTCATCACCTCCCTCTTCCCCACAGACAACCATTCCTCTGACACAGATGCCACCGTAGACAGTTTTGTCTGGTTTTGAACTTACTATGAATGGAGTCATGAGTTATGTGCTATTTTGTGTCTGGGGTCTTTAGCTAAATATTTTGATTTTGAGATTCATCCTTGTTTCTGCATAAAAATATGATATTCATTTACTGATTTTTAATTGTGTGGATATGTTCCAACTTATTAATCCATCCTGTTAGTGATAGACATTTGCATTTCCAGTATTTGACTATTATAAGAAATGTCACTGTAAATATTCTTTTGGTTTACACATATATCTCTGAGTATACAGAGCAGAGAAACGTTGGGGTCATAAATATATATGTACAGTGTCAGTAGACACTGCCAAATAGCTTTCCTAAGTGGCTGTGCAAAGTTACAATCCCACAAGCACTTATGAATATTCAGATTGTTCCACAATCTTGCCGACACTGGATCTCGCTGGTCTTTTTCATTGTGGCCAATCTTGTGGGTCTGTGGTGGTGGATCGAAGTGGTAATTAATGAGACTGAACACCTTTTCCCATTTTAAAGGCTACTTTAGAAACCTCTTCAGTGAAGTGTCTGTTCAGATCTCCTGTGCATGTTTTTGAAATTAAACTCCTTTATTTTTCTTATCTCTTGTTGGGAGTACTTTATATATACTGAGTAGGAACACTTTGTGCATTATCAGAAATATGTATTGCAAATACCTTCTTTCACTCTATGACTTAGTATTTACACAGTATTTACACTTTTAATGGTGTCTTTTGATAAACAGAAGGGTTTTCTTATGTTTTTAAGGGAGTCCAAATTATTCATATTTTTCCTTTAGGATTAGCACTTTCTGTACACCACTGGAAAAAAACTCTGCTTACCCCAGAGCCATGAATATATTCTTCCACAAGCTTTGTTGTTTTGCTTATCACATGCAGGCCACCTGACTTTTGTGTAGGGCATGCAGCAGAGTTCACACATATTTTGTCCTGGTGGATATCAGGTGATTGTAAACTGGCTGCAATGCTTTTGCTTCATGCACCCACACCCTGTTGTATCCCTGTGCCCACCTCACTGACTCTGGGCTTAGCTGTGTGACCTGCTTTGAGTGAGGGGACAAGTGCAAACACGCCCAAGCATGAGCCCAGCCAGAAGAATCAGGGGTGGGATCTTCTCATGGCTCTTCAGATGCGATGCTGACCAGAGCCGACTTTCATATCACAGGGTTGACGTGTGTGTTGCTGTGTCTCCCCCTGTATGGGACCTTCCAGGCCCCCAGTCTTTGCACTGGACCAGGCAGGCACCTCATCCTCAGGACCATGTACAGATTCTCTGTGGCTCCTTTGAAAGTTTACATGTCTTTTGACATTTTTCTGTGATTTTGGTTTTCTGTAGAATTTCTTTCATGTACCCACGTGTTTTTCTTTTTCTTTTTCCTGCTTGGGGTTTTAGAACTGCTTATATCTGTGGTTTATTGTCTTTCATCAGTTTTTGAAAATGTTCAGACATTTTATCTACAAATATTGGTTCTGACCCTTTCATTCTGGCTTCTCCTTTTTGGATTCCAGTTGTGTAAATGTTAGAACTTTTCACAATACCTCACATACATATTTTGTATATATTCATACTCTGGTGAAATTCTCCATCTTAACCTCTATTTTCTCAAAGCTAATAACCATAATAATTTTAAAGTCCATTTCTGACTACTCCAGTATCTGGATTCCTTATGAATCTGTGTCTATTATTTGTGTATTCTCTTGGGTTTCAATATTTTGGTCTCATCTCCCAATACATTTGGTAATTTTGAACAAATGAAGGATATTGTTAATGAAAATATTAAAGACAAGATAGAGCCCCAAATGATGTTATCTTTTCTTTCTAGCAGACAGGGCAGTTGCAGTTTATCAGTAAGTCACTTTGGGGTTGAGCTGATGTCACCCCGGCATTCGGTCTTCCTAAACCGGCCTTTCACGTTATTTCTTTACTCCTTCAGCAAAGACCTAGTATGGCTTCTGTGAAAATCTTGTTTACCAGGGCTGACCCACAATTTCAATCTTTATCTCCCAGCCCCACCAGATTGCCAACACCTTGCTCAGCTTCTCAGCCTCGTAAGGACCACTTTCTACTCGGCCACTAGGCTCCCTAGCATCTTTTTATGACTCATTAAATTCCTTGAGGAGAAAAATATTACTGGGCGTTGGGTTCACTTCTCTACTTTCCTTTGCTCTGGAAATGTTCATCCTTCATGTCCTTTTTACTTTGATAGGCTTCTGATGCCTGTAGAACAGTCAGTCTCATACGTGTTGGTCCACCATAGTTAAAAGTGGAAGTCCTCTTTGAATTTAATTTTAAGGATGAATAAAAAATAATAGGTTACATTTGATCAAACTATAAAAAATCCTGAATCTGTGAACTTTAAAAAGTTTTTGTTTTTCAATCTCTTGCTTGGGTTCATCAATGTAGCTGACTTTTCCTAGTTTCCTTTCTATGCAATGGGAATAGTATTGCCAACCCTGATGTATCTTTAGGGAGATAATGGGAAACATCTAACTAGTATATAGGAATCATTTGAGATCATTAGAGAGAGGTGCTATGGAATTCCAAAGTTGCCAAATCACTCCTGTCATAGAGTGTTAGTTATGCTTTTATTCATTTTTCTCTACTTATAGACCCTTACATCATGATCATCATAGCAGTAATAGAAAGATCATCTATTCAACACTCACAGTGAGCAAGTCACTGCTCTTAGCACTTTCCTAGCCTTTGATTTAATCTATTAAAAGGCTTGTGACCTCCTTGCATGTATGTTTAATGTCTTGTCCATAGTGACTGGTGCCCTTCCTCATGTTTTATGTATGTGGATATTAATTAAGGGCACACATGCATCAGTGGGCTCCAAGGCAATAGAATCTGGGACCCGGGTCCTGGAGACTGGGGCCAGAAAGATTCCGATCAAGGTGGACAACCACACAAAGAAAAGTTTGGGGATGCTTAGGCAGATCTACTGTTGTTATGTTTATTGTGATTACAGAGGTGTTTTGTTTTTGTTTGTTTTTAGTTTTTGCTTATTGAAATGTATAAATACGATTTAGTTGCTATTTGCAAACACTTGTTTCCCCTCACTCCAAATGCAAAATTTATACCAAAGCCTGTCTCTGGTAGGGAAGAGGATACCCTATTTGTAGAGGAAGAAATCATTAGTTGGCCTTTAGTCCATCTTCTAGGGAACTTAAGGAGAATTAATTTTCTTCTTGACTTTGGAATCTAGTCAGAAATCAGCCTGCGTATAGAGCATTTCTGGTGGAAATCATTGCAATGCTCCACGTGGAAGCTGGAAGCTATTGTGCAGGAAAGGAAGGAAGGACGGAAGAAAGAAAGAAAATTCCAGCCTTTGAAATTGGCTGATTGTGTTTTGCTGTTTACAGTGCTCATTTCATCTTTTTATTGTTCCTGGCAAGAAGTGTACTTTTTAAGGTGTCTGTTATAGAAGCTCCTCACATCGAACATCTGGTTGTATTATCCCATTTCACTCTCCCCATGATAGGTTTAAGAAATCCGATGAAGAACAAATTGCCTCCCTGGAAAAGGTGAAACATATTATGAACAATTTCAGAAAATGTGGCCTCTGTATTTTAAGAGAATTAAGATAAATGTTATATTGGACCTCAGGAGAAAAATGTCCCCTCTTCTTTATACAAGACATGTGGTAAAATTGCATGAGAAAGGAAAGGCGTGATTGAATTACGTGTAATTACATGTAATTCAATCATTGAATTACGTGATTGAAGTTACATCTTTGGTAATTTCCGGCATCACCAGCAGTTCCTCTTTGTTTTAGCACTGCCCAAGCTACATGCCTTGCGGATCAGCCAAAGCCTGGGAAGGAATACAAGTATCCCGAGAAGCTGCCGGGAGAGTTATACGATGCAAACACACAGTGCAAGTGGCAATTTGGAGAGAAAGCCAAGCTCTGCATGCTGGATTTTAAAAAGGCAAGTGACTGCTGGCAGATGTTCAATGTAGAATTCTTCATAAAACCGTTTTATTCAGTGAAGCTGACATTGATGTATTCTGCGTTTATTGGGTACCTACCAAATGTCAAATCCTGTATGTTAGGGCTGGTCCTATATAACAGGAAACACATGTTTTACTGGCAAAGAAAATGACAGTGGATACTGTTGTGGGGATCAGTTTCCTCTCAAGTACTGACTTGGCCTGTTGGGTCAGTTCTTTCTTTCTGATTTATCATGTGGGAGCTCAGCAAGAACTTGGTTGGTGTAAGATGGCAAATTAATACACTGCATTCCTTTCAAATGGTATTTAAGAAACAATGTCCCCCCACCCCCCTTACCTTCCTCAGATATAGACAAAATTTACTAGAAAGCAGTAGCCTATCTCGGACTTCTGATTATCAAATTCCTCAAATTAAGTGTTTCTAGAGAAGTCTTTCATAGAACTCCATTGACCCCAGGGACACCAGAAGACTGGTTTCCTCATATAAATTCCTCATATAACACAGAGACATGTGCTCTCGCTAGACAAGGGAAAATCGAGATTTCACAGCTTGCCCTACTAAACCACTAGGAAAGCTACCCATAAATTAAATGAAATTAACTATTTTTGAGGTTTCTTTTATTCTAGTTTATAATGAAATCAAGAGGAAAATAGACAAAAATATACAGTCTTCCAGAAACCTCCAACATTTCCCAGAATGCACTGGGAATATTCCCAATTTCAATCTAATGTGATAATCTTCTTTCTTCTAAACTAAAGTAGATCTCCCCCCAAAAGTCAATTACAGCCGTGTGCCAGAACTGGATTCTTATCTCCTCAACTGGGTAATCTCAGCTGGGAACAAGAATAATAAACCAGTCAGCATCAGCATATATTCCCAATGTTGCCTTTTCATTGGCAGAATATGTGAAATCCCTGAGAATTTTTTGCGTGTCACTCTCCTGTTTGCTAAGGAAAAGGAACATAAAATTTTTCTTTCAAAGATGGAATGTTCTACATCATACTGCTGGTTTTCACATTATTTTGCTGTGACCATGGAGTATCCTCCGTGGTAAACTAGTGCCGTTTGGAAAATACAGGAAATAAGAAGTTAAATGCAGCAGGTCTTTTTATTACTGAGGAAATATTTACCTGCAGGGAAATGTATTTCTTATAGGTGTACAATTGGGTTTTAACAAATGTATTCCCCCATGTTACCAGCATAAATCTAGAATGTTCCCTTTTGCCCCCTTCCATTCAATCCCCTTCCCACCCCAGTAAGCAACCATTGTTCTGATTTCTGTCACTGTACTTTCATATTGCTTATTCTGGAACTTCATAATTGCCAAGTAAAGTTTCACATTTTACCATTAAATATGATGCTTTCAGTTTTACATAGTTACCTATTATCAAGTTGAAAAGGTTCCCTCCTGGTCCTATATTGGTAAGAGATTTTATCACAAACTTATGCTGACTTTTATAATACTTTTTTTTCTGCATCTATTGATATAAATGTATTTTTCTCCTTTATTCTGTTAATGTAGTGAATTGTACTGAAGGGTTTAAAATTATTTTTCATTGATTTTTGAATGTTAAACCAACCTATATTCCTAGGATAGCTTTACTTGGTCATAATCTATTATTCATTTTTATATTTTGTTGATTTGATTTGAGAATATTTTGTTCAGGATTTTTATATCTGTGTTCTTTTTTTTAGTAAATTAATTTATTTATTAATTAATTTATTTTTGGCTGTGTTGGGTCTCCGTTTCTGTGGGAGGGCTTTTTCTAGTTGTGGCGAGCGGGGGCCACTCTTCATCGCGGTGCACGGGCCTCTCACTGTCGCGGCCTCTCTAGTTGTGGAGCACAGGCTCCAGACGCGCAGGCTCAGTAGTTGTGGCTCATGGGCCCAGTTGCTCCGCGGCATGTGGGATCTTCCCAGACCAGGGCTCGAACCCGTGTCCCCTGCATTGGCAGGCAGATTCTCAGCCACCGTGTCTACCAGTAAGCCCTATATCTGTGTTCTTGAATAGTATAATTTAGAAAATTTTTTTCTTAAAATTACCATTCAAGAATTTATATCAGGGTTATGCTGCCCTCAAAAAATGATTTGAAAGTGCTCCCTACTCCTTTGCTTTCTTGAAGAGCTTGTAATAAAAGTGCTATTGTTTCTTCCTTAAAGTTTTATTGGAACTTACAAGTGAATCCTATCTGTGGGAAGGTTTTTGTAATCACTAACTACACTAACACATGTAGGGTTATGCAGAAGAAATTCCTAGCTAGACTGATCAGATTCATTGGAAAAAAAATTAAACATCAAAAAATGACACAGAAAGAGTCCTTTTCCAATGATTTTTTTTTGTTTGTTTTACCTGTTTTTTTTTGGGGGGGGGGGAGGGGGGTTACCAAAATTTGTTTGTAATATTCTCATTTACCCCTTGAATGACTGAAAGGTCTATAGTGACATTTCCTCTTCCATTCCTAATAATGATAACATGTGTTTCTTTATCTCTTTTTCTTGGTCAATCTAACTAGAGTTTATCAGATGAATAGTCCTTTCAAAACATCAGTATTTATCTTTATTAATTTTTAATGGAAATATTTGTTGGGTTCTTTTCTATTTCATTAATGTCTGTTTTGTCTTTATTACATACTAAGGCTTAATGTGACTTTCTTTTCCTTGCTGTTTATGGGATAAACTTGGATCACTTACTTAAAAATTTCTTCTTTTCTAATATAACCATTTAAATATAATTAAAGCTAGTAATTTCTTTTTCTCAGCAGCATTATTAACATATATCCTGAACATTTTTAGATGTTGAATCTTTAATATTATTAGCTATGAAATATTTTCTAATTTAAGTGGTGATTTCTTCTTTAACCGTGCATTATTTAGGAGTATACTATTTAACTACCAAATAATTGGTGATTTTCTAGACAGCTTATTAATTTTGATTTCTAATTTTGTTCAATTTTATCAGAGAATATACCCTATAAGTATACTTTTGAAATTTATTGAAACATATTTCATAGCTCAGCATTTGGTCTACCCTGGTGAACATTCTATGGCCACTTGAAAGAATTGTGAATTCTGCAGTGGTCAGGTATAGAGTTCTAGATATATCTAGTTCGTTAATTTTTCTGATAATATTGTTTATAGCTTCTATATCCTCTGCAATATTTGGTACTTGTTTTGTAACAATTTAATAATTTAATAGATATGAGTGTTAAAGTCTCTAACAAAGATTATGTATATTTCTATTTCTCCCATTAGTTCTATTAGTTTTTGCTTTGTATATTTTGAAGCTGGGTATTTAGGTGCATACACATTTAGGAATTTTATGTCTTCCTGACTCTCTCATTAATATACAATAACTTTATTTTATTGTTGATAATGTTACTTTCCCTTGAATTGTACTTCATCTTATGTTAATATAGCCACATCAGCTTATTTAGGAATACTCTTTGCATGATATCTTTCCCCACCCTTTTACTTTCCATTTCTCTGTGTTTTTATATAAAATATGTCTGTCATAACATCCTTTAGTTTGGCATTGCTTTTCTATCCAGTTGAACAATCTATAGCCTTCCACTGGGATGTTTAATCCATTTATATTTAATGTAATTATTGACATAGTGGATTTAAGTCTACCATTTTGCTATTTGTTTCCTATTGTTCTCTTCCTTTTTGTTTGTTTTCTTTTGGATTAAACATGCTTTTAAAAATTCTATGTTTGCATCAATTTGCTTTTTAGCTATATTTTCTTGTATTTTTAGTGGTTACTCTAGAGATTACAGCTGTATCTTTAATTTACAACCTACATAGAATTAGCATCATATCACTTTATGCAAAATGCAGGAGGATCCTTATGACAAATAAGTCCATGTATCCCTCTTTCACAGTATGTACTATTGTCATTGTGTATTTTATTTCTATGCATGCTGTAAACCACACAACACAATATTAAAATTTTTGTTTTAAAATAATGGGTTGCTTTAAAATAAAATAGGTTCATCTTTTATATTTACCCACATGTTTGCCATTTATTATTTATGCTTTCTTATAGATCAGTTTCAAATTATATCATTTCCTTAGGGAATGAGAAACTTCCTTTAACATTTCTTGTAACACAATCTGTGGCCACAAAGTACGTCAGGTTTTCTCTATCTGAAAATGTCATTAACTCACCCTCAGTTTTGAAGAACACTTTTTCTGAGTACAGAATTCTAAATAGTTTATTCTTTTTTTTTTCCTTTAGACAGTTTAAAGATATAATTCCATTTTCATCTGGACTCAGCTGTTTCTGATAAAATGTTTGTGATCATTTGTATCTTCCTTCTAACATTTCTAATCATTTGTTTAGACAATTCAGCAAGCTATGCATTTGGGTTATTTTAAGTTTCAGTTCCAGAATTACTATTTGGTTCTTTTTTTATAGTCTATATATTTTTTAGGGAATGTCCCATTTGTTCACTTATTATGTCCATTTTTAAAATATATTTATAACATATTACATATGTTACAATTATATATTGTAACATATTGTTATTTTATGTTGCATGTATTTATATTATGTTATTATAATAGGTGAATCCTTTTGATCCCCTGAGGCTTGTTTTACTCTTCCTTAGGGCTCATCTATTCTGGTTTTTCCTTAGCCCTAGGGCATGGCCTGTACTCTAGTTTGTGGTTCTTACTCATGAGACATGGATGCCCGGGATGCTTACTGAAGTCTCTCCACTTTATGTGGCCAGAACACTGCTGTCTCCTAGCATTGTGCATCTCTGTCTTCTAGCCTTTATCAGCTTTCGACCTAAAGCTGTTGCCCTCTTCCAGGCCACTTGGAGTCTCATCCTGTGCATCAACCATTCACTCACCAGATAAGGACCTGCAGGAAATCCTCATGGAGACCTCTGGTGTTCCCTACTCAATGCAGCTTTCTCCTTTCTGGTCCCATTCCCACAAATTCTAGCTACTTCTGCAGCCCCAACTCTGATCTATGCACCCTCCATTCAGTGAGGCTGCTGTTGTCTTCATGGGAACCATGTCTTTGCACCATGGCCAGCAAAGTGTTCCCAGAGAGAGAGCTGGGCAAAGGTGATGCCCACCTTACAAATTCCCTTCTCTTGAGGACCATGTACTGTGTTGCTTGTTGCAAGAGTCTGAAACAACTGACCAATACATTTTGTCCAGTTTTATAGTTTTTGCATGTAGAAAAGTAAGTGTGGTACCAGTTACTTCACCATGAACAGTAGAGAAAATACCTTTTGAAAAATACCCATTAAAGTCAATATTGTGAGCTTATTCCCTTTTCTGACTGAAGAATATAAAATAATAAATAACAAGGAAACTACTCAATGCCTCAACCAGCACTTGGCACTTATGGCCCATTCAGTAAGACTTTGCTGGGAAGGGCGATAGATGGATGGATGATGTTTTAGACAGGGTTGAACCTTTTTTAAGTACCACGTGCTATTTAGTTTGGAAAGTTAAGAGATAACGCGAATGCATATACATTCTTCTTTTGGATAAATAGATGTGTATTTGGTGTATATGTGTGGGTATTTACATACTTGTTTATAAATCCACACACATGTATGGCCATGGCTTTCTCTGTCCACTGATGACTTGTTGATAATCAAAATTAGTGATAAAAGCACACCACTGCTTGAAAAACAAATAATTACAATAAATTATATATCCTATTATAACATCATTTGTATATGCATTTTTAGTTTGTATTTTTGGAAAGTCTGATACTGACAGTTTGAGAAAACTAATCTGGTGGCATTCTATTCACAGTATGGAAATGCCACAATAAATCCAACACAGTCATCTGAAAATGTTTGTTTTATTTGGGGTATTAGGTTGCGATGTTAAACTTAACTAAGTCAGTATTATCAAAATAAGTCATTGTGAACGTAGCTTTTAAATTATGGGAAGGAATAGCAAGTGAGAGAGCCTTCATTAAAGAGAGTACAGTATTCCTTAACAGCAAGCATAAAAGCAAGCGTGAACTCTGTACATGGTCCTCAACTTTCTTCTTCTTAAGTCAAGTATTAGTTATTTTAAACATTGTATCTTTATCAAGTTCCTATTCTGCTTCATCAACATTGCTTGGTGGCCTGACCCTGCAGTCTGAGATGCAAGTTGCCAGAATTACTTTGAAATTTGATCACCTTAGTGTCCTGGGTACTGTTGGTAAATTGGGAACCCACCCTCCAATCCAGCAGATATTGCATTCCAACTTCTTGGCCCTAGAACCATGATTTAATAGGATCATTGTTCCAAGAGGACCCTGAAGTTTTATTAAGAATGTAATGACCTACAACCATAAAGCAGAATTTAATACAACCATTGTACATTGTCCAGAAGTTAGCAGTTAGGTCAAAGTGTGATAAAACTGCGAGGACGTAATCGTTTTTTGGTTGTTTATATAATAAAGTAAACATTGTTTGAGGTACTAGAATTTTTATTTGTTTTCCAGGATGGAATGTCACATTTTTATCAAATGACCAGCAGTTACATCTATAGGGCACCAAGGTTTCAAATCCTTTTTGACATGTTGGAACACAGTAACATGAATTATATATTTCAAGGCTCTTGTAACTCTGATTTATTTCTGCCTGGAGGCCTGGAATTGGGAATTGAGCAGCTTCCAGAATGAGGCTGAAATACACAGATGGCATAAGCTGGGCACAGACTGAGTTACAGTCACATGCTTTAGTGGTGAGCTGTCACCAGCATCCTATACTTGAGAGCTTCTTACTTAGAAAACTTAAAAACTATTGCCTTCAATAGTATCTTCCATCCATATTTCTTTATTCTGCAAAATGTTCTCCCAGACTACAATGTAAGAATATTATGAAAATCCTTTGAATAGTAGTCTAGGTGTAGTGTTTTCATATCATAATGTCACCCTCTTAAGTCATCTTAGAAGCTTTTATGATCACAATTCTCTGATCACTATTCATTTCATTTTACACTAAAAATGTTCCTGCTCATTCTGTCCAAGGTTTCCATAGAAACAAACTAACAGATGTTCAACTCAGAAAGCATTTATTGAAAGCCAGCCAGGTACTAAACACTGTTCCAGGTATTGGTGACAAATACATAAAAATAATTTAGCATTTTAAAACACCATTTATTTTATCATCTTGCATCATCCCTGAAACTGCCTCCAGACTTAGTACCACTGGCTCCCTCAGGCCACAGCCATGAACCCAGGCTGGGGGCTGGGATTGAGCTCACATCTCCTCACACCTTTGAAGTGAGAAAGGACACTGACATGAGTTTGGTGCCTGTTAGGTGCCAGGCCCTGAGTTGGGCACATTACCTACCTATGACGCTTCATTCAGTCCCCAGGACAAGTCGATGGGTGGTTGCATTCAGGGAGGATACCGGGACTCTGCCTGCCCAGGTTTGCCATGCCCAATTCACACCAGACAGGTTTACCTTCTCGGAAGCCCAAACCCTCACCTGGACCACTGTGTCCATCCCCCGCTGACCCAACAACAGGAGCAGGTATCTCTGTCACATCCACCATTCACTTATCATTCACTCATCCATCCGTGTGTTCATCTGTTTGTGTGTGTGCACACCCAGCCACCTAAATCAGTAGGTCTCTGAACCAGCACTCACGGGCAGGTATGCCTACCCTGCACCACTGTCTTCTGGCTTTGATCCACCATACTTCCACCCAGATATTAAGCCAGGGTCCACAAGTTCAGGTTTCAAGGGAGCTTTATTTATATCCTGATTTCTGTCACGATGTCATCCCGGGAAGCAAACAGAGCTTCCCAGTTGTCTCTTTGGAGACTTACAGATGCCCAGGCCCCTGCTTTTATGGATGCCTTGTGGTCTTCTTATGAGTCTGATCTCTAACCACCGTTCTGGGCAAGAAGAGAGGTTCCCAGCACAGCATGCTAATTGATGTCATGAGAGCCAGGAAAGCACTAACCACCAGCGTGACACATTTGCCCCAGTAGCAATTAATGATTCTGGAGGACTTCCAAGAAAATGAAGTTTAGTGGTACAGTGATTGTAATCTTAAGAGGTTACTATGAATACCTTGAAATAAAAGCAATTAGTTGATATCAAAATTAAAACATTGAGAGTTTGCTTCTTCACAGTCCATGCTCTGAAAAGCTGTCTTATTAGTGAGAGAGATACAAGTGGAAAAAAATATAAGGCAGTGCCTTTAACAAATTCCTTAACTTTTAAATATATAACAAATACATTTATAAAGGAGATTTGAGAATTAGTTTTATGAAGGTAAAATTAATATGGATTATTAAAAGAGAAATCCTTCAAGAGTTCACTCACACAATGCAGAAAGTCTCCTGTGAGCACATCTCTAGCATCACTGAAACAGAAAATAAAGGCACAAGTGCTGTGAAATGCCATCTTTCAAGCAATATTAGGTGGAAGTTTTGCTGTGTTGCATTTTCTTTATAACACAAAAACCCCAGTAGATGCAGCTATTAAATGACTTGGGAAATAGTGCAGCACTTGTTCAAATGTTCAGAACAATTGTGCAGATAATTTAAGAAATGTTTCCATCGTGTGCAGTTGAAGCTACCACCAGCATTCCTGAAGGTCCCATCATTTCATGAGTCCCACTGCTGACTGCCCTTCGCTAAGATGTTCCTTTGGGCTCAAAAGGATGTAGAAGTAAAAATAATTCCTTATACTTGGAGAGGTCTTTATTGTGTATAAATCTCAGATCTTGTTTTATTTTATTGACAAATCAGCCATGTGGGCTTTCCTTCCTCTGCACACGTCTTTCTTCTTTGTCATCTTCCTTTGCACGAACCCTTCATTCCTTTTCCCTTGAATGTGCCGTCCTTGAGCTCAATAGTTGGCTCAGATGTCCATCTTCTCTGACTTCTTCCCTGGGTCCTCCAGGCAAAGCCCTTTTCTCCTGGCAAGCCCACCCTGCACTGTGTTCTTCCCCTTGTAGGGGCATCTCTTCCCACGTGCACCACATGGTGATTTACAGCTAATCTATCCCGCTAAGACCATTCTTGAGAGGGTAGGTCTGGTCATATTTCTTAGGGAACCTCCTGCCTAGTAAGATAACTGGCATATTCTAGGACTTCACTGAAGATCTGGGGATGGTGGATGAGTGGGTGGGTGGATGAATGAATAGCTGAATAGAGGAATGGACAAGGAGAAGTTAGTGAAAGGTAGGATGGAGAATGAATTATAAAACGCTAGGTTTTACTGGGTTTTTTAATTTTAATGTTTCACAGTTTTCTTCAGTGCCTGGATTAAGCATATTTTACTTTTTTAATTTAGAAAGTGTAATTTTGTTAAATGTATGATGAATTAATATAAATAAATAGAGCTTCAGGGATAGAATTAAGTTGAAGCAAGTCTAGAACATGAGTCTTCTAGGTCCTCACTATCATATGCACCTACTCCTAAGTAGGTGTCAGCTTTCAATTTATACCAGTTGTTTTTCCCTTAAATTTTTCAGTGATATTTTTTCAGAGTCGTATGGATCATTTGTAATACTAATGACCTTTTTTTCCTCCTTTAGGATATCTGTAAAGCCCTGTGGTGCCACCGGATTGGGAGGAAATGTGAGACTAAATTTATGCCAGCGGCAGAAGGCACAACTTGTGGGCGTGACAGGGTAAGAAGCTAATCTTAGGCACATACATCATATTCAGATGTCAGTCTTTCAACCATGCATCTTTCCTCTGCTTGCCTTGGTATTTTTTAAGCCCATCCTTCTGATATATATGTCCATATCTATACCCATGTCAAAAGATTGTATTTAATTTATATTAATTCTATGAAGAGGACTCCCCTTCATACTTTTCCAATGATATAATTGATGAGCTGCCTGGAATAAAGAGACATAAATGTCAGGCAACAGGTGATGGCTGAATCTGTTTAATGAAGGAAAATGTTAAACTCTTGACCACCTTTTAATCAAATAAAGAACCAGCATTCAGCAGTTCTGTTAAAGCCTCAAAGCATCAGCTTGAAGACCGTGGAATAGATCCTTCTGACCTATTGTTGCTCCTGTGAAAATGAGAGAGGTGCTCTAGTGGGGAAAAGAAGAAATTCATAAGACAGCAAGTTTATTACTAACTGGGGGGCAATGACAATTCTGTCATTAACACTTAAAAATAAATTATCTTAACACTCAAGAGTAATCTTTTAATCCTTTTAATTTAAACTGTGATTGTATTTTTTTCAGAATATAAAAGATTATTGATAAAGATAGAAATATAGTGGAACCAAATTGTCACTGTAACCATTTTCATCCATACGTATCTGAACTTTTTAGTAATGCTAATGCGTACAAAATAGAAATCTATGCCTGAATATCATTGATCCAGGATGTTTAAAGTCCGAAGTAAACCTATCATACCATAAACATATTTAAATGTGAATACAAATAGAAAGGATTTAAAGTATTAGGACACAATGCTAACATAATGCTCTTGGGTTGAATTATTGCAAAGCTGACTGAGGAAATGAAGAGAAATGAACTAAATTTGCTTAAGAATAGCACCCAGCGACCATTCATCCTACACATGCTAATATGCTTTATTTTCAGACTTTCCCAGGGTGAGACTGATATTTAAATCCTTCTAGGGATGTAGGCAGCAGTAAATCAATCCATAACAAAAACGTCTAATTAAAATGCTTTTAGTTTCTTGAAAGGGAAAATAGATTTGCTTAGGTACTGCAATGTGGAAATACCAACCATCACGGGATACCAGGGAATTTACCTGAACATTAACTGCAGGTGATCACGATTCTTTGCACATAACTGACTAAAACTGACCAAATTTTGCAAATCTGATAGTTTGCCAAATTATGCTTATTTATGGAAAGATTGGCAGCCCTTCCATTGTTGCCTTGGTGATGGTTCACACAGGTATGGTGTGGTTCTCCAGGTGTCCTACTTTCTTTAAAATCTACTATTTTCCTTGGATGAAGTTACAGCTGTGATGCCACCCATATATTCCTGTTACGTTCTATTTACCTTAAAAGCAATTAAATTGGTTTTCATTGGTATTTTAAAATCTTTTTTTCCTGGTGTTTCCTCATATTGAAAAGAATTAAAGCACATTAAGCTGGACTGGATGCCTACAAATTACACAGCAGTGAGTGTTCTGCCCAGGATTGAATGGCTGCCCAGTGGCCATGCTGGGACAAGCATCAGAAGTTCATGTAAAAGCCCCCTTTCGTGTTAGTTGTGTCATCCTGTATCACTGGTCCACAAGTGTCCATGAGGTTCATTGGTTGAGAAGCATGCATTACCAAAAGTCAGTATCTCAGTACTTTGGAATATTCCAGAACAATGGATGGGCTGTAGATAACTGACAACAACTGTACTGCTTCTGTGCATCTTTCTCCTAGATGGGAACCTAGTTTCCTCCATCAGCTACCAATGCTGAGGCTCTGCATGGGTATGCATGCTGGTGAACCTGAGTGGTCAGTGCGTCTTTCAGTGGCAAGCACTGTACTAAGAACATTATATACATTGAATTGTCACAGGCATCCTGGACGGTGAGCCTAGGGCAGCCCCCCACTGTACACCAAAGAACTCTTCCAGGAAAAAGACACTCGGTTTCTCTGCTCTCATGCCATGAGAAATCCAGAACAGGGGTCAGGACCACAGCCTGCATGCACGCTGAAGCAGATTCCGGTTCTTTAATGATCCCTAGTAGAAAATTAAACCATCTCTCACTTTGTGATTACGTTGCAAATGGTCCGAGGCACTTGGCCTGTGTCATTGCATTGGGTCTTTGGAACAAGCCAGTCTGGTGGTTTCCCTCATCCCTGATGTTCACAGGAGGACGGACAGGCTCAGGGCACCTGAGTCAGTGCCCCAGGTCACACACCTAGTTGAAGTGATACGCGGGGCTCATTTTCACCTCAAGAACGGTGTACGTTCTTGTGCCTCATTATGCTGCTGCCCTGTCTGTACGGGGTTTAAGTGTAACAATGGATTCCTTGAACAGTATCACAACAGGGTGTGAGCCTTATCATGACATCACACTGTCCGAGATAAAGCCTCTTTCATAAGCCACACTCTCCATCGGTAAAATGTAAAATTGTGATAAACATGGGATTGTTCTTCAAAATACAACTGGTGCTTCAGTAGACATTTTATGTGTCCATTTCACATAAGGGTCTTACCCCCGACCACCCCACTGACTGGCTCCACAGGTCTGTGACCTGCATGAAATTAGACTCAAATTGTATGTATGTATGTCCGTGTTTGTGTGTCTACGTGCACCTAGGCATTCCCCCCAACATCCTTGGAAGAAGATGTAGTGCTTTCTCCTCAGAATCTCAAAAAGTTTTCTTAAATAATTTTTAAGGATAGTCACTTAAGGATACTCCTGGGCCTATATCCGGAGAAAACCATAATTTGAAAAGATACATGCACCCCAATGTTCATAGCAGCACTATTCACAGTAGCCAGGACATGGAAGCCACCTAAATGTCCATCAAGAGATGAATGGATAAAGATGTGGCACATGTATACAATGGAATATTACTCAGCCATAAAAAGAGAATGAAATAATGCCATTTGCAGCAATGTGAATGGACCTAGAGATTATCATACAAGTGCAGTAAACCAGAGAAAGATGAATATCATATGATATAGCTTATATGTGGAATCTAAAAAAATGATACAGATGAACTTACTTATACACAAAACATAAATAGACCCACAGACATAGAAAACAAACTTATGGTTAACAAAGGGAAAGGGGGGTGTAAATTAAGAGTTTAGGATTAACATATACACACTACTGGATGCAAAATAGATAACCAATAGGGACCTACTGTATAACACATGAAACTACACTCAATATTTCTTAATAACCTATAAGGGAAAATAATCTGAAAAAAATAGATATATATGTAAGTATAATTGAATCACTTTGCTGTACACCTGAAACTAACATAACATTGTAAATCAACTATACTTCAATTAAAAAAAGGATACTCTGGCAAAAACAAAAAAAATGCATTTGTAAGACTGTTAATTGCAGCAATAATTATCAAAGCAAAAGCCTGGAAATGATGCAAATGTCCATCAGAAGGGGACTGGTTGGAAATATACCTAATGGAGCGTTTTGTAACTGCAACAGAGGAAAGAGGGATGTGTCTATCTTCTTCTGTGGAATGAACTACAGAACATATTGTTAAATGAAAAAGCATGATGGAAAAAGATGTGGATAATATGGGGTCATTTATGAAAGAAAAGGAAATACCAGTCTATATATAATTACTTATATTAAAAAATAAAAGGATAAACTCTAAATTAAAAAAAAAAAACATTTTCTGTAATTTTAAAACAAAACTAGACCAAATTTTATTAAAGTAATTCATAAACATCCCAAGCAAAATGAAACAATCTAACCTAAATAGATTCCATTTAGGCTTTAAGTCAAGTTATTGGCTTAACTATGACCACAACAGAGGAATTATCCAAGTGACTTTAAAACCCAGCACTTTGTGCACCTCAGGTAGAATTCATCCAGTAGACACCAAGTACTGCAAGGAACCTCAAACAGTTCAGCAATCATATCGACATTGATAGGTTGGATTTGCTCTTCTGAAACTATTATTTTTATAGACTCCTACACAACGCTTTGCCGGCAGAATGTCAATTGTGCCCAGTGAATGGGTCCATCAGTGGGAAAACCAACACCACTGAATGCACGCTAGATCTTGTGTAGTTTTTGCATGTGGTGGAAGTGAAGAAACCATGTAGATTTTAGCAGAATTAACATCTATGAACGCTTCTCTGGAGAAAGGGGAGCTGATAGCATCTCCAGCCTCGTAGGGACAGGAGGAGCCCTGTGTGGGTTATTTCGTGTCCTTAGAAAGCTGTGTGACCTCTGACATGCATCACTTATAACCTCCAGGCTCCCAGCCCAGGTGCTTTGGAGCAAAAGCACAGAGCACCGGCCAGAAATGACAAGGTGTTGAGCCACATGGAACCTCCAGCTGGATTTTTCTACCTGACAGTCAGTCTGTTCCGACAGTGAGAGGTGAAGAGCACGTTGTTTCCAGGAAAGGTTAGAGCTCCTACACCTGAGAGGTGAACAATTGGACTGAGTGTTCCTGCAACACAACTTAACTACACGTGTTCGGTTCCAGCAGCTCAGACAGAAGTTTGAAAATGATTTTCCTCTGTACCTTCCCTTTATGTGGATGTATAGAACAAGGCTAGGTCTGGAAAGAAGAAAAGAAGCTGCATTAAATGTATGTTTATTATGTGCTACCTGAGGGTAGGGATGCTGATGTCTGCCTACGTGACCAAACTCCCCTCGGCTCAGCATTGCAGTAGTGATGTACTACCCACAAGTCAGATCACTGTTTTGTTTTGTTTTTAATTTTCAGTGGTGCCGCGGAGGGCAGTGTGTGAAATATGGTGACGAAGGCCCCAAACCCACCCACGGCCACTGGTCAGACTGGTCTCCCTGGTCTCCTTGCTCCAGGACCTGTGGAGGAGGGGTGTCTCACAGGGACCGGCTCTGCACCAACCCCAGGTGAGCGCACTGGACCTCCCTCCTCATCAACACCCATCTCTCTGCTACGAACTTTCCAAACAGCATGTAGACATAAGCTCAGTGAAAGTAATTCTGTACTCCCCATATTACTGTAAAAGAACGCTAAGTCAGAAAGCCCTTTTACTCAAGCATTTATTGTACAACGATGTCTCTGTGGTATAATTTAAGGTGCTTATAACTACCTGACCACAGCAAAAGTAACGGAGCCAACAGTGATATTCAAGAACTGGATTTTAACCATGCTTACATGAAATACCAAGGTTCTGCCTAAAATAAGGAGATAAATCATAAGTATAAAGAACCCAAATCAATAGATAAGAATCAGTAAGAACAATTTTTTCATGTGAGAAAACCAAAGTCTTGGTTTTTCATCAAATATATATTTCCCTTCACAACATGTGGTCTCAGTGTGTCTTCTGTAGACGATGAGGATGTTAAAAGCAGTCACCAATGCAGTGGAATGAAGGGGTTTTTCAGTTCTCCTTTTGCACCTATATGTGTTTAACTTATGTTAAGACTAAGTAAAATTATTTATTTCAGTCCTGTCTTTAACGCATGAGACCTGATTGGTCCCCTTCATCGACAGGGTGCTCTTGTGCTGGTGTGTCCACGTGAATTCTAAGGGGTGAGAGGGGTGTTTGCTGTCTCTTCCAACCAGTGGAAGACAAGTGCTTGTTCTGTCCCCACCCGGTGTCCTCGCCTTGTCACAAGGAGGCTGGTAGGGGAAAGAAGTTGCCATCTGGACAGCAAAGTAGTTGAATTTCAGTCTCAGTTCTGCTTTCTCCCAGCTGCCCTCCTGTAGTCATCCTCTCCTTTATGGAATTAGGAGAACAACGATGCTCACCCTGCCCACTACAGGGAGACGAGCAAATACGTGCAAACTCACTTCCCAAATTCTAACCTGTTCTACCAATGCTGCAATTATTTGCACACTCAATAGAAAAGGAAAATACTACCCATATCATTAATATGTAAGAAAATGCCAGTGCCTTCTTAGGAATGCACTTCTCTTAACTGGTGACAGTAAGTATCTTTACTTAATGGTCACCAGTTTCCTATGTTAAATCTTTAACATTATCTGCTCCATCTCCCTAATAAGCCTCATTTCAAGGGAGGGGTGAGTAGCTATTCAAAGGCAAGGTTTCTAACTGGACACTATACATTCCAGACCGTCGAATGGAGGGAAGTTTTGTGCGGGATCCACGCGAAACCTGAAGCTTTGCAACAGTCAGAAATGTCCCCACAACAGTGTCGACTTCCGTGCCCTGCAGTGTGCCGAGTACAATAGCAAACGGTTCCGAGGATGGTACTACAGGTGGAAGCCGTACACCCACGTAGAAGGTAAATCTCAAATCCCACTTTCTGGTGGCAGCCTCGGACGTCTTTACTCTTTAAAGAACTATGTGATCAATAGCGTGCATCCGGATAGACCGAATATTGCTGTTAGGGCAACGGCACAGGTTCTTTCCCTGTTGCTAGTTTGGTTCTGTCTGCCCGAAGGCCACTGGCACCTTATCTAAACTTGACCAGCTGTGGGCTCAGAATAAAAGCAAACAAGATAGAGAGCATGTGCAAAATACCATGAAATCTTTAAAGAAGTGATAAAGCACTCAAAGTAGACGATTTATTGGTAATGAATCAATTCTTTTTTAATACAAATCATGGTAGTTGATGGTGAGATGGTGTTGAGTATGTCACCCATTGAACACTCATCATTGTCAGAGAATGAAAGCAAATTCACGTCTTTTGGAAAATCAGATAATATACCACGTATCTGGAAAGTCTTGATCTACAACTTATAAACCAGGAAGTTTATTTGTACCATATATAAGACTGTACTCTCCAGTTGAAGAGAAATATGTACTGGCCTTCTGATCATAGTAACTTGAACTCAGTAGCTCAAGTAGCATAATTTGAAGATAAATTCAAAGAACCCCTAATCATCTCATTCTTTGAAAATGAGAGTACTGTGTTACCCAAGAAACACTTGAGAAGTACGTAAGTCAGGCCATCTCATCGGGCACTTAACTTTTGCCATCCCAATATATATAATGTTATCATGGTGAGAGTTTTATGGATTCAGCAAATTCTGGAAGGAAAATTTAAGCAGTTTCAAACAAAGCTATTTTTTGTTGGGTTTTTACTCCTAAAATTAAGTAAAAGTTAAGAAAAATTAAGCCAGTGAGAAACAAAGGCACAGGAGAAAATAGTAGAAAGAACTTCGAAATTGGGGTCAAAAAATCTGTGTGCTATTTCTGACTTTGCTAGTCTGCAGTAAATAAATTCGTGAATCATGGAAACACATATTCAATTTGATTCTTAGAATTATTCAGTTGGGTTTCTTACCCTGCACTCTAAAGAAAATATTTGTACATGAGTCTCGGGCCTGTGAAAACTCCTCAGGCAGATAATTTTTTATTATCAACTATTCTCTTCTTTACCAAGAAGAGAACGAAGGGAAAAAAAAAAAGTTTCTACAAAAGTTCATATTAGCCATATAAGTCATAAATCCTTGAAATGGATTATCGAGAGAGTATATGCACTTGATCTGCCAATCTGTAGTAGATAATGAGACCTATATTCCCCATGTATCAGTGTTTTTTGACAATCCATTATATTTATTTAAAAAACAATGTTCTCTGGAGATTTCATCCAAAAGTTATTCTCTTTATCAGTTTAAAAATACTATGTATTTTAGTAACTGCATTAGCTATTAAGAAATTTTGTGATTGAGTATTTTATTACACTTTATTGGTAAGAACTTTGTGTATTGCTACAAAATAGTAGTGACTTTTTGCATTTCTAGAAAGAGTAATTAACTATACTAGTAAAATAAGTGAACAGTAATGTAGTTCAAGTCAACAAATGTTTATTGAATGCCTACTATGTGCCAACCACTGTGTACGGAGCAAGGACCGATAAAGGACACAGTCGAAAAAAAATAATAGTGAAGCTTTAAAAAATATTTTAAAAAATTCAAGGGGAAAAACCAAGCCTAAAGAGGCAATTTATAAAAATGTCTTTGCAATGTATTATTGTGTGGGAGTTATTTTATGGGCAAAAAAGAAAAAAAAATAGTCTATCTAAAATTTAGAGCAAAAAAAAATGATCAGAGCTTAAGTATCTTTCTTATTTGTGTTTGTGTGTGTATTTCTTTTTAAGATCAGGACTTATGCAAACTCTACTGTATCGCAGAAGGATTTGATTTCTTCTTTTCTTTGTCAAATAAAGTCAAAGATGGGACTCCATGCTCGGAGGATAGCCGTAATGTTTGTATAGATGGGATATGTGAGGTAATAATGATCATTCATTCATTCAACAAACATCTCCCAACAGTCTGCTTTATGCCAGGCATCCTGTAAGGGGCTAGAGAGACCAGACATTTAAAACACACCCTTTCCCTCCAAATCACAGCCCAGAGGGAGAGAAAGCCAGATGAACATCTATGGAGACAGGCAGTGGCTTGTGGCAATGGAGGCGTGTGCAGAGAGCATGGCCGGGGGGAAGGGTGGAGCTGATTCTCTCTTAGATGTGGACCTAAGAGATTTGTAGGGTTCCTCAGGGAAGGGAAAGGGAAGAGGGGTGTTGGGGAAGCAGGGAGGGGAACACAGAGATACAGGAAATCATGGGATGGTAGGAACCAGTTCAGGGGTCAGAGTACCCAGAGGCAGGCAGGAGCTGGGGGATACTGAGGAGGTGAGTGAAGGGGAGAAGCTTGCAAAGGGCCATTTGCTGCGGGGACGAGGACTTGGGGTTTTTATCCACATGTCCCTGTGGAAGGCACTGGGACTGGGGACGCGTAGAGTCGCCCAATCAGACGGCAGTAGCCAGACAGTGGGGCCAGAGTAAATGAAGGCAGGGACAGCACAGAGACAGGGGCCACTTCACTGCTGTCGAGGGGTCTCGGGAAATCGGCAACCTCACTTCTGCTGGAGAGGGACTCAGGGCACAGGCTGGGAAAGATAGGCGGCTAAGTGAACGCAACCCCTGAGCTTGTTACCAGGCACAGAAGTGAGATGTAGGAAGAATTTTATTATAAACAAAGGGAGGGTGTTACATGCAATGGTCAGATACATTGCATGTAAATAATGGGCTTTTCAGGGAAGAAGTTACTCAATATTCGTATTCAGTGGAGTCCAAAGACCTTGGTCCCAGGTCTGATTTTCTTTAAGGTGTAGACCATGACCACAGTAAAGTTGAATCATCCACTCAGACCCTCAGTGTAATCGTTTGAATGCATGAAGGTTAGACTAAATGATTCTGTTCGGATCTCTTTCAGCCTTAAAATGCTCAACTGTCCACCCATTGTGTCTAATTATCAGTTGATTTGTTAAATATGTCATTGTTTTTATGTATTCTTTATGATACAGTATCACAATCCTTTATTTGTAATTCTGAAATCCAAAGATGTGTGAAATGGAAAGTTTATTTGACAGTAAAATATAAGCTGACCTGAATTTATTTGGTGGCAAAACTGTCTTGAATTGATACGACTACCTTCAGTTATGTTTATCCCGCTCACTGTAGAGATGTGCGCATTTTAGAAACATCGTTGCTGTCCGGAGCCCTGCAGGGACTCTCACATCATATATGTGTTAATTACCTTCCCACAATCCAAAAACCTCTTGAGTTCTGAAATGCATCTGGCCCTAGGATTTCAAACAAGGGATTGTGGACTATAGTTCATCCATCATTTCTGAATGGATTTGTTACATAGCTAGCCTATATTCTTTGCTAGGAAATGTAAAATTGGCAAGCATCACAGAATATATAAACAGCTGCTAAAATTCTAGACAGTAGCCAAATGTGCCTTTTACATAATTTACTGCTGGGAATAATTGCCCTGTGGCCTGTGTTCCTTCTTTGCCTCTGCACAAGGCGATTCAAAAAAGCACAAGGCGAATTCCAGTGGAAACTCGTGAGGCCATATTGCTTGTCATTTGTGCTAAGTGCTTTATATCGGTCTGAAATTTACACACGTCTCCAGCATGACAACCCGATAGGTTTAATTCTGGGCTCAGTGTAGGACAGTCGTGTAAAAACGCCAAAGAGGACAGGGTATGTTTGCCATGTGAAGGTCTCCTCCTTTGGATGGCAGCGTAGTTGACAGTCTCGCAGTGCACATACTGGGTATCCAATAAATATTTGTTAACTCTCCCGTGTTGGTGAAACTTTCAACTCGACGGGAAAAGGTTTGTGACTTTGCCCCTGTTGTCTTGTCTTTCATGAATGACACGTGACCTCATGGGTCCCACAGAGAGTGGGGTGTGACAATGTGCTGGGATCCGATGCTGTGGAAGACTCCTGTGGTGTGTGCCGGGGAAATAACTCCAGCTGCACAACGCACAAGGGCCTCTATGCCAAGCAGCACCGTGCCAACCGTGAGTCCACCCACCGGAGCTGCCTACCTGGCTGATCAAAGGGCGAAAGGAACCACCTGGTGGGAAGGATGGGAGGTGTAGTGCAGACAGAGTCCTGAGATCCCTACATAGACTCCTTGCCTGCTTTGCTTCTCAAACCTTCTGTTTTGATTGGAAGTGGTTGCTAGGGTATTTGAATTCAAGTGGTTTTTAGACACAGTGAATATTACAATAGCTCTGCTCCAATTAAAAAAATAAAAAACTCATTTATAGGACCCATGCAACTGGATTGCCAAAACAGATCTCCAGTTTCCAAATTCTGATTCTCAGGGTTTGGTTATGGAGAAGAGCAGGTGCCTAGGGATTTGCCTTGGCAGTACCGAGTGAAGCATCCCATCCTCCCCCTTCCTGTCTCCTTTGCTCTAGAGTATTACCAGATGGTCATCATTCCTTCTGGAGCCCGGAGTATTCGCATCTATGAAATGAACGTATCTACCTCCTACATTTCTGTGCGAAATGCACTCAAAAAATACTACCTGAATGGACACTGGACAGTGGACTGGCCCGGCCGGTACAAGTTTTCAGGAACTGCCTTCGACTACAGACGGTCCTACAGGGAGCCCGAGAGCTTAACCTCCCCTGGGCCAACCAACGAAACATTGATCGTGGAGGTAGGTTCCAGCCTCTTGGTCTCAGGGCTTGAATTTGAGGTCTTAGGGTGTTTTTGTAAGTTCAAGGCTACTGGAAAAATATTACATCCACACAAAATTGTTTTCAATTAGATAGTGTCTCAGAAACAAAACTAATCAATACATAGACTAAATGGGCCAGTGGACTTGTTTTGATCGCCTTTCATTTCTAGGTGTGGGATGAGATTTGTAATTACACATATCATGCAGTCCCCATTTTTGCATCTTGATCAGTCGATTTTGACAAAAATCTGCTTCTCTCCTGTAAGCTCTGTGGCTCTGAGAAGCAGCCACTGTGGGTGGCTCTGTGTGTGCCTGTTTGGGTGGGACCAGCATTCTGCCGAGTTTTGTGGAAATGGGAGTGAGATGAGAACCCACCACCTGGGCCCAGTGCCTGGCAGGGGACTGCACACTCACCCCCTACGCAAGCTCCTCTGTGCTCTACCCCAGATGGCAGAGGCTCATGACATACAAACGGGCATCTTCTAACAATGTAATTTGTCCTCATGGGACCGGGCAGGTGGTGGCAACAGGCAGTGGACACGCTAATTCCCTACTTTTTTTGTATTTCTGTGCACACTTAAAGAAAAGACTGGTTCAAAAGTTGCCCCCGCAGCCCACACCTATGGGTGCAGGTGTGAACCATCCACAGGCCCTCCACCTGCTCTCCAGGCCTGGCAGCCCCATCCCGGTGTCCTTGCATCTTCCTGGGAGACACCCCATCTCCACCTGTCCTACTGCCATCGCCCCTCCTGACCCGGAGCTGCCTCCTCCGCCCCTTTATAAACATGTTCACTGTGAATTTCTGCCTTGGTTATTTCTCTCCCGCCATCTCAGGCTTTTAGCTTTAATACCCATGAGGAAAGAGAGATCGGTCAGGGTTGAAGGTAGTTGAGGCTTGTTGGGCACCTGTTTCCTATGCAAGAGGCTCAGGATGTCAGGCGGCAGAGTGGCTCAATGGTCATACATTGAGGCCACCTGTCCAGGGCTCATACCTGTCCTGAAGCATCTTCTCCAACTAGACTCGAGCTATGTTGTCAGGGAGGGAACTGTGGGGCCAGGGAGTTTAGGGAAGCTTCAGTGACTTCATCCACTGGAACCTCCCATCAGGGACCAGTGAGACTCCAAACTTCAGAGATGGGATTTCTATTAACAGGCTAATGGTGAGGTTTCCAGAAAAGCCTCTCACCCAGGTCAAGGGATCGATACCTTTATAAAGGAAAAAGTAAGTGGTCCATGTGGTCGAGTTTCCAGCTAGGAGATGAAGAGTCCAAATGCAATTCCGTGTGCTGAGCATTGCTCACAGGTGTGCCCAAGCTGAGAGATCTTACTAGTGAGACGTTTTTCTCCTGGAGCCATACAGTACATGCCAGGAGGCAAAAGTCCTCTGCATCCCATCACAGGAGGAAGTACTCAGAGTTAGCCTTCATCCTGCATGGATGAGATCCATTCACCTGTTCTTGGGGGTTTGGAACTCACTAGGAATTGTGAAGGTGCTTTTTAGGTATCATTTTCTGATTTGCTCAGATGGAGAGCATTGGGGGGCTCCCACGGTAACATGGAGGGAAAGAACCAAATGCTCTTGTTAGGTGGTAAAGGCTGTGGAAGAAACACTAAATGTAAGGCAAAAGAGTCAAATGTCTATACATTTTATAGATGTGCTTGTGTCTAGTTTAATTCCTGTTTAGAAAGTTAATGTAAAATTTGGAGGATGGACAGTTTATTACTGTAATCATCTTCTGATGTATATGTCTGTTGTTTCAAGTAGTTTAAAACAAATTAGCTTCTATTTATTGGTTCTAATTTAACTCATTATCTTTTTCCCTTTTTTTTTTATAGCTTCTGTTTCAGGGAAAGAACCCGGGCGTTGCCTGGGAATACTCTGTGCCACGGTTGGGGGGTGAGAAGAAGCTCAGCACCCAGCCCAGCTACACGTGGGCCACCATCCGCTCCGAGTGCTCCGTCTCATGTGGAGGGGGTAGGTCACTTCCCACGGCTGTCCTGGTGATAGGCACAGAGGTGCCGGGTGCCTTAGGACCATGGGGCACACTGCCCTGGTCCTCATCACGCTGCCCTGGTCCTCATCACACTGCCCTCATCCTCATCACTCTGCCCTGGTCCTCATCACTCTGCCCTGGTCCTCATCACTCTGCCCTGGTTCTCATCACCCTGCCCTGGTCCTCATCACCCTGCCCTGGTCCTCATCACCCTGCCCTCATCCTCATCACACTGCCCTCATCCTCATCACTCTGCCCTGGTCCTCATCACTCTGCCCTGGTCCTCATCACCCTGCCCTGGTCCTCATCACCCTGCCCTGGTCCTCATCACACTGCCCTGGTCCTCATCACACTGCCCTGGTCCTCATCACGCTGCCCTCGTCCTCATCATGTCCTGATTAGGAGACCAGGGTTTCTGCCTGAGGGAGGTACTAACCTTTCTAGAGGCAGAGTAGAGAGCAGTGCTGCTGAGTGTTACTTGAAGACTTGAGCTGTTTTCTCTAATTCATCTATGTCAGCGTGTGGCCTTAAGGTTTAGTGAATTGGTTTCTGCTTTTCATTTAATTTAAGATTTTTGAAAGAGTAATCGTATTTGAGACTATTAAAATGGAATTCACTCAAATTATTATACATTTCATGTTTATGATGAGAAATAGAAACTTGCATGGAAACTATAGTGATACAGAGTGAGGTTTTTATCAAATGGTCTTGTTCAAAAAATTTACTGGAAAAAATTTTGCTGTAAAGTCATATACTTAAATTCACTCAGAAAATGTAAGAATTTTATGAAAGTTGCTGTGAAAATGACAAGAAACAACATGTCGAGAGAAGAATTTCACATGATGGTAGATGGGTTTATCATCTTAATACCATAAGAATTTTAAGCCCATGATTAATTGATAAAGCTAGTTCACTAGAGGAACATTTTTAGCTTAGAGCCAGTATGCACTAACTGGTAAAGGGTGGAGAATAAATAGTGCAAACTTAGAAACAAAATATTAAGTTCTCTCTGATTTTTAAAAAACAGACAAGTTTCCATTCGGACAAATGGATTTCAGCTTTGTGCATTCCAGTTTTTAATAATTAAGTAATTAATCCAGACAGTACTATATATTTAAGTATAATGGTACACAAATGAGAATAGTACAAATTTAGAATATAATGAATAAGGAAAAAATAAAAGTAAACTCGTGCCTTCTTTATAGTAGCTCTAAATAAATAAGATGAAGAAAATAAAGGAAAACTGAATGATTAACCAAAAAATAAGTCCGAAACGTTAACACTAGATACTTAATATATATTAATTCTTCTCATTATAAACTAAGAACAAAATATTTAAGTCATATTTAAATTCTGACATTAAGAGCTTTCTAAGGTGAAATAGAATCCCCTTCTGTACAGCAGGCTAGCAGCAAATGGCTCTAAAGGCAACTAGAGAAAAATGGGATGTCCTACACTGGTGATGGACCCACAGGAGCTGCTGTTTTACTCCATTCAGAAAAAAAGTAGAACAGAGCCATACTCTGGGCATCTCTGTGTGTGACCTGGGAAAGTTAACCTACTTATTTCCCTTCCCTCTTTCTTATAACCATCCCCTACGACTCTCTTGCCCATATTGGGTATGCTTGATTTGATCTGCCCCTATTTAGGATTATCTAACAGTGTTTGATTAAAATAATAATTAAATCAGAAAGCCTTCTATTTGTGTAAGGACATGACGATGTTCATGTGGTGAAAGGAGTGTAATGAACCACGTGGCAGCACCTGTAAAGATGTCTGGCCCGTGAGAGTATTTCATTAGGACAGTTTCCCTCACATCTTCCCTTTGAGAGTCAGGCATGCAGAGGGATGCTCAGTTTCCTCAGCACCGACCAAATTACCCATCTCAGCAGCCTGAAAAACACCGAGTGGATGGTCAGCATACTAGCAAATCTCCTAATTTCATCTAAGGACTAATTTTTACATTGAGGTTTCTAGAGGAAATCAACCCCAAACCCATTCCCTAATCATTTGCCTAAAGAAGTGTGTTATAGAGTCAGAGAATGGGTGTTTGTTTTTAATTTTGATGGAAAATTCATGGAAAATCAAGGTTTCTCAATTCAACAGCAAGAAGGACTGTGGGATACCCATCCTTTATCACCTTGTGTAGGCTGCGGCTCTTCCATTCAGTCCTCCGGTGGTAATGCCCATGCCATACCGCTCCCAGGACTCAGCACCTAATCAAAGCATCCCCTCCCAGGCCACATGTGAGCACTTGTGAAATCCCATGGGCTTGAATTGAAGTGGACCCTCCCATATTTTCCTAAAAGGACAAAAGCACAACCTCACCCTCCCTTCTCTCTCTCTTTCCTCTCTTGTGTCCCCAGGGATTATCTTACTTTCTGTACAAACAGGAGGAAAATTAGAAACACTTCGCTGTATTTAACTGAGCAGCTGCTATGTCTTGTCACTTACATGGCTTTGTGGAAACCCTCAACAGGGCTTAAAAGTCGAAAGAGTCCATGGAGGCTAGAGGCAGCCAAATCGGGTTCAGGTCTTAGCTTCATTTATCTGCATGTTTTATATTTTGAAGATTTCCACTTGCATAGACCTCCCAATAACCTGGATTTGGAACCTTGGAAGCATCTTTTACTTAGCTATCTTCTTGTGACCTTAATGTCTACAAGGGGTTCTTTAAAGGAACCAGTTAGGGAATTAATGAACTGGGAGAAGATACCTGGGAAATCCCCCACCTCTTGTTTCATTCCAGAAACATTACCTGGCATCAGTAAAGGAAGGATAATCCCATTTCCTTATCTGTTCTAATGGGCCTGTCTCTCTATAGAAAATAAGATTTCCTGACAGTGCCTCTCATCTTCTTTTCTGTCAGCTTCCTCTGCTCTTTTTCTTTCCCTTTCCACTCACTTTTACAACATAACCATGGGATTTTATTTCAGTTATCCTGCTTAGTCGTGCCTTGACCGGACTCTCATTGGGGCATTGGTGATGTGCAAGGACTCATACAATGAGATGCTAAACCAAAAGTATTTGGGGGGATGGGAACCAGCTTAGCCGATTATGTCCTACTCTAAGATAAGGGCTTTTAGACATGGTGATGACTTCATCAGACTCTTGTTGACAGTGTAAAGGCATCAGAAATTTCTCAAAATTACATATGCTGCAATTTTTTAAAATCTACTTCTGTGATTTAATCGGCTCAATGCATTTCAAATAGTAACAAATTTCAAACCTCTGATTTACTTACTCATGAAGAGGCTTGTTCAGACGTGGCTTATAGTTATGTTGAATTTATCTGATATGCATCATACAATGTCTGGGGATTATCATCTTTCAGATGGAACTATTCATCTGTTTCACAATTAGAGTTCCTCAGACAAATCTTAAAACTGGCTTGTAAATCAGGCTCTTTCATGCTTTCCCAGTAATGGTCTCTTCACCATCTACAGATATTTTTAGGGCTTAAACTTTAATTAGCTTAGTGGTTAGGTTTAGAAAATGGAATAAAAAATAAAAATGAAATTAAGTATTAGCAACCTTGCCCTCGTTTTGTTGATATGAAACCATTCATTCATCCATTCACTGTTCAGTCAGCAAACATTTGTGGGTGTCAAACTTCTTTAAGCCACATGGGGAAAATGTAGAGACCTTTGCTAATTCTCTCTGTTTCTGAAGTGGATGATGAAACACCAATGTAATTGTTACTTTATAGGAAAAGTCTTTAGTGACCTATTAGCATTAAGGCTAATTGAAACATGGTACCTCTGTACAGCTCAACCAAGGCGTTGAGTACTTACACTCTTCCTCAAGTGTGCAAGGCGCCACACTGAGTTTTGAGGCTATAATGAGGAATCATACAGACCGGCCCTGTCCTTCCAAACATGCAATCTGGAGGGAGGAATTACCGCACACCCATACGTAACATGCGAGATTATGCACTGTCGTATGTAGGCATTCATGGGAACTCAGAGAGGACCCCAGAAATGTGGCACAGAGGGTGCTGGGTTAGCTGCATTTTGAGTATCTGTCGTAGTCAGAGGTGGAGAGCTGAGGTGGCTTTTGAACATCAGTCATTCATATTACTCATCTCACTGGCTAAAAATCACATCTTTTTCACAGGAACTATTTCAAATTAGACGTCCCCCGTCCTTATATTCAAAACGTCCTTACCTATTTTGAATGTTAGAGTAAATGTGCATTTTACTTTTTTAAACTTTACCTAAAGGCTTGGGCTTGTCCTTCTAGGTCTCAGAGATCAACTGAAATTACTCTGGCTTTTTCCTCCCTGCCTTGGGTCACCTTTGAGCCAAGTTCATGAAACCACTTCTCTGTCTTTATCCAAGACCTGGATAAATTACAAAACACATCCCCACTTTAGCCCTCTTACCCCCCAGAAAAGCAGAGGAGAGGAAAACAAGTTCATCCCCTGGAGAGGGACCAACTTCCTCAGGAGGCCTGTGCGATGTCCACCCCATCCCTTTCTTCAAGAGCCCCCAAAGGTTCAGGGTAATATGAAGAAGTCCATCTCGTCCACTCTCTCTGGGGAGCAGGAACCCTTCCCTGTCCCCAGAGCCCCACAGTCCTGCACACACACCCTCACTGGGGGCATTGGGACCCATCCTAGGCCCAGCCCCTCTCAGGCTCCTGTGGTGGTCACGTGGTCACGGATGGCTCCCCCTTCCACCATCCTCCTGCAGGGGGAGGGAGGTGCACATGTGGGTTTCAAGTCCTGCTGCCCCCTTCTCATTAACCAAACTTGGAACCTTAAAGACGGGTAACACCTGCCTATAGCAAAATGAAGGGCATGTCCTGCTGTCATTTCACACAGGTCAGTGTGGTCAGGAAAATCAGATACCGGGCCAGCTTCTTGTTAAGCAGAACAGACACAAGGATGTCACGGGCCATCCGTAAATGGCCATCATCACCACCCTCCAAGCTCTGGTGCCCGTTAGGGCGCCATCATGCCAGGAACGCTGTCACTTAAGCGCACCTGGGCATCATTTAGACTCTAGCAGCAGCTCCCAGGAGTTCACCCTCTCTGCTTTCCTGGAGTTATCTTCCTTCTTCCACTGTCAAGGTCCTTCAATGTGCAGGCATTCATGTCTGTACTATATCTAGCGCTTACCACAGAGATGATGCATGCGTCTCATGGAAACACATGCTTCGTTTATGGAATATTTTCCAGTTTTCTGTGTAGTTTTGCTTAAATGATGGGTTTCTTTTCCTTTATAAAAAAAAATGATAAGGATTTTGTCAACAGCTGGAACTCATTCTATTGTTAGAATTACTGAAAACTTAGATATTCTTTGATATAATCACAGTCTTTTAGACTGAATACTCCTCGTCCAGATATTTTGGCAAAATGTGAAGATTTTTAAAATGATTTCCAAAGATCTGGCAAGAGCTGGTTTCTGTAAAAAGATAAAGGTAGAGCTTCATCAAATTGCTCGTTAAACTCACCACCTTCCATGGCTAGGGTTCAGCTTTGGGCTTTCCCCAGTTAAAGGATTATTCTCTCTTTTTTAATGTATTTTTCAAATTTTATACTCTTGTTCTCTCTTATCTATTAACATGGATCATTTTAGAATATTGGCCAGCTTGATTCTAACATTCCTGTGGACTATGAGATTTTTCTTTCTGACAGATAGTTGAGAGATTGGAAGCACAGTTGAGAAACTGCTTTACAGATGTGCCCCCAGTCAGAGAAATGATACTTGTGTCTCCATAAACACTCAGCCAGGTGGCTGAGGAGACCCCCAACTGACATGAAACTCGTCTGAAAACATAATTATCTAAAACCTAGTGTAAAAATAGAGCCCAGAAACCCTAAATACCACTGGGCATATGGCTGTCTATATTTTTATTTTCCCAGAATATTCAGATGTCTGAAAACAAAGGAAGAAACATTTAAATTTGCCTTTAGAGTTTACTATTGTTTATATGGGGAAAGTAATTTTAAATTAAAACCTCGAGCATCCCTACCACCTACAAACAGATCTGACCTCCAAAATTCATCATCTCTTGGTGCATTGCTGAACGTTTAGATTTGTGACCATTTCAATGTGGGATAAAGTGGAGTGTCTAGTATCCCCAGGCTAAATCCCTGTGAAAATCTTGTCTTTTGGAAAATGCTGTGACTTGATCTGAGATGCAGAGACAGGAGTGTTTTCCGGCATCCTCATATCCATAGGCAACTAACTCCCAACCTAGTCAGGGCCTGCACTGACGCCTGAGGGTCTTCACCCTGGGATGGTGGGTGCCGGTGTGTGCCATCTCCTCTCTGATGTCTGAATGTCTCTAAGGACCCCTTCAATTAAGAGAATAGCAGTTGAGCCTGACCATTTCGACTTTAGTAGTCCAGAATTTGGGCATCACTGGTCCATCCCGTAGGCACCTGGCATGGAATGTTTCATCCATTCACCTATTCCTGTCCATGTTGAGAGGGAATGCCTGCAGCCTGAGAAGCCCGGCCTGCAGGCTCCCAGCCTATGGCTAGGAAGGATGCCGACCCACAACCTGCCTTGGCTTTATTTCTTCATTCTCGATTTGACTTAATCTCGGTGAAAATGCGCAGAGACATCGGGTGCAATTCTCCTTTTAAAAATGCAGAAATGGAGGTAAATGGCTATAGTATGACTGAAAGGATATTGTTTTCTATAGGCTCCCAAGTCAGTCTCTGCAGAAAGCCCAGGATCTGGGCACGCTGCATGGAAGTGAAAAAGTGTCCTGCAGAGGAAAGAATTTGTATTATGCATCCTCACGTCTCATCATTCCTACATGCTATTGTGTTGAGCAATGACTGGATTATTTTTCCCCCTTTCTTTGGTTTTGATTTTTTTCTACACTGGTTTCAATTTTATAAGCTTTCTCAATGTTTTAAACTTTTCTTGGGTCTGTGGACGTGCTTTTTGTAGGTTCAGTGTTCCCTGCACCTCTGGTGTGCCTTTGCTGTGCTCTGCTCACCAATGGTCAGCTCCGGGAGGCCCTCAGGCAGCAAGCCGTGGTCCTCACCACCCCAAAGCAGCAGCACCCTCAACTTTCCTGTCCAGATATTTGTCTTCATGGGTGACGTGTGTGCATGTCACTGCAGTCTCTCTGTGGTTTAGATTCTGTGACCGTGATGGGATGATCTAGGGTGCTGGTTGGTTGGTGATGTTTGCTGTTTGTTATTAGCTGCTATGTGCTCAGGATCCAGCACATACCAGGCATCAAGTATATACTTGTTGAATGAACAAATGCAAGATATCAACCGCTTTTCCATTTGTAAATATGCGAAGGCCACAGATGGAAATGGCGATGCAGGGTCAGCCCGCTGTCACCCCTCCATGGTGGCTTCCCCAGGGCTGCCCCTCAGGCTTCTCATCCTTCTGCTCCTGGATGTAAAGAAGGGAGCATATCTGAAAGTGAATTGAAATTCCCTAGAATTCAAATTCCCTTGCTTCTAGCCTTCTACTCAGCTCCCAGTGAAATAGAGTTAATTGTCCTCCAGTATATGAAGAGTTCTGAAACAGAATATATTATGAATCTCTTTCCTTCTCAAACAGGAATCAAACAAAAAAAGCTTAAAATTTCTACACGTGCATGTCACGTTAGATAGAAAGGCCAGGCCAGCAGGTAACCTGTCATGCCAAGGCTAGAACGTGCAACGTGGGGTTTTGGCCAGACTGTCAGGGATCGAGTCCTGGCCCAGCCTCTTTAAAACTCGTGAGCTCCTTAAGCCTTTTACGCCTTAGCAAGCCCATCTATAAAGTGAGGATAATAATGTAATCACCCGTATAGGGTTCCTTTAAGGATTAGGGAAGAGAATACCTGTAAAGCTCTAACACTTAGTCTGGCCAAGTAAATGTCAGATTCTATTCTTTTCCATTAGTGTTACAGCTTTGCTTAAGAAATTGGACTGTTTAGGTTACTAAACTCTTAAAGCAAGAGGAAATTACACAATGATACTAGTCACGTGGCCCCAGGCAGGGGAGATGAACACGTTCCTCCCTATTTTGGATTGTGCTGCTGTCTTCAAGGTCCTGTGTGTTTTTGCACACTGGTGTGGTGGATACACACACTTGGAGAGGGGCATGCAGCATGTCTCTGTGTGTCTCTGTGTACCCACGGGGTGTGCAAGCTGGTACCTGCCACAGTGAGTGGACAAAGCATGGCCTGCCCTTTTCCTACCAGGATGGGACAACGGCCAGTGGGCAGGACTTTGGGGCAGCTCAGGAGGAGGAGTGGGGCGAAGGGTACAGGAAGTACGTCCTGGAAGCTGCAGTTTCCAGCATAACAGATGAGTTTACTCTCTTATGCAGCATTTAAAGGAGATGGAGAGAAATGGTCCTGTGAAATGCTTTCTGATTCCCCAGCCTCATGGATGGAGCGTGCCCTTCTTGGGAGGACTCAGGTCGCCACGCGAAGTTCAGTCCAGCACGTCGTGTAATAAGGCAGCATGTGGTTCTGTCCACAGGGGCAGAGCCCTGTGGTTCTGGGAGAGCCCTCGGCCCCCCACTGAATGCCCCAGACAGTTAGGCCACTGGTTCTGAAACCTGTCCTGTGGAGCTCCTACTTTCCCTTTCTCCACCCAGTCTGCTATCTTAGCATCTGACCTTGACAACATGCCAGCCTGTAACCTTTTCAGACTCACGAACTGAGAACTTTAGGTCCAGGTAAATGCTGAACCCAAGATCTTGAGGGTACAGAGTCTATGCATATTGTGAGCGAAAGTCTCTGCCTAAGGACCTAAGAAAAGCCCTTTGATACAAAGGCATAGACGTTGCACACAAGCATGAGGGTCGTTTCTTTTGCTTAATCTTTAGTTCACCATTTTTTCTTCAAGTGAGGTTATGGGATGGTTGAAATATAGGTACGCACAATGTAATGAACAGACAACAGAAAAGCAGGAGTTTGAGAGGGATTTCAGCGGCAACTCATAAGGGAGAAATGATCTGATAAGAACATACAGAAATTAAGAAACAAGATCAGGAATATGAAAAAAGAAATGCAGATGTTCTCGGCCACGACTGTGGGTTCAGATTTTCAGATTCTCAAGTGAAGCAAAGACCTTCTGTTCGCATGGAATTTTCTGCAGCCCTGGATAAACTGTGAAAAATCGTTTCTCAAAGCGTAACCAAGACCTTTACAAGCAGCCTGGCCATGTGATACCTGGGATGCTCCCTAAGAGCTCAGGTGTAAGAGTCTGGCACAGCCCAAGGAGCAGAGCCCTGATGTGGAGTCTGCCTTCCACTCCGCCCTCCACTGAGGAGGGAATGTGAACAGGCCCAGAACCTTTCCTTCTTCTTCAGTGTCTGGGTGGGTGTGTGCTTTATGGGGCCCCTGACGTGCTTTCCAGTTTGACTTTCTGTGTCAATCGACGATTACCACGTGGATCAAAACAGAAACCAGGATGTCAGCTTCCCCTGCTCCCAGCTCCTCCCTCCCTGGTGCATCTCTTAGGCTTTTGTTGCTGAGCTTTCTGGGGGGCAGAAAACAAGAAGGGGAAGGGGAGGCCCGAGCAGGTAGGCAGACAGGCTGCAGGCCAATATGAGGTCAGGTGAGCATCACCTGAGAGGTCAGGCCCCTCCTGCCTCATCCTGCACTGCCCGGTGTCCTTGAGAAAAGACTGTCCAGGAGGTCAGAAAGAGGGGATGTGCATTTTCATGAAGGCCCAAATCTGTAGATGTTGGAATTATTTTTCATTACAAATGTCACAAACATAAAAAATAGGGAAGACAAATCTTCCTCTGACCCAAGGTCACTGCAAACATTTTAATAAGTCCTGTCCCATCTCTTCCTTATGTTCCAGTTTACATGTGTGTGCTCTGTTTCAGAGGTTCGTTAATGATAAGCTTTTCCATGTTATCACATCATTTGTATCCTTCCTTTGCAGAGAGTTCCTCCTTACGTATTAAATCAATAGCTCATTTTTAATATGGGAGTTCACATTCTTGAGCAAATACATTCAACCATTATTGATACTTTTGTTGATCTAAAACAATAAAATAGCTAGTTATTTTACCGGCCAAATGGGTTTATCAGGGAACAGCAAAGAACTGCAATTCTGGACATGCAATTTATGTCAAGCCACAGGCAAGTCCAGAGAATAAAGGAGAGGAACATTCTTTTATAGAGGAGAAAAGGAAGTTGTGATGGGCTGTTATAAATGAAAAGTCCATTGGAGGAAACTGGGAGTTTGAAGTATAGAGACTTTCCGTTGGCTGAGCTGTGCAGTTTCTCACTGGCTGGACTGTTGCCAGACAAGGAGAAATTCTTCCTTCCTTCTGCTGGTAGTAAAGTAATAACCTTCTTCCTGTTGGAGATGCAAGGTACCTCTCTTCTTGTCGATAATGCAGTTGACATCGAGTGGTGGGGCATGAGAGCTCCCCCTTCTAGCCTTCCCATTCCTTTTTCTTTTTTTCTTTTGAATGTAAGGGACCTGAATGACTCTTTTTTCTTTGAAAATAAAGAGTATTATTCTTATATAAATTTAAAAATGACCTTTCTGTGTGTGGTTCTATACTACAGTTTTAAGTAAGATGTCATCATTTAAAGTGTGAGAGTCTAGTAGCCAATAGTTTACCTTCACTAATTCAACCAATGTTTATTGAGTACCTCTTCATTTTGTGTGTCAAGTACTATGTGTGGAAGAGTTTACAATAAATACTCATGAATTTCACATTCTATGCATTAAAACTTTAGTATTATCAGAATATTTAATCATATTTTCTTATTAATTTTTTTGAAGACTATAGATTACTTTTTGAAAGTAAGAATATCTGTGCAACCACTACCCATATAAAGAACTGGAACATTGTCAGCACCAAACCAATTGCATTTTATTTGTGTATGTATGTATGTATGTATTTTTGGCTGTGTTGGGTCTTTGTTGCTGCGCGCGGGCTTTCTCTAGTTGTGGCAAGCGGGGGCTACTCTTCGTTGTGGTGCACAGGCTTCTCATTGCAGTGGCTTTTCTTGTTGTGGAGCCCGGGCTCTAGGCGTGTGGGCTTCAGTAATTGTGGCACACGGGCTCAGTAGTTTTGGCTCGTGGGCTCTAGAGCATAGGCTCAGTAGTTGTGGTGCAAGGGTTTAGTTGCTCAGTGGAATGTGGGATCTTCCCAGACCAGGGATTGAACCCACTTCCCCTGCATTGGCAGGCAGACTCTTAACCACTGTGCCACCAGGGAAGTCTCTCATTTCTTATTTTGTGTATGTGTGCTTATTGTTTATTTTCTTCATTAAGTTACTATGTCAGTGACAGTTTAGCCAGGAAAGCAGAAAACACACTAGGCATTTCAAGCAGGAAGGTTTTTAATATAAAGGATCATATACTTACAGAATAGCTGGAGAAGTTGGAGGAGTAAAGGTCAGAGACAGACCCATGTAGCTCTCAGTTGCTCTGGCTATTAAAGAGGTGGAAGGTGTGGAACATTCCAGAAATTCCTGGTAAGGATTAGAGTTAAGCCAGCATTGGAGCAGGTGCTTCCCAGGAAAATGTCTGGAGACTACTGCAGACCTCACATCTGCCAAAGCCAGTGTGTGTCCTCTCTGCCAGGGACATGATGCTGTGGCTCTGTCCACATCCTGTGCTCGTACTTCTCATTGGTGGGATCTCCCCGACAGCCTCATAGACAAGAGATGTAAAGACTGCAGTGCTGACATGGAGCCCCTGTAATTGAGGGAAGAGCAGGAAAGAGAGGAGTGAGCTGGGTTGTAGGTTGTTATGCTTGAGGGTAGCCCCCTCCCCCAAAACATCAGCTCCTGGATTCACCATTTTCTCTCCCCTAACATATTAACTTCTGCTTCACATTTTTGTCTGCATCCAAATATATTGATGTCTGTTCATTTTCTAATATATTGACTTTTGTTCCAATCTATACCAGTTCCTTCTTTCTGCTTCCTTGATCTACCCTTTCTTCTAACGCTGTACTTAAGTATTGGCTTCATTTATTTCCATTCATACCTATTTTTATCAATATAAGGTATTTAAGGCCATGAAAATAACCTCTGAATCTTACTTTTAGTTACACACCGTAAATTCTGTTTTATAGCATTTTTGTCATTGTCATTTTCTTAAATGAATTTTGCTGTGAACCTGATGACCACTCTCCTGTTTTGTCCTACTTCCACTAATTGCTTAAAATTTCCAGGCAACACTCTACATTTTCCCTTTCTTCCTTATCTGCTTGTGGCCCATCAGTGTCCTCCACTGAAGATTGTACGGTCTTTCAGAAGGAGCATTTGGAAATGTGCGCAGGCATTTTAGTTGCCATGATGAGTGGGGGTGGGTTGCTTTCAGCATCTAGTGGGCAGATCCAGAGGTGCTAAAAGTCTTATGATATGACAACCGTGCTGCACAAGTAATACTGGCACCTAAAATGTCAGTAGTGTCCCACTAAGAAAAATGAAAGGTCTCCAATGTCACCAGCTAAAAGAATTAACTGACAGGGCTTCCCTGGTGGCGCAGTGGTTGAGAGTCCGCCTGCCGATACAGGGGACACGGGTTCGTGCCCCGGTCTGGGAAGATCCCACATGCCGCGGAGCGGTTGGGCCTGTGAGCCATGGCCGCTGAGCCTGTGCGTCCAGAGCCTGTGCTCCACAACGGGAGAGGCCACAACAGTGAGAGGCCTGAGTACCACAAAAAAATAAAAAAAAAAAAATTAACTGGCAGAGTCAGAACTTGGACATGCATTGGACAAATTCAGTGTTTTTCTTTGGGTTATATTTTTTCTATCATATTGTTACTAAATTATTCCATGAATGACTAGATCTAGATTTCCCTCTTATCCGATTAACCTGTAAAAGTTTGGGACTTGGCTGACACCAAGGTCAAACAAATGTCTCCACTAAGAAAGAAAAATGAATACATTAATAAAGTAAAGTTATGTTTCTATTTCAAAGAAAAACAATTTCCTATTTGCTTGATCGAGAGCCTGTACCTCACTCAGGACCATCAGTGATCATTAAGGCCTGATTCTTTGTTAAGACTTGAGCATAAGCATTGAATTTCACAAGTCTTCAATCTCAAAACTGGAAACCAAACTGAAGACATTATTCATAGAGTCACACCTAAAAAGCCAGAAGAGTTTGGTCAAAGAATTTAAAAAAAAAATTGACTTTTAAATTATCATATAAGTGGAGAGAAAAGATTAATTTTCCTTCTCTACTATTAGAACTGACAACCAGCAGTTTTAGAAAATGGTACTCTTGTTCAGTAGGTCCTCATGTAAATTGGGTCATTAAGATTATCTGGCTTAATTTCGAGGAGTTCGCAGGATTTAATTTAATGGAGTTCACAAGATTCCCTACAGAACAGCTTTAAAATGACATGTGTTTCTTTTTTTTAATTTAATAGTCTCTTATTCCCTGTTAGCAAGTGGAAAAGTAGACTCATAAAACATTGATTCAGATTTCGTCTCTGCATTGATACATGGGTCAGTCATCAACACTGTGCCTAGTTCATCCTAAGTACTGTATAAAGAAGAGAATATACCCTTACTTGGATGATTCTTTTTGCCAAGTATGATTAACTCACTACAGTCATCCTTCCCTGTTGGTTCCAGGAACCCGCATGGATACCAAAATCTGCATATGCTCAAGTCCCTTACATAAAATGAGGTGGTATTTGCAAATAACCTATGCACATCCCCCCACACACTTTAAATCATCTCTAGGTGGCTTATAATACCTAATAGAATGTCAATGCTACCTAAATAGTTGTAAATACTTGGTAAATGCTAGGTAAATGGTTGCTGGCACAAGGCAAATTCAAGTTTGTTTTTTTAGAACTTTCTGGGATTGTTTTTCTGATTTTTTTCCATCTGTAGTTGGTTGAATCAGCAGACTCGGAACCCTTGGACCAGGAGAGCTGACTGTATTAACTTGCCGGGGCTTAGAAGTTACTGAATATAATGAAATTGGCCGATGGCTGAAAAACTGCCTAATAAGTGTGGGAGCAGATCAATCCAGGCAGGCTGGACTCTCCGCTCTCAGGAAATTTGATCTAAGGGATGACACATATATGCCCACTGAACTTTGACATTAGGTTCACCATATAATGTCTTACCCAAACCTGGATGCTACTGAGAGGCAAAAGGGTTGCTTACCATTTTTCTAGGACAAATGAGCACAAACCTGGGCTAGCCTGGCAGGAACTGTCTTTACTCACAACACTCCGGACACCAAATGTGTGGGTTTTGTCCACACCAACCAGCATTGCCGGATTTTCCAGCTTCCAACAGGGTGTCCTGCATTAATCTAACTCTGGTACTAACTACCTAGAGTCACCATCAGACCCCACAGGTGAAGGGCTCAGTCCCACAGCACTGCTCCCACTTCAGATGCCATTTGCATGCCAGGGCACCCACACTTCTGTCTGACTTGGCTACAAAGCTGTGGGTTCTACACTCTCCTACCCACCCCCCCCGGTTCCAGGTTCAATAATTTGCTACACCAGCTCACAGACCTAAGGAAGGCACTTTACTTACTTACTGTCACTGGTTTATTGTAAAAGACACCAGGGAACGGCGAGATGAAGAGGTACACAGGGAGAGGTCGGGAAGGGTTCCGGACCCCATGAAGCCAGGGTGTGCCATCCTCCTGGAAGCTCTCTGAACACGTTGTTTAGGGGTTTCCATGGCGATTTCATTACACAGCATTGATTAAATCATTGGTCATTGGTAACTGGACTAAATTTCCAGCCCCTTTCCCCTCCCCAGAGGCCCAGGATTGGGCTGAAACCCTCTAATCATGCCTTGATGCTTCTGGGGTCCAGCCCCGTCCATAAGCTGTGAAGGGACCCCGCCACCCGCCGGCTCAGACACTCCAAAGGTTCTAGGAGCTGTGTGCCAAGAGCCAGGGACAAAGACCAGGTATTTATTTTTTACTACGTGTATATCACAGCTCTGTAACCTGAGACATAAAAGTGGTGGCCTTGGGTATTGTATAAAGCGCGGTTCTCAAAGTGTGGTCCGCAGGGCAGCAGTGCCAGCAGCACCTGGGCATCGGTTAGAAATGTAAATCCACAGCCCCCACCCCACGCCTGCTGAATCCAAGGCTCTGAGGTGGCCAGGATTCTGTGTTTAAACTACCAGAGAATTCAGATGTGCTCTCAAGTCAGGGAGCACGGGAGTTCAGAGGCAGGGGGATGTGGGTCTGACTTAAAGGGATAAGAAGACTTCTGCCAGGTGTGTCAGGGGTGGCAGCGGAGGACCGTATTCCAGGTAGAGAGACAGCTGGGAGTCAGAGGACCAGGGGGGTTGTCGGCATGAGAGAGATGCAGCAGAGCTGGAGGACAAGGCTGGGAAGTCTCCAGCTTAAAAAAAGAAAAACAGACTTTTAACCTGGGAGTGGCATGAGCGTGTGTGTCTGTGTGTGTGTGTGCGTGTGTGAAGGAAGTATCCGTGGTATCAGTCCAACAGCTGGACTTGAAGGAGGAATGCCTGGAGTAAGGCATGGGCGTGGGGGGCAGGGGACTACAAGACTGATCCCTTGACCACACAGAGACCACAGAACCTCAGACAGGCGGAGCTGGAGGAAGCCTGCTTTGAAATGGATGTTTATGTATTTGTGCATCTGTTAGACGGCCAGGTCTGTGAGTCCAGGAGGCAGCCTGGGGACATCGGGGCTAAGAGCGGGTGCAGGGCAGGAGACGGGGGCGGGTCAGTAATCCATCGCCACGTGCAGTCAGGGTGATGCCCAGGAAAGCACCTCCAGGAAAGTGGACGAGGGCGAACCTGTGCAAGGCTTGGAGTGTAAGACGTGAGGGACCCTCCTCCAGTGCCCATCACTGCGCGTTTGCGTCTGTTCTGTGTGTGACATAGTGACAGGGCACACAGCTGGCTTGGTACCACATCAAGGACACTGAAAGAGATGGATTTCCGATATGTGCTTCCTTCCACAGTGAAGCCCAGCAGGTGTCAGTGGGTTGTGTTGCCTGACGTGCCTCTTTGTTCCCCCCGTCCCCAGGAGAGCTGTGGCCATGAGGGCTCCATGGCCTTGCTACACAGGTCACCAAGCCCATCTTTGATTTTACTAAATCTATATATTAGAACAAATGCCACGGCTTCAGTCTTAGCAGAGCCTGGAAATATTCTTTTTTTATTATCATTCTTCTGCCTCGTGGGATTGAGGTTCACCTTGACCTTCTTCCCGTTACTGCTCCGGGACACTTGCTGTATGTGACTTAAATCTTGTTCTTTCATAGAAATACTCACTTTCAAGATTCTCAACATGTTTAAGTAAATTTTCTTAGATTTCTGCAGAAATATTCCATGACCTTTATCAAAGTCACTTTTATAAATATGCTGTTCCTGATGAGAGACCATTAAAATCAGGAAGATACAGTTGTGAAATCCACACTGGGGTGCATCAAATAAAAACTGTTTAACTTGGTTAAAATATGATTGGGTCACGTTGGCAGAGAGCTGAATAATCGCACAAAACCACAAGGGTCCTGTGTCACCTCTGATTGTCCTCCATCAGCACCGACAGGGCCATACCCAAGGCAGGAAGTGGTCTGGGGCTCAGACGCATGAGATCTGTGCTTGGGAAACAGGAGGGCTCTTTTCCCTCTACTGATCAAGGGAACTGATTCTCTAGAGAAGGGAACTTTCCCCATCGACTTGCCTTATTCCTTTTGACAAAGCAAAGCCAAATGTCAAACTTGTTTCCACGTATATCTTCGAGACTTTTAGTGTTCTTCAAGTAAGGGACTCGGTTTCATAGAGAACAGAGCATTAGATGCTGTTGAGCCTGGGGTTGCCAGCCTGTGGCTTTGGTCCTCTGAAACCATGTCTTGGGTCCCTTCCTTTATGAGACACCTCTGGTCATCTGCCTGTGGGGACCAAGTTGGATGCAGGTCATTCTGAGCAGCGCAGCCTTGACTGCAGAGGAAGTAAAACAGATGGGCCTCATGGACAGGAGGACTCCGTCCATTTTCCAAGCACCACAATAAAAATCATTTTAAATCTTAATTGTGTTAATTTTTAAAATCAACACTGGTTTGGTTCTTTTTCTTTCTTTCTTTTTGTTCCTTTTCACTGAATGAACTCCTTAACTTCATCCTTCAAGATATATATCTATTTACAGTCCTTTTGTATTGTGGTAAAAGATATGATATATATTATATATGATATAAAATTTACCATTTTAACCACTTTTGAATGCATGGTTCAGTGGTATTAAGCACATTCATATTGTGCAAATGTCACCACCGTCCATCTCCAGATCTTTTCCGTCTTCCCAAACGGAAACTCTGACTATGAGACACCTCCTCACCCCGTCATCCCCCATCCCCTGGCAACCACCCTTCTACTTTCTATCTCTGTGATTTTGACTAGTCTAGGTACCCTGCTGTAAGTAATGGTTCCTTTTTTAAAAATTATTTATTTTTTGGCCATGCCCTATGGCACGTGGGATCTTAGTTCCCCAACCAGGGAGCAAACCTGCACCCCTTGCATTGGAAGGGCAGAATCTTAACCACTGGACTGCCAGGGAAACCCCATTGGTACCTTTTTTAGTAAATTTAATGAATTGAAATATTGAACATATTGAGAGATGCTCAGAAAGCCTGAGTAGCCCTGGGGATGTAAATGGAGCTGAGAATCAGACCAACTTTCATTTCCGTTGACCTCCTTTGAGGCAACATCCAAGCCATTATTGTGAAAAGGTCACCATCCAGCTGCAACCCTGGAGGTATTTTGCTCTGTGAATTCTCTCGTGGGGAAGCGCTTATCACTTTGTTGTCCGTATTTCTTTCTGGTTTATTACCGATCATTTCCTGTTGTGCCCTCTCACTTAGAAGCACAAGTGAGTGTACTTAATATGGGTTTGTTTTGAAAAAATGTCTGGTGTTTCCAATTCTGGAAACAATAGAAAAGAACCAAAAGATTGTTTTGTCAAATGTATGTTGGCACCCATAGCAAGACACACGTTCCAAGATGTTGAAATGTAGGGGGAAGATACAAGCCATCTTAGAATTGATGCAATTCACTGATAGAAATCACCAAGACAGGCCAGAAAAGTAGAGTATTAGTAGTCAGCCAAAGGCCATTAATGCAAAGATGTGACAATACAGTAAAGATTTTCTTCAAGAGATTTCGTGAGCTCTTCGTCTGCCTTTTACCACAGGGCATGTTTGTGAGTCTTCACTGTGCACCCCACTCTCTCACAGGGCAGATGACCACGAGAGCAGGCTGCTACAGAGACCTGAGGTTCCCGGTGAACGCATCATTCTGCAGCCCCGACACCCGGCCTGTCACAGGGGTCGTGCCTTGCAAAGTGTCCGCCTGTCCCCCCAGGTAAGAACTGCCATGTTCTTCTGAACGGGTATCAGGGTTTTGCAGATATAATGCTGAGGCCTTGGTGCTTCTGAGTCTGGGGAATAGAACTGCCAACCACTGCCACATAATCCGTGACAGCAGAGGCAAAAGGAACAAGAACTGCCTGCACAGGTGAGCCAAATAAAGGGCGCCGGGGCTGGAAACAGCCTGCAAGGCCTTGTCAGTGGGAGCGAAGGTCTCGTAGTAGACGGCGCTTGTTCTGTCTTACTCAGTGCAGGCTGTGGGAGGGATGGTGTGCTGTGGACATAAGGAACGCTTTCCCTCGCAGCCTCTAACCCCTTCGCTGGCGTTTCCTTTTCTTACTGAGTAAAACCTGTTAGAAGAACCTGCTGGCGAGGCCTGTCCAGGCTGTAGAGGGAATGTGGACGCTGCACACTTGTGGGACGGGCCACAGAAAGCAGGCCTCTGTCATCCCACTCACCTGTCCCCAGTACTGCCGCCCCTCCACGTTTCTGAAGAAAGCTCAGGTTCCCTGACACAGGGGTTGGGAAGGACCCCTAGGAGGCAGCCGTGGTCCTGCCCTGCCCTCCTCAGCCATCACTCCCTGGGCTTGTCTGTAGTCTGTCTGCTTCTCACTTGCGTCATCTTCACAGAGGGGCTGTGGAAATCATCTGAGTAACGTATTTATGGGATGAAAGGCCCGCTAGACCCTTCAGATAGCGGAGGTACCCGCCACAACACATGTGATCTCGTACATCTTGATTTTTTTTTTTTTTTTTTTTTTTTTGCGGCATGCGGGCCTCTCACCGTTGTGGCCTCTCCCGTTGCGGAGCACAGGCTCCAGATGCGCAGGCTCAGCGGCCATGGCTCACGGGCCCAGCCGCTCCGCGGCATGTGGGATCCTCCTAGACCGGGGCACGAACCCGTGTCCCCTGCATCGGCAGGCGGACTCTCAACCACTGCACCACCAGGGAAGCCCTACGTCTTGATTTTAAAGATGCACAGGAGATGGCTCTGCTTGAGCTGAGCCTCAAAGCAGAAAGCCGGATGCCTCCCCCAGAGATAGTAACACTCAAGAGGGAGGGAGGCACTGTCTCCCTTCTCTCTGAGTCTGTGGGTCCCTGGTCCCTCACTTAGGGTAGAGATGGAGGACACAGACCAGCATCTGAGAGGCCGGGACCTTGCCCCCCACCGCTGTGAGGGGAGTGGGGCTTCCTTGGGAAGATGTGTCCTCCCTCAGAGGGCCAGTGGCCCGACTCAGCCGGACTCCTCGGCTACCACGCCCCACAGCCTGGTAATGAGAGAGAGAGATGGGTCAGAATTTGCAAAAGGAATTTAGTGCCTGAGGCCCATCACCCACCGAGGCATTGGAGGCCCATTTGGGCGTTTTTCTGGGACCGAAGGAGCTCCTGGAACTGATACCCAACCTGGTCCTCGCTTCACCTGTCAGCGATCCTGCAGCCAGCCGGGCGCCCCCATGGTCTGCGCAGGGCTGGACGGCAGACAGAAGCTCAGCCACTGTGGGCTCCTTCTGTGCCTGAAGCGACACACCCAGTGCACACCGTCCAGGATGGTTTACGAAATGAAGCCCCTGGTCAACCAGGAGAAGATAGAGCACAGCGCCACTTCTGCAAAATGAACCTCCCGTCCGAAGGAAACAAGGGGCCAGACAGCCAGGGCTCCCAGGGTCCGCTGAGGTGTTGCACCAACTTGACCCCTTCTCCCCGGACAGCCGGTTCTGCACCTGTGTTCCAGGTAACACAGCATGGACCTCACTGTGACCTCTGATCATACCTCTCCAAGGAGCCTTGGGGAGAAGGATGTTAAGAGCACTGCTGCAGGCACTGGGCTTCTCTTTCCACAGTGCACCGAGTTCTTGCTAAGTCAGAGGAATCCAGGGTGCCTCAAGGCAACTAGTTAACAGTGTTGAGAAGCCGAAAAACCTCACTAATTTAGACGAAGAGGGGTGTGTTTGTGCGTGTGACTTTTATGTGCAGGGGAAACTAAAGTTACTGGTGACTTGGGACTAAATCCATCGGAATGTTAAAGCTCAGGCTGATTGGGAATGTTTAGTTCTTGCATGGAATCTCTCCCTGGGGTCGTGTGAGTGGCTCACCCCTTGTAGTCCAAGCTGCCCAGGTGGCCTTGGTGAAGCTCATTACAGTGGACTCCAGTGAACACTGACCCCAGCCCCGGGCTAAGTCACCCACTCCTCGGCTTCCAGCTTCGTGATTTTAAGCATCCCATAACTCAGATGCGAAGTGGTGGTTGGGACACCCTGAATAGGCCCCTCTGCATCTCCAAACCGTGCAGGACTCAGCCCAGGATGCAGGAGTAGCTGGCGGCCCTGAGGGGGCAGGGGAAGCAGAGGCAGCCACGGTAGCCAGCAACTGATGCTTCTCCGAGGACGGCCTCCACCCCATGGTGCGGGGAGAAGGCTGGGGGTTCCCCTCCCTCCCTCTCCTGGGCTTCCTCCTTGTACTGAACCCTTAGGGGAGGCATTTAAGCGATGCCCAGCTGCTGTCTGTTCAGTGTTACCCCAGATGGCAGGCTGCTTTTACCAGTGTCTGGTCCCGTGTAAGTGCACCAGAAATATCACTTTCCACGAAGGTCACTTATTGGATTGGATTATTGGTTATTGGATTTCAGTGATAGAGCTCTAGCATACCTTACGTGGTCAGGCAAAACTGTCCTTACTCTCAACCATTATCCATGACTATCATCATCATCTCTTGTGTCTGTTTAGATAAATCTTGTTTCCTGGTACAGAATTTTCACGCTCATTGATTCCAGAAAACCTCTCCAGGGTCAGATGTTAGTCTTGTCCACTGTCATATCCTGAGGGATGAGAGCTGCGCCTGTCTCTCAATAAATGCTTGTAGAAGTCAGGGATGAACCAGGGTCCCATGGGCCAGGGCAAGAACTCCAGGCCTGTGGCATGGTCTCGGGAAAGTGGCTTCACCTCCTGATGCCTCGGTTTCCTCAGCTGTGAGTTGACAAAGAGAAAACGCACAGACGTATGCCCTAAGTACGAAGCTCTGTGACCCCACTCTCCCTTGGGGGGTCTTGTAGGTGAGACCAGCCAGTCCTGTTTGTATGCTGCCATTGAGAAATAAGACGCTGCTTCGTCAACTCTCTCGTAATCTGTAATAAGCCTTATTTGTATGTTTCCACGTGTCTCTCACGTAAAGTACCCGACCTAGGCCAGCCTCCTTCAAGATCTGCCCCAAGAGTAAGAGAGCTTGTACTATTCTTGATGAGCCATAGCTTTAGGGACTGAGGTCTCATCAGACGCTTTCGGTCATCAGAGCCACCTGTGGCCATTAGCATCCACGTGAGTGACCACGCTCCCTGACTCTCCAGTCCTGTCCCAGCCTCTCACTCCTGCCGTCAGCAAGGACTGCCAGGCAGCGCTCCCATGTGGAGTCACAAGACAGCATCCCTGATGACTCCCTGGGGCAGAGCTGCCCCCCTCCGCCCCATGTCTCCAGCCCAGCCCTCCATGTGAAGGGGAAGTGCTCCCTACCATGTTTGAGCTGTGCTTCCGTGGTCTCTGTTGCGGCAGCTGAGCCCTCTCCTGCTTCCTACCTGCTGCCCCTGTGAGACCTTGTTTCTAAACACCCTGCCCTGGCCATGGCCTCTTTGTCTTTGCAGCTCCTGGGCTCCCAGATAGATCCATGCTCGAGGTGTCCTCCTGTCCCACCAGGTGTCCAGGCTTTAACCCCCTTGTCCAACTCCACTTGCCCAGAAAACCCAGTCTGGCGACACCTCTCTCATCACTCACTCTGCTGCTTGTGGAGCTCGGGAGTTTAATGCTGCCAGAAGTTCACAAGCCCACGCTCTCACTCTGAATGTATGGCCATCGGCTTCCCTGGCCGTCCAGGATGGCAGGCAGTCCTCTCACCCTTCCCTGGGCATCTGGTCCCTCGCAGGACAGTGATATTACATCACCTCCTGTCTCCTCCAGCTTTCTTCTTCTCCAGCTCACACTCTTGGCCCAGGACCTCAGACCTCAGAGATGGGTTGAGGCAATGGCCACACCCTCCTCCCACCAATGCCGCCTGAGACACCCCCGTCACTCTGCCTTCCTTCCTTCACGCTGGACCAGGGTCCTGCTTCTCCCCAGGAACCTTCATAGTTATGTCTCTCCTTCTCCTTCATGCTGATGGACTCCTTCCAAGAAAGATTTTTAAATGGGTGTTGGGTTTCCTTAAGCAAGATTATAAACGTATATATATATTTGTATGCTACTAGTTTTTCCAGTAGGTCCCCTGTTCAGCCCACTGTTTCTCTCCCTTGGCCTCCTCCCCCCCACCCCCTACAGCCTGTCTTTCTGGTTGTCAGGGACCCAGAGCCAACAAGGTCTCTGGATTCTTCTACATCTTATATTCTGTACTTAACTCATTGGTGTAGAATTTTACAAGTAAACTCTGTCAAGAGCTTTGTGTGCAAAGAAAAGGCACAGCTCAGGAGCAACAGGACCAGTCTCAGGGAGACTGGAAGTGGTGCATGGGAACAGCCTGTGGAGAACACAGCGAGGGCACCCAAATCACCCCAGAAAACCCAGAGGCCCCCACCTTATTGAGCTCTTTGATTTATACATCTCATATTTTTTGATATTTATATTTCCTCTGAAAGAGAAAGCTTTGGGAGACAATAGAAAGCTGGCAGTGAAACTAATGCCATGCGTCCCTGCTGGGAGACCCCTGAGGAGGACAAGAGGGGCGCCTGCAGGGTTTCTGCTTCACCCCCAGCCAGTTGCAGGAGCCTGATGACAAGCCAGCCCGCAGGTGTCTATGGTCCGGGTGGGACAAAGTTTCCCAGTTCCCAGCCCACAGCTCTTCTGCATCCAAGTCCTTTGGTGGAGTGGACTTAGCATGCTAAGGGGCTAGAGCAGCATAGCCCATGCCTGCCAGCTCGCACCTGGTCGAAGGTGTGGGCTGAGCTGCCACCTTGGTGCTCCCACCTGTACGTAATCGGGGCAACACAAGGTCAGGATTTGTTGAGGGAATCCACGTAAAAGCTCTTAGCCCAGTACATGGGCTAAAACACTCAGTAAGTCTTGGCTGTTTTATTTTTTGCTGCAAAAGGAGAAACAAGTTCACATTAGTTATTAGTCTGTGAAGCAAAACGATCAATGACAAACACAGAAGAATGAACCTGTATTATATGCCTCAGTCCTTGTGGGTTGTCATTTTAACAGTTGAATTGGGAAAATAGATCTTAATTTTAAAAGTTGTTTTGTTGTCCTCTGAAATGTGAGATACATTTCTCTCTTGCCCAGAATACCGATGACTTTTTGTCCCTGATTAAGTGGGCAGCAAACCCAAGCTTTATTTGTCCAAGCAGGAGAACCCTTGCCTTTCTTACTAGACTGCTCCTGCGAGGCGGCCGTCCATGACCCTCTCGAGCCGCGTGTCCACCTGCTTCTCCACGGCCTCACAAAGCCACAGTGGCCACACTGCGTGGCTGCAGTCCTCAGCCTCCCACCTCTTCGTCTGACTCGGGGCAGGGAGGATGAAGCAGGGTGCAATGTGCCGTCTCCAGCTCCATGTGAAGTGAAGGAGGCTCGCCAAAGGACCGCGAAGCGGAGACTTTAAAATAGCCTAATCCACAGTCCTTCTCCTTTGTAAGTTACAAGAACAGGAAAACTGCTCCGCTGGTGGGAGCCCCTTCCCTCCTGAGCCCTCCCCAAGCACGTGTGCGCGCAGCGCGTCGAAGGCGCGCACGCACGGTGTCGCGGACGGGGTCCCAGCTCGTAAATCTCCGCGAGGCAGAGACCTGGGAGTCCAGGAGCCTCCTAGCTGGAGGAGGAGGATCTCAAAACGTCTGCGAGGCTCCGGCCAGCAGGAGCATCACGGCCAAATAATGGAGCGTCAGCACTTCGAGAGCTGCTCCCCTGGGACTGAGCAAGGCCAGCGCCCTGCAAGGAGGAGGGCCTCTCACAGACGGCAGCGTGCGGCTCTCCCACGGCTCATTTGAGGGAGAATCAGGCATTTTTATCGCTTGCTTTTGAAACGTGAACTATAAATCACACGGCTATTTATTTCCTTTCTATTTCTCAGTTTATCTAAATGGAGTGGCTCTTCCTGTCATTTATCTTATCTCTCTAGTTTTCGAAGCACAGACACTAATTGTACGCCTTCCTGGACCATGGACTGAAGGTGGAACAAGAGGAAATACTTTCCAGATGGCAAACGAACACTTTTCCTCTCTCTTCAGTATTATTCTAGGAATGCAGAGTAAGCGTGTAGATAAAACATACTGTCATCGGATGCCCCCCACCCCAGTACACATGTAGCCCCCCTCTGTATTCCTCTCTGCTTGATATTTGGATGGTCATATTGTATTTGCCGACACTTTGCTGACCCTCTACAAACCTATCAGCAAAACTGCTTCTTTTACGACCAAGATACCGAAGCGGGTGACTGCATCCATTTGGTTGCATCCATTTGGTAGAAATGACAGAGCAGATGCACCAGGGGAACTTTATGACTAATGATCTTCTTATGGCAACACTGCCAGTGACAGGAAAGGGGGCAGTAACTTTTTTGTCTCATCTCTTAGATACAAGCCTTGAAAATATTAATGCCCAGTAGTGTACAGGTTAGCAAGGGAATGAAAACGTCCGTGGTCACTGAGGTGGTCCGTATAAGTGAAATGGCTTAACTCCCAGGATGCTACAGAAGTGAGTATTTCAGTTCATTTAATTAGCAGAGTGACGGAATAAACGAGCCACAGGACTGGCTTCCTGGGTGTGTGACCTGCCCATTCACCCAGGGCCCGGTGCTCAGAAGGTCCGCCTCTTGGTTTAATTCTCTGATGCAACCAACTTGAAACCCCTCATGATTTTGCACCTTGCAGTGGATTCCACAAGTTATACAGCCAGCTCTGCCCCGCACGCAGCCCGACTTCTGTGTAACATTCTTTTCTGGAATCTTTGGAAACTGTACTGGAATGTTTCTTCTTTTAGTAAATCAATTATACATTACTCGAGTTTGGAAGACAATGACTTCAACTCATGGATTTCTCTGGTGACACCACAGTGGCAGATGTGAAGGATATACTTGGTACAGTTATCTTTTCTTATTTTCTTTCCACTTACGGGCTGAGCGCCAATTTTGCTGGACTTAAGAATACTTGCAGATGCGTGAAGTAATGCTGAGGAGAGCTTTACAGAACCTGTGTCCTCTGGGTTCCCCAGCTTCTCTGTCCTGTTCTTCTTGTAACGAGCCTGCCTGTATCTAGGGCACCTGGTGCTGCAGCTCAAGCCCACACACGCCACCTGCCTAAGGGGGCCTCACTTTTCTTGCGAAGCCTTGTCCTCCCTCCACTGCACCCCCTTTGAAAAGGCATCTAACCCTCTACGGTTAATCAGGGAAACCAGAAGTGTTATAGCATCTCTGTAATTGACACTCTTTGGAGAAGCATTCAGCTTCAGTGTGAAGTTGCCAGTTCAGGTGCTAGGGTCACGACTTGAAACTGTATAATCACCTAGATGTGACAGTACCTCAGTATAAAAGAGGATGTCTTACTCTATCTCCTCCAGGAAAGATGTTACTTAACCAAAACAATGAGGTTAAAATACGTTCAGGCTGGTAAAGATATTTGTTACAATATATTCACAATGAAAATCAAGTTACAAATATGGACCAACTGGTCCTAAGCAAGACTGATTTGACTTATTTCCTCAGTTGCTGAAATATTAACATGGAAACCGTTGCAGAAGCAGTGGGGATATAAAAATTATAGCTAACTTTTTAGATCTGGCTTCATCATTTCACACCTAAAACTCTGCCTTACGTATTTCTGTACAATAGTTTGGGTTTTGTTTTGTTTCATTTTTTGTCTGCTTATTTGTTTTGCTTTATTTGTTTTGGTGCATGCATGTGTGGCAGTATGTGTGTGTCTGTGTATTTTGTTGTTTATATATATATATATATATATTTATTTATGTATTTATTTATCTATGTGAGCAAAGGCAGAAAGGCACTTTAGGAATACTTCTATATTTCAGGAAACTTACTTGGAACTCACTTATAAAAGTTAAATAAGGGCTTCCCTGGTGGCGCAGTGGTTGAGAGTCCACCTGCCGATGCAGGGGACACAGGTTCGTGCCCCGGTCCGGGAAGATCCCACATGCCGCAGAGCAGCTGGGCCCCTGAGCCATGGCCGCTGAGCCTGCGTGTCCGGAGCCTGTGCTCCGCAATGGGAGAGGCCACAACAGTGAGAGGCCCGCGTAACGCAAAAAAAAAAAAAAAAAAAAAAAAAAAGTTAAATAATACCTAAAATTTTCATAATACTTTTATTATTCTGGTCTTCAGACTTCAATATGATCAAAACTAAAATTCATCAAGTCCCCTAATAATATACACTATGGCATATGCTTCAAATACAAAAATGAAAAACAAATCTACAGATAGATAAATAGAATTGATAGATGACAATTAGATAGGTAAGCAGGTAGATAGGTAAATAGAATGTATTTTTACTACAAATCTATATGTGTATCTGTATATTCACTGCAAGTATACTAATCAGGGCTTCTGAAAATATCTGAAGCATCTCTCAGAATCATATCTTTTTTGGGAGAGAACACAATATGTTGGTTTTGGTTTTTTTTGTTTGTTTGTTTGTTTTTTTGCCGTACGCGGGCCTCTCACCGCTGTGACCTCTCCCATTGCGGAGCACAGGCTCCGGATGCGCAGGCTCAGCGGCCATGGCTCACCGGCCCAGCCGCTCCGCGGCATGTGGGATCCTCCCGGACCGGGGCACGAACCCGTGTCCCCTCCATCGGCAGGCGGACTCCCAACCACTGCGCCACCAAGGGAAGCCCAGTATGTTGGTTTTTATGTAAGATTAGGCGCCATTGTTTTATTCTCTGATCCGTGAATTATTTAGAATGATTGTTTTTTGCATTTCTAAATTTATTGAGGCTTCAGGGAAAATTTTTTGTTATTTCAGATGTTACTACATTGAGATCAAAGAGAGAGTTAAAAACGATATCATTTTTAGCATTTTCAAGACTTCCTTTATGTCTTAGGAATGGGAGTTTTTATAAATATTTTCTGTGGGAATGAAGGAATGTGTGTTTTGTGTTGTATTAGGGTTATTTATATGACAGGTCAAGCTCCTTATTTATTCAAATATGTTCTGACTCTTTATCTATCTTGTGTGTCTGTTTCTGAGAGAAATACTTTAAAATCTCTCATGACGATTGTTTATTTTTTCAGTTTCTCCTATTAATTTTACTTTATAGTTAACATTAAAATTCCACTTTATGTTGTTAGGTAGGGTTTTCTGCACGTGTGGTTTCTGCATGAATTGTTCTTTATTATTAACTAATGTCCATCCTTATCCCTAATATTGCTTTTCAGTGGATGATCTATTTTTTTCAGAAATGAACATTATGGCATGAGCCTCCATTTACTTATTTTTGACCTGGCTTACATTTCTTCATTACCTTTATTTTTAAACGTCTGTATTATTAGGTTTCTCTGCACCTTGATTAAATAATTTTCTGTTGGATTTTTGACTTTATCAAATCAAGAATATCTTTCACACACAAGCTTAGCCCATTTATATGAGGTATGGTTGCTCCTGTACTAAATTTAGGTCTGGATTTAGGATTTGTGTCCTCCATTTACCAGGCCTTGTCTTTGCATCTGATTGCTCCATGGCTTTACTCTTTTCTGATGAGTTTGTACAGTTCTCTTTATGCTCTTTTATGGCCACTCCTGCAAGAAATTATACTTTCTCCTTCTTTCACACCACTGCTTTTTGATATAAATAAACAACCATATAAATCAGTGTAACTTTTAAAATATACGAGATTACCCACACGTGATTATTATAAAACTCTCAGAAATAAGTAACTTATAGAAAAAAGCTAAGTGAACTGTGACAGAGCTTAAACTGGATTAAATCTCCTTACAGAGCAGTTATAGAGAACTGGCAAAATTGCTAGAGTTCTCTGTGTGCTTTATTTGAGGAGGGTGAGAAGGCACTGGGTCAGGAGGCAGACAGCAGACAGAAGACACCTGCGGGAAAGAGGGAGGGAGTCCAAGCGTGCATCACCTTGGAGGCCAGGCCCACTCACATCTTGCTCCTCAAGCGTTGAGAACATTTAGGAAGGTCAGGATCACCAGCACCATGTGATCATTTCTAGTGGGGGTGGGAACAAAGGCATGGGGTTGAGAGAGAGAGAGATGAGAAAGCAGAGCACATGAGCACAGGCGTGTCCCCACGGAGTCTCACCGTACAGGGAAGCAAAGGGACAGAACCACACCTGGAATGGCCATGAAGCCCAGGAGGGTTGGCTGCTGCTTCCCTCGTTTTCACATGAGAGCTGGTGCAGCGAGCACGTGCATCTTTGGAAATGATCAGGGAGGGGACTGAGAGCTCAGATGTGTCAGCAGCTGTGAGGGTGGCCCTAGGCGGGAGCAGGAGAGGTGATGGCCAGACACTGAGGAAATTTGTTTTCCCAGTGAAGGAAGCCAAGTCCTTCTGTTACCAAATGCAGGTCCAGCTGAAAGCCAACACTCGAGAGACAAGTGTTGGTAGGATAGGAAAGTTTGCTTTATTCTGGAGGCCGGCAACCTGGGGAGAAGGTGGACTTATATCCAAAGGCCAACTCCTCACTGCCAATCAGAGGGCAAGAGCTTTCAAAGGGGAGTTTCAGGCGTGCACAGGCAGAGGGAGGGTGCTACATGCAGAAACAGTTCAGTCAGCTCTGAAATCAAAATTAGTCACGCAGTGGTCTGATCAGTAATATCTTGATTGTTGTAAGTACAGTTAATCTTCAGTTCCAGGGCTGGTTTGTTCCCATTTCCTTGAGGCCAAGTTCTCAGAATTGTGTAAGGTGGTGCAGATTTTGTCGTGGGTACAATCTGGTCATCATGCAGTTAAATTCTTCCACCTGGTGAAGGTATCAGTATCTACAAAAGAGCTTTAAGAACATGACTCAGAATATAATCTACAGCCCTTGAGAAGGAACTAAAGGTCCTTGACTTTGTTGAATGGCTAAACTATTATTATTTTGTCTTGTTTGACTTTTTCTTTGCTTCTGCATTTTCTCACTTCTCTGAATAAATTCATTCTTTGGCTAAAATTTTTCTACAACCAGGAGGCAGGTGGAGGACCTGGGAAGGCCCCGTAGGGTCCTGCTCCATTTCACTACCTAAGAGTGAGGGGAGGAGCAGCTGCTGCCTTGAGGGGAAGGAGAAATCAGGGTGGGTAGTGCCCTGACCAGCCATGTAAGTCTCAGGTGGGCATCTCCCTGAGAGCCCACTTAGGCCTGCAGGTCCTAAGTTGAACCCTAATTACCCAGGTCATGGGTACAGATTTGGTGGGGAGATTTGGCTTAACCAGAATTAGGATAAAAAGAAAAAAAAATAGGTTATAATTCATCTCATTTCAGTGATTCACCAATAAAAATATGTGTATCCAAGAAACCCCTGGTGGTTAAGAGGGTTCACATTTTGACAGACATGCATTTTGCCAAAATGCATGATTAGTATTTTTCAGGTACTGATTAGTGCTCAATTAATGAAACGAGGAAAACAGGTAGATTCAATTCTGGAAAGGGGGGTGGCGTCCTGTTCTTCCCCCCCAGGTGACCTTGTTTTTACCTCCATCTAACAGGGCTTAGTTGTTATCCAGTGTTTAAAGATGTGTGTTTTATTTCCCACCTGGACACCAAATGTGAATGAACTAGCAGTCAGTCTGCGGCTCAGTTCAGGAAGCAAGAACACCCACTGCAGGAGGCCACCCACATGGGCATCCCAAGGGCTTCCGCTGCCCCTTTCTAGAAGCATCTAGAAGCATGTGACTCTGCCCCGCAGGAAGTCTCCAGGCCCATGTCTGTGCTGAAGAGCTTCGGATGAACACTCCCAGGAGTGTGGGACGTGGGAGCACTCTGCATCCTGAGGAGCCATGCCTCAGGAAACATGACTTCAGAAACCAGAGAACCGGGTCGTTCGTTCAGTGGACTGAAATCATCCCCAATTTGTCGTTTCAGGCCAAGTTGGTTTGTTTTTCATGTTGTATTTTCCGGAGGGCAAGACCAAAGGGCAGGAAGGAGGATGGCTGTTTGAATATTGATTGAATATTGGCCAAGTAATTTGAACTATCTGTCAGTTCAAAATCAGTTATTGAAATTGAACATTCTTCTCTAGGAACCTCCCTGAAAGAGATGTTGATCTGCAGACATCTCTTCTGTGCCCCGTGTGTGATGAGTATCTATATCCAGGGCCTGTGTGCAGCCTCCCTGCCAGGCAGACATGGGCTCAAGCTGCCAGGGTCTTTTTAGATTAGCCCTCTCCTGAGCCAGGCATAAGGTGTCAAATATTCTGAGCATCAGTCCTAGAAAAATCACATATTCACCTGATGATTCAGCTTATGAAATCAACATCATGTGACTTAAATATAGACAGTAAGGATCAAAAAAGAAGGAAAAAGCATTTCAGACTGCTAACAAGTCCATCTACCAGAACATCACATTACTGTCTTCCTCAACGTAGTTGAATAATGTACTCTCCATATTCCGTTTAACTATAAATCATCGTATCTTATTTAACAACACCCAGTGACTTCCATTCATGAGAGTGGCATTTTTAAACAGCGTTTAGGTTTAATGGGAAGATTCACAAACTACCGTTTGTATACTTGGGGTGGGTCACACATGATAATTCAGGCCATCAGCCTGAATTTATGCTCAGAAACCAGGCATATTCTTTTTATGCTGGAAAACAGGTGACAAGTGTCCAGCTTGGCTCCTGGTACTTGACATGATATGACACTGTAATAAACTAGGTTTTTAGAGGAAGATACTTTAAGAAGACGGTCTCCCTTTGTTTTGTTTTGTTTTAATGTATGAGAAGTCCAAGGCCATAGTGTCAGACAAAATTCCTGAACCTTCTCTTCAAAAGTAGCATGTGCCCTCCCCAGCATTCCCAGATTCAGAAGTCAGCGTGAACATGGGAAGGGCAGGAGGGGACCCATCCTTTATTTCTTCCCTAAAGATGACCCCACAAGTCTGAATTGAGCAGGCCAAAGAGAAGGGGAGGGAAGGGCAGGGGATGGAAGAGGCCAAAGGTGGCTCTCCCTTTGCTGCATCACTGTAGCCCCTCTAAGGGCTGGGTTCCTCCACCACCTCAGAAATTCTGCATCCTATGCTGGTGGGATGCTCAGCCATGCATCTGTCTCCATAGCAACCTCTGCAAAAGTGGGCTTCTGACTTGTAGAGCCTCTAGATGTTACTTAAGGTTTCAGACCAAACTTACAAGGTGGTACCACGTGGTAAAGTATGAACTGGCTCCTTTCGCCTCCCTGAAAAGCCACCTGAGTCATTTTGGAAGGAAAAGTTACTTTTTTTCCCACCATAATCTTTCTCCATTTTGTCTGCTTCCACACCCCCAGCACCTTAAAAAAGTTTCACTAAATTAAAAAAAAAAAAAATCACTGACCTTACAGGACTAGGAAATTGAACAAATGAGTATAGTGAACTCATGTAATCTTGAAAGAGCTTTAGCTTAAGAGGACGACCAAACTAATTGACTAGAATTTGATATAGGAATTTAATAATTTATTTTGCAAATCACATTAGAATTTGCTTAAGAATTCAGTTTAGTTCTGATTGACTTTTGATGTGTTGTCATCCCAAAGTCACCTATAAGCCGTGGTTTTGCCAAGCATATTCACCAGTTGTAGAGATCTTATAGCATTATTGAGGTCTAGAAGGAAAATGAGATTTATGCATTAATTTTATCACGTGGTTATGAGATTTTTTTGACAAGTATGAATATCATTACTGAAACTTAGATTTTTATCATCCGTTTTTTGGCAGTGTTTCTGCTTAAGCAGTCCTTATTTTATTTATAAAGTTTCCAATAAATATTACCCATGTTTCATTGCATCTTTGAAGGTATGCATGAATTTTTAAACAATATTCCCAGAACCAAAGAGATCCTCAAATTAATTTGTTTAGATAAGCTACATTTTCAAGTAAATACTACCTTCAAGACTAGACCCCATTTCAACAAAGAAATGATGCTGCAGGATGAAATAGGACCGCATGACAGCATAAATTTTTTTGTGTTCAACTTGGTTTCTTTTCCTACAGGTCCCATATAAGTTCAGGGCAAAAGACCTAAAAGAGAGCAGATTCTTAATATGCTTCTGACTGTGGTCACCAGGAATGTAATTGTCGTAATGACCACAGTCTCCTAGAATGTTTAGATTTGACTGGATCCCACGCAAGACAAGAATCTACACAAGTATCCCCCTTCTCCCTCCAGCTGCCACACTTCCGTAGCCTTATTTTACTCCTACGTCAAACAAAATTCCAACAAGAGGGATTTTTTTAAATTGTTTTGATGCATTTATTACATTTTTTAATGAAAAAGAGGACTGAAGAGAAGAATTCATTTAAATTCTCAAAATTCAACATTTACACTAAACCTAGATTTTTGCTTCTTACCTCTATTATTTTAATAGATTTTTATTCTATTTAGTAACTCTGCAGATAGTTTAAAAAGCCACTCTGTACTTTAAGGGTTACTTTGGGAAGTCACACTCCCCTGCCCCACCTGCCCAGCCCACCCCCAACCTCACTGACCAGCAGGAGTAATTCAGTTACCTTGGGGTCTATTCCATTATTTCTGAAGACTCTGTGTAATTACCATTTTCCTATTTGTCGGTTTTGGAGATTACCCTTTTACCCATCACAGGAGAGGATGTAGCTCTTCTGCATCACTTTGTATCACTCTCACATCACCAAGCCCTCTCTTTACACCAACTTCCTTTACCTCCATCCTCTCAATAAGGGTGTATTCCATTAGTATTCGGTGTTTACATCATTATTTATTATTCTCTGCTGTCTAGGTAGAATACACTGACGCTGTGTCCTTTTGTATATAAAATTGTGTTTTTTCTAAAAGTGAATAATTGCCTGAATTTTGCCTGCTTAGGTGGTTTTTTTTTTGTTTTTTTTTGTTTTTTTTACATAAACCCCCAAAAGATTCATGTTCACGGATTCATTTAACCAATAGCCATTGAGAGTCTGCTCTGTGCCAGGCACTTGGCCAACATCAGTGAGCAACTAGATTAAAGTCTGTGTTGTGGAGAGCTTCCTGGGGGACAGACACAGTCAACAATAAGCATAGAGTACTTTTTAAACAACGGCATATTTAGGAGGTGATACAAACCATGGATAAAAAGAAAAAAAAATAGAGCAAGGCAGAGGAGACTGGAGCTGTGGAGGCAGGAGGTGCAGGGTGTTGGGCAGACCTCACTGAGCAAGTGTGGAGTGGACAGGATTTGGAGGAGGTGAGGTTGTCCCATGCCTGTCCCGGTGCTTCCCACACAGTTAAACACGCCAGAGACCTCAGTTCCCTCTCCCCTGGGCATCTCATCCTGGTGCCACCATCTCTGCTCCAACCTGGGCCTGTCAATCTTGGGGCTTCCCTTGTTTCTCTAGGATGTGGACTAATGCTGTTTCTTGGTTGCCAGGACATTGTCTGTCTCAGTTGACACTGTATTTGGGAAACAGCCTCGTTCTGCTCTCTGAGAACGTGTCGGGGGAGTTGAACTTTCTGAGCCTTTGGGGATGACAGAGAGTTTGAGAGAAGAATTCAGGGGTGGAGTTTACTCTCCCTTGGAGTTTTATGGCCATGACATCACCATCTTCCTTCTGCAGCTGCTGCAAAGTCTGCTACTATTCAGATTCCCAATCCTTTATTTGGGAACTGTTTGGGTTTTTTCATGATCATCTCTCCCTTTGTGAAAGCGTTTGAGTCTTTTATTTATTCCCAGGTTTCTAATGTTCATTTGTTTGCTGAGCCGATAATGGGCCCTTTCAGTTTAGGGAAAAAGAAAAGTTTAATAACCTCCCCCTTCATTCTTTATATTCTTGCCTTCTGAACTCTTAATACATTAGACTCAGGTTTTAATGTGCTTATGTTTTCTTTTCAAATGTCCGTCTCTTTATCTTTTTGTTCTAGGAGATTTTTAAAATTGTATCTTTGAGGTTTTCTACTCTCTCTGTTTTGAAATTTTTTAATATCTGACAAATGCCTTTTTTTCTCTTTTAACTTTGTTCCCTCTCTTTTAAGGCATCCTGGCCTCTCTTTCCTTTTTGAAATTCTATTGTTGCTCTTCCTTTATTTCTATCTTTTTTCTCTGTTTCCCTCTCTTTCCCTCTCTCTCTCTCTCTCTCTCTCTCTCTCTCTCTTCCCCCCACCCACCTCTTGCCCACAGATCCTTTTCCCTCTATATTCCTTTCCTCTAGTAGTTGGATGGTGGATGTTTCTCTTTGCCTTTCATGATGATGTCTTCCTCCAATACGTAGTAATCCTTCTCTGTCTAGGCATACTGAGACTGAGGCATCAAGATGCTCATTAGACATTCTCCGGGCTGAAACAGGATCCTTCAACTGCTCTGTCACTTCCCCCAGAATTATCTATTTCTCCAAAGAAGGGTCCCGTTATTAGTTGTGTGTGTTTGGGGGTGGGCCAGTATTTGTGCCCAGCACAGCAGATAAGGGGCCTGGGGCTGGGGGTCTCAGAGCTTCCCATTTTAACAGCTCCCCTGGTTCTCCCAAGTTGGCCTCTCCAGTGGGAAACCTCCTTTCTGGCCCCCTTTAGCATTAAGGGAGGCAACAGAGATAAGCATGCGTACTCAGTCTACCCCATTTTACTAAAGGCATCTACCATTGTTACTTAGATTGACAACTAAACAGTCGTAAGATACTGCAACTGTACACATTGCTGTACTATTAGCAGTGGTAAATAGAAGCAAGGCAATTGAAATATGGAGGAAAATTATTGGAAATTTTTACCAAAGTCTATGGTTACATCTGTTTGTATTGAGAAGAAAAGAATATGTTACCCCTAGAGTGATCAACTCATCCCAAATGGTCCAGGACTGTCCTGGTTTTAAAACTAAAAGTCCCATGTCTGGGAAACCACCTCTGTTCCAAGTCAACCAGAGGGGCTGGTCACCCTGACCCCTCCCTCACTGTGTGACATGAAGAATTAAATTATGGTAGAAGATGCTCATCTACTTCTCTTATAACCAGTGATATTCACCATTGGATCACTTTCAAAAGAGGAGTGGAAATGGGGATCCAGGTACAATGTCAGTACAGGAATGTTAGTGATTAGGAAGTTATGTGGAGCCAATGAAGCTGGAGCTTTAAGGCTCCTGTCAATCTCATCTAATTTCCCAGTGTTGATTTTACTATTCTTACAGGGGTTGTCCTAAATTACATAAGCTTCAGGTCTCACAAAACCTGGATCTTCCCACTGATGGTGATGATGATAATGATAAAATAATAGTACCTGGCAAGAACCTAATGCTTGCTTAAATGAGGGATTAAGTCATTCAATCCTCAGAATAACCCCAGTAAGTGGATACTATTTCTATCCCCAGGGTATAGACATGGGGACTGAGGCAGATGGGCATTGGAGATTATATAGCAAGAAAATTATCAAGGAAATACTTAAACCAACCAGACAGTTGTTATATGTACGTGAATCAGTATGAAATTGTATTCACAACTCATCTTTACTTTATTGGTTGTGTGTGTGTGTGTGTGTGTGTGTGTGTATAACATAGAAAATAGAAGTCCCCTACATTCCAATTTTCCCAGAACAGTTCCAGTTTATCCACAGTTATCCAATCCCTTCTGTCCCACTGTAAGCATAGTGCTCCTTTTACCCTCAGAATGTCCTAGTCTGGATGATAAACTACTTGGTTGCTCAACACATAACCCTTGCTCTCTAGATAATCATTCATGGAAATTCGTTGTAGGACCTTGTCAGACGCATTTCTTATAACTGTTACATAATATTTTTTAATTAGTCTGCAATGAAATTTATATTATTTTAGTAAAATCTTGTTTATATAACATCCTTAGAAAGTTTTTTTATACTCTAATGTTATGAAATATTCATTCATACTCTCTTCAAACATTTTGGTTACTTTAAATATTTGACTTTGGTCAAAATAAGATTTATTTTGATATAAAAAATGAACTGAAGGGAACTACAATTTTTCTCCAATTCCCAGCAATCTGTCCCAGCACTATTTATTGAAAATTAATCTTCCACCCACTGAGTTGGAAGGTCTTTGTCTTAGATATGATATATCCCTGTATATAATTGATAGGATATCAATTTGGATACCAGTGACATGGATAGGATATATATCCATGGATATAATTCCTTGACCGGCCCTACTGCCCTTCCCTGTTTCACTGGTTCATCCTTCTGTGCCAGAATCTTACTGTTTGATGACTGTAGCATTTGACGAATGACTTACTTTCTTGGAACTTTCCTGGCTTCTTGAATCCTTTTTTCCAGATGACCTTTATATTCATGTTGTCAAGTTGAAGAATGAAAAAGAACCCTTTTGATATTTTAACTGGTATTACATTGCATTATCAGGTTAATTTAGACAATTGAAATCTTGAAAATATGGACGCTACCTATCAGACAGCAATGTTTTCTTCCTCCTTATTCCATTTGGTCATTGGAATTTTCAAGAACAGTTCATAGATTTATTTCCGTGAGTGAATGTATTTATATTTTTCCCTGAATATTTCATAACTTTAATATTATGAGTGAAATCTTTATGCCATTATATTTTAATGAGTTATTATTTTCTAGAGTAAAATATTAATTTTGTAACCTGACACAAAAATTTTATACTTTTTAATATTTTCAGTAATTATCTTATATTTTTTATATCATAAACCAATAATGTTAATTTTAGCTTCCTTTCCTAATGTTTATACCTCTTGTTTACCCCCACCCCCAGTTTAATCCCAATGACATATGCTTCTAGAATAATACTAAAATGTGTTCTTCCTTTTTTGACGATCCCTATCGGAATACGTCTACATTTTCACAAGTAAGCTCTGGCTTTTCACGTGATAGAAGCTACCCATTGCATTTTTATTTGTTTACCTTATGGAAATGCCACTTGTTTCTCAGGACTTACTGAATTTTAGCTGATGCTTTTTCTTCCTGACATAACAGTTTTGTGGCAGACATGGAGAGATTTTAAGAAAAGATGTTGACAAATCTGTTCTATGAAGTTTGTGAGGTCCTATACATATACAGGGTAGTGCCATGATCCTACCCCCACCACACTTTGAAGGAAGCCCCCAGGACACTGTCACCTCAGGATCTGGAGCTGTAGTACCTGGGTGAATATTCCTTTGATCAAAAATATTGGCCTCTCACACACAGGTCTGTGGAGGACACTTGAACTAGGACACATTTCCATCATTCAATCAAGTGAGCACTTGTGACATTAAATTTGTGAAGAAAAGAAAAGCACATCTCATTCTCCAGCCTGAGATGAATGAGGCCTGGGATGTGTGGTTAATTGCACCATCCTTGCATTCCTATCATGAACCTCAGCAATCACTGTGTATTCTTTAATGCATTGGCAGCTTTAATTTTATAGTATTTCTTTGTGATTTTAATACATTTTGTGAGATCAGTCTGATTTTATTTGTGTGCTATTTTTTAATAGATAAAGTCTTGTAGTCATTATTTCATCTCAGTTTGCTTCCTGTTTTTAGTTATTTAATGTTTCTCTACTGTTACTTTTCTAGCTTTTGATTTATGGCCTTCTCTTTTTCACCCCACTGTTTATTTAGGAAACATACCATATATTTCTTAATCTACTTTAGTTACCTATACTATTTAAAATCATATACTTCAGCATTCTTTTCTGATTTATCAACTTCACAAATTAAAACTATTAAAAACCTTACTGGGTGAAATAAGATAATTAGTACATTTCTACTTCTTTCATTCTCTGCTCTTCACACTTCAGTTCATGCTCTAATCTTTGTTTTAATTGCTTGCATGTTTCTCATTTCAATTTAGCTTTAATATTATTTTTTTTTATATCATGTATCTCTATCATTTCAATAATGATAGCATGTTAATTCTGTGTTACAATCTTGACCACAGTTGTGGTCAAGCTTATTGGTTAAGCTAAATTGTCTGTTTAAATGGATCCAGTGGCCTCACCTGTCTTTCCATACAATAACCTTCTCATTCTTGAGTTTAATAGTTTAATTTTTTTCCTGGTTAGCAGGAGTGTGTCTCAAGGAGAGTTTTCAAGTCAGATAATTAAATCATGAATTTCCTCACTCCTTGCTTATCTGGGAGTGTCCGTCTGTTGCTTCTCTTCTAGCTGCCTTTCATGTCATCCTGTCATCTTATCTCTTCCTTGATGTCTTGCTTCATAGAATTCTTACTCACTTCTAATTTCCTGACAGTGTAATCTGTTTTGTAAAATTGGTTTTGATGAGTAAGTTTTCTTTCAGAATATTTCATTTCCTTAGTCTCTCTTTTGAGTGGTGTGTATCTCTTCTGCATGTGCATTTTGGTGGACAGAAGGTTGCTCTACAGTCTTCACATAGGTTCCAAGTAAGGTTCCTTTTTCTCAGTTCAGTTCTGATCAAGGCATTTGCACAAAAGTCTTTTATACACCAAAAATGGAGCTGATCTCCTTCCTCCCAGCCTTGTTCCTGTGGTGTAGTTTTCCCAAGTGCTTTATGGAGCAAATCTGAATGATTTGTGATGTGAGTAATGCCTTTATTTTGATTCTTTTGATATGTTCACAGCTTCTCAGCCATTTATTTGTTCTGGGAAAGGAAAACAAATAAATGGCTGGGAAAAGGAATCTCTTTCTTGCCTCACACCATCTTTCCCAAAATCTCCACCATGATTTTTTAATTAAAAAAAAAAAAGAGTTTCAGAGACATGTGCTGTTTTCAAAATAAAGCTTTCAAAGAGTTTTCACACCCGCCAAACGGTTGTGTGGCCTACCTGTGGCTATTAGAGACACTAACTCAGAATCTGGTCTATTGATCAGCAAGAGCATTTTTTTTTTTTACCTCTATAGACAATGCTACCATCCTGACTGCAGCAAAGGATGTTTGTGAAATTTTCTTCAGAATTGGCAGTTTTCCACACTGCCCTAGAGGCCACTGTGACCCATATTTGTGACATACCTCCAGTTGGCCTCTGAGTGGTGGGTCTCACTCACAACTCCAGGATCCTGGTTCCACCACCTGCTCCCACATATCCTTGAGCACATGAGTTAGTATTTCTCCACCTCAGTTTCCCATCTCTGAAATGGGCATGAAAATCATAACTGCCATATAAATTTGTTGTGAGAATTAAAGAGTTAATATAGATAAAGCATTTCATTAAATACTAGCTGCCATTACTAGTATTGGAACTAGTATTGGAACTCAGTAGACTTGGAACTAGTATTGGAACTCAGTAGACTAGAGGGACCTTGGCATTGGATTCATCAGTCCAGGTTGTCTGGCTATAGATTCCTCAGGACTTGGAATATATATTGGTTTCTTTAGGGCCATGAAAACTTCCACAGCCTGGCCGATGTCATTGCACACCTGTTAGACTGGGGTACACGATGAGCTGTACACGGGACTCTGCATGCAGCTGTCCACTGGCCTCAGCATTTTCTGATGCCTTTACTTGTTCTTCCTCAGGAGACCCTTTTCTTTAGTTCAAAGAAGTGAATTTTCCACCGATTTCTATCCCGTGTCTGGGGACACTAATGCAATTCTCTCATGGCTACTTGTGCATATGTAGACCTTACATCATACAGGCAGTCAAAGAAAGACATCACTGTACTGTCTAAACTGCCCAGACACCGTTTCCATGTTCTGCATATTATATTTTGGAATAAATTATCATAAATGCTACACTGGTTGGCCGCTGTCCCAATTTGAGTCGTTTAAACTAGCTGAGTTAGAGAATGAAGTCTTTACATGTGGGGTTTCTCTCTGCATCAACTCATTGTAAGACTATTAAGCATATGTGAAACCTTTTAAATACAAAAGAGTGTTTTCTTATGTCTATATAGATAATGTAAATACCATTGAGTTATTAGGCTCTTTTTCAGCATAGGCTAATCAAGCATGCTGATTGTAATACAGCAAGTATCATTAATGAGACACTGGGATAGTACATGCCTTTTCATATTCCCTTAATCTTTGTGCCTTAGCATTTTTAACGGGGTCGGGGGATTAACTGGGAGATTGGGATTGACGTATATATACTATGATGTGTAAAACAGATAGCTAGTGGGAACCTGCTGTATAGCACAGGGATCTCAGCTCCGTGCTCTGTGACGACCTAGGTGGGTGGGATGGGGGGTGGGAAGGAGGCCCAACAGGGAGGGGATACGTGTATACATAAAGCTGACTCACCTCACTGTACAGCAGAAACTAACAACATTGTAAAGCAACTATACTCCAAAAAAGAGAAAAGAGCAGTGGATCATATAATATTTACAACACAATTCATCTGATAAGTTTTGTGATGTTATATCTGAAGCTTTAGATTAGGAAGCTTATTCCAAAGGATAAATCAGTATTTAACTAAATAATTATTTAGTAACTAAATAGCAATATTATTTAACTAAATATTCTTTAAAGTGTTATAACCTTTCAGTATTTACAAATACGTAAGACCCACCTGATGGGAAGCAATTCAACCAAAGAGTACCTAGGACTTAGTAAGAAAATAAGAAAGAACTGATCTGCAGTGTCTTGAAGAAGAATGAACATGACTCAAGAAGGTAGTTTCCCGGGGATGAGAGCCAGAAGGTTACATAAATATTGTTCTACATACTCTGTGTGTTCATTTCCTGGATCTGATTAATCTCCTCAAAGTGCTACGGTGAGAAGTCCGTTCTTGCAGAGGATGGAATGGTTCCCGCCTTATGGAGAAAGAGGACCCCAACATCAAATATTACCCACACATTCTTGGCAGACGCCCGGCCTAATGGCACCCCATGGTCAGAAACATCATCACAGCGTGGGTGCCTTCATACCTGGACCTCAGTTTAGAAGCTGTTTGACAGCTTAACAGATAAAACTTAGAGATTCTTTGAAATCATTGTCAAGTCAGATCCTGCCGTCATCTTGTGGAAACTACAGTAAATATTCGTACGTCTGCTGTCATTTCTGTCCTTTACTTTTAAATTATTTACCGAGAAAACTCTCTATGTAGGTTTATGCCTCATATTCCCCCATCATTCAGTTGTCATTACTGCTTTCATAAATTAAAAAAAAACAACAAGGAAGGAACTGAGTTTACCAGTTTCGTTTAGTTTTAGCGCACTAACCTCTCAGAAAGCTCTGTGGCTACTTCGTGGACTTGGGTTGTGTGACCCTATGACCATGACCTTCTTAGTGTCTCTTCTTACCTTCCAGCAAAGAATGTGATCAAGACTCTGGACAGGATATTGACGTTGATTTCCTCCATGGTGTCAGTGTGCTTGCGGATTTGCTCTGTGTAAAATATGGATTTGATCTGCTTCTTTGGTTTCTCTCTTAAAACCCAATGGATTTATGGCCATTCCTGGCAACCCTGGTACATGAACCCTCTGTTGATGGTAAGTGACCAATCCCACGTGGCCCAGACCCCTGCAGCACCCCGCCCTGGTCGAGGGAAGAATCCTCGGGAACTGAGTGGCTGTGGTCTGGCTCAAACTGTCCAGATGTGCTGGACAAGGCCACCTGGAAAGCTTTCTTAGAAAATTGACTCCTGTGTTTGGAGAAGATGATTGCAAAGTATTTATCTAGGAGTGAAGATCCAAGAAACCCTACAGCAAAAACACCAGAAAAGCCTGACACTGTAGGAGTGATGCCATCATTTTAAAATCCTTCCATAAAAGGAAGAAGCCACCGTGGGGAGAGTTCAACTTCTGTATTAGAACAAGAAACTGACATTCCTTCCGAGGAGAACAAGGATCCAAGGCAAGTGAGTCGGCACAAAGTTCTTAGTGAATCTTCCATGACTTAAATTACATTTTGCACCTTGAAAGATGAATTTAACCATCTCCTATGGGAAGGTCATCCATTCTAAAAGAAAGAAAAATGAACCTAAGCCAGTTGTGAAATGTTTAAATCCATGTTAGACACAGGCTTTCCCTAGAGCATCACTAATAGGTTTTCTTGAGAAGCAGGAAAAGATATTACAGTTGTTACAGAAAATCTGGATGTCGTGGTGACTAAGGGAAGACCATGGACCTAACTGAATATTTTGACACTGATTCAATAGTGAATCATCACAGATGTCTCAAAAAACTGTTCTGTACGGTAATTAGTCATAAAGTAGAAATACACAATTTTACCAGAGTAATGAATTCCACACTTACATGTGTGTGAAAGAAATACACAGAAAATTTGCAGCTATCCAATTAAGATATATAATGCCCCCCAAATGCCTCAATATATGCATTTATCCTAGGATGGTTTATTGCTAAGCCACACTGGATAACTGTCTCATTCGACTTCCTCAGCTGAAAGGCCCACCTTGCTGAAGCCTTGACTCACTGAGCAGCAGCAGTACAGAAGGACGGGTGGGAACACGGCTCTCTGCATGTCCCCCCGGCCTTGCGGCTTACCAGCTGTGTGACCGTGACCATCTAGGACCTGAGTGGCTGCATCAAAGTCTCTCACCATCTCTGGGCCTCGGTTTCCTCATCTGTAAAATGAGAATTCTGATGACGCCTCCCTGGCATTGTTAAATGTGTGGGTGTGTGAGTGTGTTAATCTGCATAAGCATTTGGAAGAGCTTGGGGCACAAAGCAGGCATCATGTTTGCGTAGAAAGGGACCCAGAGTGTGTCTAGGTCCTGAAGCTGGACTCTGGGCTCGAACCGTGGTCCACACCGCTTGTAAGACCTTCCTGAGCTTCACCTCCATCCTCTTGGAAATGGAATAAAGAATAGCACCCACCTCACTGGAGCTCAGAACAGCTAGGAGTTCACAGCTTTCCAGAGCCTGGCTTGGCTGTACCTTCGCTGAAGCACTGGCCGTCCACTTGCCCCTTCTTGCCACATATGAAGCCATCTGCTTTCGGCCTTATTCTCTCTTTAAGATTTACAACTCTTCTGCTAGAACTTCAAGATTTAGCATGTGGGACTGGGTGTTTTTATTGTTAACTTCTGTCTCCCACAATATCCCACTCCTCCCAGTAATCTGCTTTGGCTGCACTCAAGCTAGGTCTAAACCTCCGACACACCGACTTTATAAAGCCATTCTGGCCATTGTAAAAATACCCACTGCTTCCTGGTTTCTGCAGATGTGTGCAATCCTATTCCTCCTAAGTGGAGCTGGTTAAGTTTGGGGCTGGCAAACTCTGGTCCCGGGGCCACGTGGAGCCCACCACCCGATTCTGTAAATAAGGTTTTATTGGAACACTTCTTGCCCATTCATTTACACGCTGCCTCTGTCTGCCTTCTCCCTGCCAGGGCGAGGTTGAGAATTTAAAATTGTGTGGCCACCAGCCTAACATACATATCTGGCTCTTTAGTAAAACGTTTGCCAACTCCTGAGCTAGATGAAAGCATTTTTTCAGCAAAACAAGTGTCTTAATAGAAAATGGTGACTCTATTATCTGTCACCCATTTTCAGGGCAAAATTAGTGTTAATGTTATCACAGCGACATAGTCCGACACCAGCATCTCACCCTGCAACCTCAGAAGCTTCCAGATGGGTTTCCACCACCCGTCTAGCTCCCCGTCTCTTGTCCATTCTGCAAGGGCCAGGCTCTTTGTCAAATACAAACCCGACATAGACACTCTGCTCCGTCAAGCCTGCCATGCCCCTCCATTGCCGTGCGCCTGGAACCCAGATCCCATTGTGTGGCCCCAGGATCCTCAGGGCCAGTCCCATCAAGTGCTCCGTCCTCTTGAGCCCCGATCCTTGGTTACTAGGGCTTCTTGCCTCACCTCCACCGGCCCTCCCACCTTGGCTTTCTGCAGCATCTATCTTAATGCTCACCCCTCTTAGGGTGTGTGTGTCCATCCCTTTTCACAGTTATTCTTGAAGACCCACCAGATCCAGGATCGGGTCTGGCTGAACCACACGCCCATGTGCATGGCCCGTGGGCTGCATGTCCGTGTTTGTTAAAAGGTGACCTGCATTCACTGTGTCACTTCGGCAAAGGGAATGCATGGAGTGGTGTGAAAGTGTTCCACGCAACATGTGTCAGGGGAATGTGAAGCTGGGAAACCACAAGTGACCTTGTGAGTCTGCAGTCAGGTTCTGGAGAAGAAGCAGGACCTGAGGTCAATTTTCCTGGGATGTGAGAAAGTTGCCAAAAGATGCCTCTGAGGGGTCACAATGTCCTAGTCATGTTTCATGGGTGAGGAGTATTTCCTGACGTTGTTTGCTTGATGATGGCAGTGGACACATTCCTCGCTCAGTGAGGGTGAGACGTAACCTACAGACGCTTAGGAATTATTGCTTCTTATGGCTGTTTGGTCCCAATTTCCTCTCTCCTTTTCTTCACTCTTGTCCTTTGTATGAGGAGCAGAGGTTCAGGGGGAACACTCCTATCAGAACGAAGCCTACAGACCTTTCCTTCTTGCTACTTCCTCTTTATCACAGAACAGTCTCTCTCATTCCTTTAAAATGTGGAATTCTCATCGAGATTTGATTCTTGCCCTCCTTGCATTGTGATTTCTCCTGTTGAGCCCTGTCAGAAAGGAGCTAACTGAAGAGAAACACCAGGCTGGGAGAAGGAGTGAGTGAGCCTCATGGTGCAGGCTTAATTAGTATTCTGGACTTAGTACTCTATACTTAGTACTCTGTGCCTAGTGCTCTATACCTAGTACCCTGCACCTAGTACTCTATACTTAGCACTCTGCACCTAATACTCTATACCTAGAACTCTGTGCCTAGTACTCTGTGCTTAGTACTCTATACCTAGTACCCTGCACCTAGTACTCTATACCTAGTATTCTGTGCCTAGTACTATGTGCTTAGTACTCTATACCTAGTACCCTGCACCTAGTACTCTATACCTAGTACTCTATACCTAGTACCCTGCACCTAGTACTCTATACCTAGTACTCTGTGCCTAGTACTCTATACCTAGTACCCTGTACCTAGTACTCTATACTTAGTACTCTGCACCTGGTACTCTATACCTAGTACTCTGCACCTAGAACTCTATACTTGGTACTCTACACCTAGTATTCTGAACAATCAGTATCTGGGGGGGAAGAGAAGGAGCACAGCAATGCAGCAGGTTCACCTGGGTGGTGAACTGTGTATTCTAGGAAATGGAGCTGACAAGGACTTCAGATAGTGAAGGAAGCACATTCATGTTAGCAATGAAACTAATTTTTCCTAGTCTCAGAATGGAGATTGGCTTTTATCAGACCAAACCCAGGAGCAAGGGGCCAATGTAGAGTCCATTCAGATGAGAAATGACAAAAATCTTGTACTAGTCTGGGTCCTCAGAAAAACAGAACCAGTAGGGTGTGTGTGCATGTGTGTGTGTGTGTGTGTGTGTGTGTGTGTGTGTGCGTGTGTGTATGTGTGTGGAGAGAGAAATTTTAAGAAATCAACTGATGTAGTTGTAGAGGCTGGCACATCCCAAATCTGGAGACCCAGCAAAGGGTCAGTGCCATGGTTCAAGTCCAAAGGTCGTCTGCTGGCAGAATGTTCTCTTCTTCTGGGGAACCTCAGTCTTTTGCTATTAAGGACTTCAACTGATTGGGTGAGACCCACCCACATTATGGAGAGCGATCTGCTTCACTCAAAGCCTACAGAGTTAAATGCTTACTTCATCTAAAAAACACCTCCCCAGAAACATCTAGAATAATGTTTGAGCAGATATCTGGGTTCCATTACCCGGTCAAGTTGACACATAAAATGAGCCATCATAGACCTGGATTTTGTCAGATGTGCAGGAGGGAGCAGTTTTGCTGGAGAAGAGGGAAGTAGAATCTATGATTTGGGGAGATGCAGGAAGGGTGGAGGATGGAAGCCAGGAGGGGTTCCACCCCCTGAAAGGGCATGCAGGGCAGAGGAGTGAAGGTGGGGACTGTCGTCTCCGGGTGGCCATTGCACCTCAGGTGGAGATGCTCTGTGGTGGAGATGCAGGGCTTTATATAGGTGAGGCGCTTATGGGGGATTTGGGGGCTCTCACCAGAAGGAAGAGATGCTCTCCTTCAGCCCTCTGAAAAAAACAGTAAATTAAAGGAAACTCATTTAAAAATAACATACATACACCTACACCTTGAACCTTTATTTTCACTTAAAATACATACATGCGCCCATTTGCTAATTTTTTTTTTTTTTTTTTTTTTTTGGCTGCATTGGGTCTTCATTGCTGCATGCGGGCTTTCTCTAGTTGCGGTGAGCAGGGGTTATTTTTTGTTGCGGTGCGCGGGCTTCTCAGTGCAGTGGCTTCTCTTGTTGTGGAGCACGGGCTCTAGGCTTACCGGCTCAATAGTTGTGACTCATGGGCTCTAGAGCACAGGTTCAGTAGTTGTGGCGCACGGGCTTATTTGCTCCACAGCATGTGGGATCTTCCTGAACCAGGGCTCGAACCCATGTCCCCTGCATTGGCAGGCGGATTTCTTAACCACTGTACCACCAGGGAAGCCCCCTGCTAATTCTTTTAGTTATAGCCAAAGCTTATTTTGAGTAGGAAGATGCCTATTAAAGATCTAAGTTGATTACTTGCATAAAATATGCCCAATACCCATGATGTTCAGTATGAGTTTCTTGACAGAAGGCTGAAACTCGTCCTATTCATCCAGGTGCAAAATCATCTTAAATCTTTCATTTTTTCTTCATAGTTTACTTTTCTCTCAGCCACACCTAAGCTGAGAGCAATTCCATTTAATGACTGATCTCTACTGAGTCATTCCAAAGATTTAACTTAGTTTTCATAGAAGCAAGTGTCTCGTTTTCCATGCTCATGTTCCATTGAGCTACACCAAACTAATTATATTACACAATTCCTATAACAAGTTCAGCTGGCAGAGGCAGATTTGAGGGCAGGCTCAGCTGCTTCCCCGTGTGCCCACTGTCGCCAGGTGGTAGCAGAAGGATGTTGACAATGTGGACAAGGCTGGCTCTTCACCCCACCTGGCACTCAGCATGGTGTGGGCAGTGGCCTGGGGGTTTTGCCAATGGAGAGGCCCAACTGTCTGACAGGTCAGTTCAGAGTAGAGAGCTGCTCCTGAGGCTAGAAATGAACCCATGGCAGGAGGGCATTCATCCAGGTGGTGGTTCAGAGAAGAACAGATGTAGAGAATCCCTAGGACAGGCACTAATGGGGGAGGATCCCCCTGCTCTGTTCTCCTGGGGGCAGACATTGGAGGAGTCTCACATAGGAAGTTATATTGGTCCTTCCCAGTGGAAAACCAGTTGACTCCCTAGAGGGCAGGGTGGTAGAAGAGGGGTCTTTATAACCTAAATGGTGTCCTCAGCTATGAATGCAATCATTGTCACAACCTGCCATGCCCAAGCGAAATGTACATTACCGAAGACCTTGCACCCCATGAAGCCATCCTTGGGTAGGAACTGCATCTCCCCAGCTGTCAAGTTGTGTTGTTTGGGAGGATTGGAAGAGTGTCAGCACTGGACCTGTTTACCTTTACTTCTCAGAGCTCATCATTTTGAGGTGGGAAGGGCCAGCACAGGAGGAAGCAGCTCTGGTCCATCCCAGCTCCTCAGCCACTTTGGTGTTGGGGGGTCTTTCTTCCTGAAGGAGCCTAAGCCTGCATGAATTGCACTCCCAGAAGCTCGGGCGCTGGGTCTGGGGCCAGGCACCTGCTCCAGATCAGTCTTTAAAGCCAGGAGGGCTGTGCAGAGCAGGGGCAGCTGGACCAGGGGGCTGCTGGGCGATGGGGTTGCCTGGGTGGGCTTTTCACATTTGCCTATGACAGGGAGTGAAGGATGATGCCTCCTGCAGAAGAACCCACTCACCAGGCTTTTCCCCTGATGTTTTAATGGCACATCTCAGTTCTTATAATCGTTAAAAATAACATCAGTACAACTTTAATATAAAGGAGGGAGCAAAGGCACTTACCACCTTCAAGAGCCAGAGCTCTGGACTCTCCTGAGGAGCAGGTGTCCCATTTCTCAGAGTGTGTTCCCAACCCTGATGGTCATCTCGGCCACCAGGCTGGGGAAAGAGGGCTTTGTAAAAATTCAGATTTTTGACCCTCAACCCCAGATTTGTGATTCCTGCAGAATGGAGGAGAGGCCAGGGATGTGCAGATGCTTGAGGGGCCCGCCATGCAGCTGTGGTTGGGGAAACATGGTCTCAGCCCCAGGCTAGGTCACAGGGTCCTCTCAGCCCCTTGGTGCCATCCTTGGGCACGAGAATTGGAGATGTTAAACTTGTTAAAGTGGAGGGAGGTACCGCCTACCCAGTCATTACTCAATTTCAGTTGCAACTTGGCATAGATTGCTAACTCGCCTACCTGTGTGCAGTTACCACCTGAGTTTTTTTTTTTATCCCATAGCAGAGGGGTTTGTGATACAAAGAGTTGGGTACTGAGTGGATGTAAAAGAGGAGTGAGAGGGGGTTGCCTTCCCCACGTTGAACTCTGATGATGGGAAAGATGTTTATTCTTTCCAGAGCGGGGATGAGTCCTGAGGACAGTGCTGTGGGGGTTCCCTGCATCCTCTTTGCATCTTCCACTCCCTCTGTGACTGTCTTTGCTTCTTGGGCTGCCATTTCCCCATCCGTAAAACACAACCAGAAAAGCAGACCATTTCTGCAGTCCTTCCCAGCTCTACTGGTCAGCCTCTTTTTTTCCAATTTTCCATGGAAACCAGATGGAGGAGCAGCCCCACAAAGAACCAGCCCTTCATTGTCCCTCAGAATCTAAGGACTTCCCTTTCACCTTCTATGAGCTGAGGGTTTTCATTTGAGCTAATGGGATGCACACACCCTCCGTGGTCTGCAGAGAAGAACCTTCAGATGAAGGATTTTTGCTGAAACAGGGAATTATTGGGGCTGTCTGCAACAGCGAGGTAGGTTTCTTTCACCTGTGTGTCCCTCATAATTCCATTTCCCTGCCTCCCATGTGTAAATGAATCCTACTGATTCTTCTCAAGATAACATCCGATGACAGGACAATGAGACAGGAAAATCTGGTAAAAAATTAATAAAAATCTCCATGTCTTTGGCTTCTCACAGTCCATAAAATTAACACCCACCACACCTCCTTTATGGGGAGCTTTTGATGTCCTGCAGTTTGGCTCGATGTGAGTCAGCAAAGAAATGCCGCATTTAAAGCCGAAAATTTACAGTCCTGTGTCTGGCTCGTTATAAATCTCTCCTTCAGTTTCACATCAAACAAAGTAGTTTAACTTTCGAGGCTGAACAAAATGAAGTCACTGTCAAGCTGCAGGCTTCCAAGTGCTGATGGCAAGAGCTTGGCTTCCCAATCCAGGTCCCCTGTTTCCTGAAGTCTGGCCCCGTCCTTGCCAACCAGTGGTCAGCCATGGACTTTCCCTTCTGAGGTGATGGTGGAGGCCAGTCCCCAGCATTGCTTCTAGAAGAATGCGTCCAGCAGACAGTCGGAGGGTTCAGAACATCCCTGCAAACAGGCTGTGGTGGAGGGGGATGCATGTGTGTCCGGCGTGTTGCTGTCACTTCTAATGCACTTACTACTGGACCCCGGGAGGATTTGCTCCAGACGTTAGAGTGTAAGCACAGAGCGCAAGCTGTTTGTCCAGGAACTCTGCCCCACCGACACCGTTCACTTACACATTTGGTTACCAAGATCGTTGGCCCTCTCAGAGCTGGATTTCTGCCCTGGAACTTGCCTGGAGTGCAGCTGGCATCCTACGATGCTGATGAAACATCCTTAGACATAGACCAATAATTCCCCAGTCAGCAGATGGACCAGGCCAGCTAATGGCCTGTGCGTGGCCCGCTGCCAGATGGGCTCAGGAATCAGCTTCTCTCCCTCCTCGTCCTCCCAAGACCTCTGATCCCGGCTGCTGTGCTTTCCGCTCACAGCCTGCCTGTCCTCTTTAAGTTAACTTCTTAGCTGGCTTTTTTTTTTTTTTTCCCCTGTGGCTAAGGCAGATTTTTCAAACTGTCATCTGTTTATTGTTGGATGTGCACTGTTACCTTGGAAACAGTTCATTTAGATGAAAAGCGTGGTAAATCTCAGATCACCTATACATGTGACGGGGCTGTAGTTTCATACAAAGACAAGGTCCTTCTGTCTTCAAATCCCACACGCTGCCCTGCCCGTAGGGCCGCAGTGGCGTCTGTCATAGGCCCTGGGCCACTGAGTGTGGAGCCTGTGAATGTCTGTGTTTATAGTCACAGAGGATTTTAAAGATGATGTTGGAAAGTAAAAGTGGGCGATTTGACTAAGTACAGCCTACTTGAAGGTTGTGCCGGATACACTAGCACGTGAAGGTCATGACTGACCGATGTGGGAGACACCTTGTAATCGGAGCTGTGTTTGAATGTTGTCCTTCACCCTGTCCAGCTTGCACCTCCCTGGAACTAAATCCAGCTGTGAACGTGGCCTTCTCTAGGTTCAGGCTGTGACCTGGGTTCTGCCCCGTCATGACTCCTTGTGTTTATTGAGTTAATGAAAGACTGCTCCGCAGAAGATCAGAAGTTATTCCTCAAAATGGAATGGGCTTAGTGCTTCATCTTGAAACTTTGAAGAGAACAGAAGAAGAAACTGAAACCGAATTCCAAACTGAAGGGAACAGCTCCTAATGCTGAATCCGTGACAGCCCTGGGCTGGCCGTGGGTGATGGTCCGCTGTGAGCCTCAGGCTCTGGTCCCCACCGAGGGTGGCCTCTGAGCCTGAGTGGCAGTTACAGCACCGTGCCTGCCTGGCGGGGGGCGGGGGGGTGCTTCATGACAACGTATTTCACTAAACCAAATACCCTTGTTGGGAATTTGCATTTTCAAAGGAAACATTAAATAACCCAAACCAAAACGTTATTATTTTTCTTTTTTTATGAGGAGGTGAAAGTCATTTTCTGATAAACAAATAATTAATGTTGACAATTAGGGATGTTGAATATGGAACAGATGGTGCCAGGAAATTCTGCCCAAACGGTTGAGTGACAACCAGAAATTCCACCACCTCTCCTGGCAGCACTGAGGGCTGTAAAGGTGAGCCCCAGGGGAGCCCTCAGCCAGGGCAAGTACTGTGGTGGCCGGGTAGCTGAGTCCTCCAGATCCTGCCGGGGAAACCTGATTGATTTGGGTTATACCATCCACCTGCTTTGTTCCAGATGGCAAACTTGAAAAACCAGAACAAAGCAGGACAGGTATGGCCACTGGTAGCTACCCAACACACCTTGTTCTGCTCATGGAACCCTCAGACATCAGCACAGAAGCTTGCATGGATTTCGACTCTTTCATAAGCTGAAATCAAGACATTTCCCCAGAGCTCTGCCTGTGAAACAAAGCAGACACTTGGCATTTCCAGATGCTGTGTGAACGATCTTTGCTCAGGACCACTTCTTAATGATGTGCAGAAGAGAAGGGCAGAGAGTGGACCAACCCAGTTGGAACAGCTTAAGATGGTGGAGATAGAGGACTTAACTCAGGGGTGTGAAAAGCCTTGGAGGAGCCAAGACGCCTTTGCACACCAATTACAGTTTATGAGGCTGCGGGGTTGAGAGAGCAAACTTAAGAAGTGGGAGGAAACATAAAAACAACAGAAAAGCAATGGAGAAGATCCAAATGCAGACTCATCACAGCCAGGAGGCCAAAGCCCATGTTTCATAAGGGTTAGGCATAATTTCCGTGGTTTAACATGATATTAAAGAACGCTAATCTTGTTGACATTGAAAAATGGAAGCATTTCCACGGTTGATAGAGAACAGTTCCTACAAACCTGACATAGTTTATTATTATATGAGTAAAACTTTGCATTCTTTTTAAATAATTTTCTTAGAAATATAATAGAGTCTGTTCATGAGAAACACTTGGTATAAAATAGTTCAAGGCTTCTACAAACAAAAATAGGTAAAAATATCATGGTACACCTCAGGCTAAAGGCACCAGGTGATACTGCAGGGCTGCTGAGAGCCCAGGCATGGCGGGGGGCGGATCATTTCCACTTCCCATCCAGGGGAACTTTCACAGGAGTCCAAAATCTGGCTCTAAAATGATTTGGGTCACAGACCCCTTTGAGAACTTGAGGAAACATGCTGGTGGTTTGCTCAGCAATCTTGGAGGCATGGTCCACCTAGAACTTGTAGGATTTCAGGTGTCTGTGGATCCCCTGGTCCTTTATGCCTTTATTTCCTTATTTAGATATTCATCTACTCAGTCTGGTACTGCAAAATATTACAGACTCTGAAAATATGTTCATGGAAGCTTTTCAGGGTAAGAAAAATGTTTGTTTTAGACATTGAGTTATAAAAATGCTGAATTTAAAAGTTGCTCATACTTCCCTCAATCATGTTAAAAAAATAACATATATTTACACACACACACACACACACACACACACACACACACACACACACAGAAAGCACCTGAATCAAAGGTGAGGAGCTAATGAGGAATCATTGTCCCCAGGAGGAGGGATGGTGAGTACTTTCCTCCTCCCTTGTTGTGTTTCTCCCCACGTAACCCGGTGCACACACTCTGTCCTCACAGAATCTCTTCTGTTGGTACAGCATCTCTGAGAGGCCCCTAGTGAGCTCTCGGCCAGGCTTTCTGGACACTGCTTTGCGTCCTCAACCCAAGTGTGACTGTCCAGGCACCCTGTGTGGGGAGAGGATGGAGGCCACCAAGACAAAGGAGAACCAGGCATCTTCACAAATCCTGTCTTCCCTCCAGATTCAAGAGGAAACCTTGTTCTATCAGTTCACACTCAGAAACGCTGTGGAACAGGACACAAGTTTTCTGCTCGGGACCCTTGGGCCCTCCTCCTAGACTTGACCGAGGCAGAGCCTCGTGACAGCTTCCTGGGCCCTGCCGTCCCTCGCTGCCCCATCACGCTGACAGCTGGACACATCGCCGGACCCTGCTCCACCTGCAGGGGTCACGCTGCTCTGTCTGAGGGAAGGAGATCACGGCTTTTCCTTTCCCCTTGGGGATGATTTTTGACCACCACCGACACGGAGCCCCATGGGCCCTGAGTTTTCTGTAGAATTTTCAAATTTTGCTTACACGCCCTGAACAGGGAGACAAATATGAGTGGAAATCAAGTCCTCTTAGAGTCCAAATGGCAAATGGCCGTCTCCCCGGGACCCAAGGACGTCCGTCCAAATGGGTACTCCTTACTGGACCACATCTCACCTCCCGGCTCTCCCGCCCCAGACGGGCCCCGCCCTGGCTGTGCCCTCAGCCCTCCTACGGGTGGACTTGTGCAAAGCTTTGGGGACACATGCAGGCTTATCTGAGAGCAAATGGTGATGCCACGGGGCTGAGCTGGACCCAACCTCCCCACCTCCATCATCTGCCGACATGCCTGTCGGCAAAGAATGCTTTTACAGTCAGAAGAGAGAGAAACAGGGCTGCTTCAAGAAACATCCTCGAGCATCAGCAGCTGCTAACAAATTGAAAAAAAGACGAGCAGACATTATAGGTCTCCTGCTGGAAGTCATCACTTTTAAAGTAATCACACAAAACAAACAAACAGACAAAAAACCCGCATCTGACAAACGCATTAGATCCACCTAAATTACAGGAAGTGCAGAGGAGCATACTAAGTGATACCACAGAGATGTAACTTGCAAAGTCCTGAAATCAGCAAAAAAAAAAAAAAAAAAAAGGAGACGCAGTAAGGTATGCAATCTTTCTGTAACAGATAAATGGAATAGAAAAATAAATGAGATTACAGAAGAACCTACCGACTAAAAGAGAAGAAAGACACATCAACCAATTGCAAACTATGAGCTTTATTCAGATTCTGACTCTGACGAGCGATGAAATTTTGACATTGACAACATACTTGGGAATGGAACGCTGAATATTTAATGACATTAAGGGATTATCGTTAAAAATTTTAGATGTCACAATGGCATTGTGGTTATGTTGAAAAATCTAAGACTCCTTATCTTTTAGAGATGTGAATTGAAATATTAATATGTCTAGAATTTGCTTCAAAATGCTATAGGGATGGGGGCATAAACTGATCATCTTTGGAGCTGAGTGGACTCGGAGGGCCTTTATTTTTGTACAAGTTTGAAATTTTCTTTAGAAAAAAGTTTTCTAAAGAAAAAAATTTTCTTTAGAAAAAAGGGAACAGACACACTGTTGAGGGGAGTTATTTCCAAGTACAAGTGAACCCGAAAGCCAAGGGAGGGGAAGCATGACCACCAGGAATGCTAATCGTGGAAGTTAGAAGGGGTAGGGGCTCAGGGAGACTGCCTGGCAACTGAAAATAACTGTGCACCTATAGACAGTAGGTGGGAAATGATGCAGGTCGATGCCCGCACAGACACGGCCCTCCTCTCTGGAGAGCTGGCACTGTCCCTCACTGTGGGTCTCTCTGTCCCCCAGGTGGTCCGTGGGGAACTGGAGCGCCTGCAGCCGGACGTGCAGTGGAGGCACCCAGAGCCGGCCCGTACAGTGCACGCGGCGGGCACACTACAAATCGGAGCGGGTCTCCGCCAGCCTGTGTCCGCAGCCCATGCCCTCCAGCCGACAGACCTGCCAGCCTCAGAGCTGCCCACCCGCGTGGAGCGCCGGGCCCTGGGCGGAGGTAATGGGGCAGGGCCAGCGTACGGGGACGGCGGGGCCCCTCCTAGGCAACGTGGGGCTGGAGTCTTACCAGGCCTTGCAGGAGCTGACGCGCTCTTCCCGTGCAGTGCTCTCGAACCTGCGGGAAGGGGTGGAGGAAGAGGTCCGTGGCCTGTAAGAGCACCAACCCCTCGGCCAGGGCGCAGCTGCTGCCCGACGCTGTCTGCACCTCGGAGCCCAAGCCCAGGACTCATGAGGCCTGTCTGCTCAGGCGCTGCCACAAGCACAAGAAGCTGCAGTGGCTTGTATCCGCCTGGTCCCAGGTAGGTGCACTGGTCCCAGGTGGGTGCACTGGTCTCACCTGGGTGCACTGATCCCAGGTGGGTGCACTGATTCCAAGTAGGTGCACTAGCCCCAGATAAGTGCACCTGATTCCAGGTAGGTACACCTGATTCCAGGTAGGTGCACTGATCCCAGGTGAGTGCACTGATTCCAGGTCGGTGCACTAGCCCCAGATAGGTGCACCTAATTCCAGGTAGGTGTGCCGGTCCCAGGTGGGTGTACCTGGTCCAAGGCAGGTGCACTAGTTCCAGGCAGGTGCACTAGTTTGAGGTAGGTGCACTGGTCCCAGGTAGCTGCACTGATCCCAGGTGGGTGCACTGGCCCCAGGTAAGTGCACTGGTCCCAGGTGGGTGTACCTGGTCCCAGGTACGTGCACTGATCCCAAGGGGTTGCACTAGTCCCAGGTAATTGCACTGGCCCCAGGTAGGTGCACTGGTCCCAGGTAGCTGCACTGATCCCAGGTGGGTGTACCTGGTCCCAGGCAGGTGCACTAGTTCTAGGCAGGTGCATTAGTTCCAGGTACGTACACTGGTCCCAGGTAGGTGCACTGGCCCCAGGTAGGTGCATTTGGTCCCAGGTGGGTGCACTGGCCCCAGTTGGGTTCACTGATCCCAGTTGGGTGCACTGATCCCAGGTAGGTGTGCCGGGTCCCAGGTGGGTGCACTGGTCCAGGTAGGTGCTCCAGGTCCCAGGTGGGTGCACCAGGTCCAGATGAAACTGGGTCGACCAGCTCCTGCCTTGGGGCTGCCTCTCATCTGGTCTCTCTGCTTCCACTTCTCCTCTGCTTCTTCTTCCCCCGAGTCTCTGATCCCTGCCCATAGCCCAGTATTCAGTCCTCCCTCCTGGCACGCACTCGTTGGAGTGTCCAGCTTTCTCATCACATCCCTGGCGTACCTCACCCAGGTCATCCACGCACTCATCACTCCCTCGTGTTGAGCAGCGATTGAGTGGGTGAACGGGGGCAGGTGTGAGGGGAGGGGTGTTCATTGCCCTGACCATGGGGTGGGGGCACCCACTGCACCCCAGAACACCTGCAGCCACTTCTCTGGCCATGCTTAGGTAGTAGAGCAGGTGGATGACCTCAGGAGACAGAGGACCCGTTCCCTGAGAGGAATGTGCATAGGCAGGCTTCTCATTTGGGGAAGAGACTGCTTGTGCTGGGTTTGCTCAATGCCTTGTGCTGCTGAAGGCTGGGAAGCCCCTGATCTGCACTGTCGGGGGACTGTCCCAAGCCCTGCTCCTCTGAGACCAACATTTGGAAACACGAGTTTGAAGTGTTAAAGGTTTTGTGCCTCGCTTTGGCCCAAGTTGGGGCCGGACATCCTGCTGGGGAGCAGACAGAGCTGCCCACCCCCGTGCCCGGGAGGGGACATCGGGAGGCCATGCCAGGCCCCTGCCCGGGTGCAGCGAGCCCAAGGGTTGCCTGAGCGGCCTGTGAGAGGCTCCTTCAGAGAGGTGTGCATCACTCAGAGACACGGGGGTCAGTAAAGCACAGCGGACATCAGAAAGCCAGCCGCCCAGAGAGCAGCAGCCGCCGCCACCCTCGGGAGCTCGCCTATGATCCCAGCTGCGGGGCTGCCTTTCTAGAGCGGACATGAAGAGAAAGGCCCCAGCTCCCGGATCCCGCGCCCTCAGGGGCAGACTCGGGGCCACAGCCCCCGTACCCACACCTCCACTGGCAACCTGCTCAGGAGGGAGAAATGAATCAATAAAGGGATGGTGTGCCGAGCAGGGCATTTAACCCGGGTGAGACGACACTTCCGTTTGCCACTGAAAACTAAAAACATCATCACTCTTGGATAAAGCCTGTTTCTGCTAAGGTAGAATTTCTGGTCCTCTGTCTCCTGGGACCTGGGAACATCAGAGGCTCTAGGACTGAATCGCGTTGTCGTCAGAAGACTTTTGTTTCTGTGCATATCCCCAGAGGCTAAGTCCTTAGGAAGGAAGCAACTGGGGCTGCATAGTGTCTGGGAGGTGTCCCCCTGGGAAGCCCTTGCACTGAATGTATAACACATATGGGTGCATACACACACACACACACACACACAGACACACACACACACACACACACACACACACACACACACACACACCCCAGAACTTCTCTCTTAGGCATGGCCCCAGCAAGGCCCTGGGAAGAGTCCTCCAGTTCATTCCTGGCATCAGGACACACTGAGCACACCCGTAAGCCAGGTCTGAACATGAGTGTGAGGCCAGAACCCAGGCATCTGGGCTCCTCCACTTATGTGATCTGCAGAAATGTCAGCCCAAGGCAGCAATGCCAGCCACTGGGACCTTCCCCGTGACCTCCGAGCTGACCTTTTGGTCTTCTCTGTCATCCCTCTGTGGCAGGTGTCTGCAGCCTCTGCCTGGCCACAGATTTGCCCAGAGTCCCACCGCCCATGCCAGAAGGTCTGGCTGCAGTGACAGCTCAGGCTCAGAGCACGTCACCGTGGGACCGAATAGGTTTGCTGTCTGTGCTCGCTGTCTTCAGGGCAGCACTCGACTTTCTGAGGATGACTGTGAGCCCTGGGTTTCCCCTGCCTGCCCCTGCTGTAGGGGCCAGCAGCACGCTGCAGTCGGGTGGTGTGAATCCATGGAGCTATTACATTTCAGTGCATTCTGGTGTCAGGTACAGCCCAACATTTCAATTTCCCAGTGAAGCAGTAGCTCCAGAATTACTCTCTTCACGGTTTCTGATTGCCCTGCCCCAACTCATGTCCCCAGTGCTAGACCACTGTGACCACAAGGTCTTCCTTTTTATGGCAGATACTGTAACACCTTTTTAACATGCCAAGGTCCCATGTATTCCACTGACCATTTATACTTAGGAAAACGGTCAAGCTGATATAACCAGGAGGCTTCTTGACTCAATGATTTTGTAGAAGAGACAGCCACCACAGGAGAAATACCTTTCACCCGCATCCTTTGTTGTCTTTTCTTTTCAGTGCTCTGTTACGTGTGAAAGAGGAACACAGAAAAGATTCTTCAAATGTGCTGAGAAGTACAGTTCTGGGAAGTACCGCGAGCTGGCCCCGAAGAAGTGCTTGCACCTACCGCAGCCCCACCTGGAGCTGGAACGCATCTGCGCCCCATTCCCCTGCCCTAAGCACCCCCTGTTCGCGGCTGCAGGCTCCCCACAGGCCGACTGGTTTGCCTCGCCCTGGTCTCAGGTAGGGGTGAAGGGAGGGCGAGCAGAGCCCCTGCTCAGTGTTGGTGGCTGGCCTGGGTGGAGAGGTTCCGGCTGGATGTGAGCTGCTCGAAAGCAGATAGTCACAAAACAACCATCCCAACTGGTATTTACCCAGAGATCACTTTGTGGCAAGTGTCCTGCTAAGTGTTTTACTGTGTATCCTACACACTGACAGGTGGGTAGATACATACATACATACATACATGCATACATATATGTACATTTTATATATACAGTCCCCAGTGCCTACCAGGGCACCGAGCCCATACAGAGTATTCACAGAATATTTGCTGAATATGGAATTCTAAATGAAAAACAAATTCAATGAGTGACTCAGGGGGGCTTCCCTGGTGGTGCAGTGGTTAAGAATCCACCTGCAAATTCAGGGGACACGGGTTCGAGCCCTGGCCTGGGAAGATCCCACATGCCGCAGAGCAAATAAGCCCGTGTGCCACAACTACTAAGCCTGCACTCTAGAGCCCGCGAGTCACAACTACTGAGCCCACGAGCCGCAACTACTGAAGCCCGTGTGCCTAGAGCCCGTGCTCTGCAGCAAGAGAAGCCACCGCAAGGAGAAGCCCGTGCACATGTGTTTCTAGTCACTGAGGATCTCCCCAAGTCTGTGTACCTGATGGGATGAGGGAGGAAAGCTCCCAGAGGAAGCATCGGGAATGTGGCCAGACCAGCTCCTAAAGAAGCAGGCTGCTGGGTCCCCAGCTCCACAGAAATGTGTAACCAGTGTTGATCTGGGTAAGCTTTACTAAGGACTGAACAATTACTGTTATTGATCTGCCAGTGGGGCAGGCCACATCCCAGGCAACACACGCTCGTCTGCACCACCTGTCCTGGAAAGGACATCAGTGTTCTGTGTGGAGATCAGTGCCAGCCAGGGGCCGGGCAGGAGGAGCAACTGGTGCAACCACAGTGCTTAGCCAGACGGGACCAGTGGGGCCAGACTTTGACCAGCTCTCCCTCCATCTGAGTCTCCTCACGTATTTCCTGGCTTCCGGGACCCGTCTTCAATCCCTCCTGATGCAAAATCCCTTTCCTGAGGCCCCTGCACCATGACAGCCACTGTGCGTGGCTCCTCTCAGAAGGGACACCACACCCTGCCTCCTGGGCATGTCCTGTGTCTTGCCGTGAACAGTGTCCCCAAAACTCATGTCCACCCAGGACCTCAAAATGCGATCTTATTCAGAAATAGGAAGTTTGCAGGTTTAATTAGCTAAGATGAGGTCATTCTGGATTTGGGTGAACCCTAACCCAATGACCAATGTCCTTATAGGACACACAGGGGAAAGGTCATGTGATAATAGAGGCAGAGGTCACATTGATGCAGCTATGGGCCCAAGAACACCCAGGATTGCTGGCAGCCGCCGGACTCTGGAAAAGGATGAGCAGATCCCCCCTTAGGACCTCCAGAAGAGATGGAACTTGCTCCTTCGGCCAATGTCTTGATTTTATACTTCTGGCCTCCTGAACTGAGAGAGTTGTTTCTGCTGTTTCAAGCCCCCCAGCTTGTGGTCATTTGTTCCAGCAGCCCTGAGCATCTAACATGGTTGTTATTGGTGTCACCGAATCTAACCTGGGTCTGCTTGCCCAATGCACAGCAAAGCCAATCTACTGACACCATTTTGTGGTGAAGGAAGGTACAGTGTTTACTGCAGGCACCAAGCAAGGAGAACAGCCTCAAAAAGACCTAAACTCCCTGACAGCTTTCAGGAAAGGGTTTTTAAAGACTGAGGGAGAGGGTTACAGGGTACATGATCAGCTTGTTCACAGTTCCCTGATTGGTTGATGGTGAGGTAACAGGGTGGTATTTCAGGAATCTCAGTTGCCGATTTTCTGGCCCCAACCGGTATGGGCTCTATGTGCTGGTTGGTGGTCAGCATGCAGTTGACTTTCTCTGGTGGGGTTTCAGTGTCTGCAAAACAACACAAGGACATGGCTCAGGATGTTATCTGTAGCCCTTGAGGAGGAACCAAAGGTCCTTGACTTTGTTTTATGGCTAAACTATTATTTTGTATTACTGGACTGTTTTCCTTTGTTTCAGCATTTTTTAACTTCTCTGATTAAATTTTAATTTTTGGTACTTGGGGAAGGCCTAGGAGGTTAAAGCTTTTCTACAAACAAGAGGTGGGGGACACTGGGGGTGTCTGTCCCCAGGAAGGCCCTGCAGGGTGCTGCTCATTTTCAGTTGTGTCCTTGTCCCATCATGTTTCCTCCTGACCCCCCAAGGGTGACTCCCAGCAGCAAGGGCTGTGTCTTAAGTTCCTTCACATTCCTCTTAGCCCAGCTTGCAGTCTGAGGACAGTGGGCATGTGAGCTACAGCAGCTGAATCCGACAATACCATGGTGTCCGCCAGCACAGGGGTTTCTCCAGAAGGAGGAATGTGAATCTCAGAGGGGAGACCTCAAGGCTCTGTGACCCACAGTCCCCTGATCCAGGAATGGCCAAGAGGTGACAGGCGGTGGGCTCTTTCACTCTCAGCTCTCCTGATTCCCCACAGACCGGGGTCCCCAAGCATGGCACTCACCCTCCCTCATGTGTGCCCGCCACCCACAATTCTATTGAACAATCTTCTGACGTAAACTCAACCCTGAATGCAAACCTGAAATGAACAAGTTTGACAGAGCAAAAATCACACAGAATTATGATTTTTATCTAAGGCCAAAGGAAACAAATGGAAATATATATTGGAACCAAATTAATCCACCACGGAATTTTTTTCAGTATTAGCTAAAATTTTACTAGAATAAAACCATTTTAAAATCCCCCCAAATGAAGCCCCAATTCATTCTGTTGGAGCTCTGCTGTGTATGTGAGCCCAGGATTGGCTGGTAATCAATAATCTTCTCTAGAAATCGCAACATCCCAGCCCGGCCATTGCCGTCCCTCTGGTGCCTCTACCATATCCCTGGTCCCAAACTCTGAGCTCTGAAGAAGGAAACCATCCCTCAGTCCTTGGAGAGGAAGAGGCAGAAAGACTTCCACACACTGTATGCACTGCCCTCTAGCTGTGTTCTTGCTTTGCTTGGTTCCTCTTATCTTCAAACTTGATGTTGCTTTTTCATTTACAAATATATGAACTCCTCCCCAAATGGTATTTAAATTAGAATTTGTTTAATTTAGAATATTGGACCAGGGGACCTTTGAACCACATCCTTTTCAAGCATTTGCTGTTTTTAAGTAGGTCAAAAGTATCACTTGCTACACACGTTTCCCTTCTATTTTCCTCTGAGTGCACAGGCTTTCAAGCAAGGTGAAGGGATGGATGAGCTAAGAAGCTGAGGAGAGTTGTTTCTGAGGCAGATGCTTCGCTTTCTCTGTCTTTTTGAGAATGTGAGTCAGAGGCAAGTACAGGTGGATCCCAAGACCATGGTCCCTCTGTCCGTGGGGAGACTGAGGCTCCTGAGACTGAATCAGGCCAGTATTCACTCTGCTCAATTCAGAGACTTCAGGCAAATTTAGAAAAAGAAAAACAAGGTTTATCCTTATTTACTTTAACCCAAAACCTAAAACCTAAAAATACATCTTGCATAGTTTTCACCAGCCTGAAATAGTCATAAGCTGCTTGAAGATCTTATCCAGTGTGACTCATCTGTTACATTCCGAGTCCATAACTTTTGGGAGTAATAACTCAAAGGCAATGTTTGCCATGAGCTCTTGTACCCAAAGCTCTGTGCCCTGCCATCGTGGGAAATTGTGGGACGGAAATGCGTGGCCAGCGCCTGGCTCAGTTTTGCCCGCAGACAGGTTATTCCTGTGACAGCAGGAAGGTGGCGGGTTCTGTTATTTGACCAGGAGAGTTTCTATTGGTCTCAATGGCCCAGCTTATCATTTTGGTTAGTAGTACGTCGTCTGGCAGGACTGACTTCATTCGTTTGGGTCGTTTGGGCTTAGCATCCGGTGGATCACACGCTGACCTGGTCTTGAAAAGGCTTAAGTACGAACACCTGCTGGACTATGTCTGACTCTACATGACAGAGACGGGGTGTGTTCTCAGCGCTGGAGTGCTGGGGCCCTGTCTCGTTCTGGGGTTCCTCACCAGGACTGTGCACAAGTTGATGTGGAGACCCTTGGGCTCTCAGGGGCAAAGAGCCATGTCCCAGACGTCATCGATAGGGTTTTCCATCTGGGCAACTATGACTGCAACAATGTAACAAACACACACACACATACACAGACTCACACATATGGACATACACGTGAACACACACACATGGGCCCACACAGAACATGTGGAGACTTCAGCAGGCTTGGTCTGGATGAGTGTGGTCAGTCCATCACAGAGGGCTGCCCTGCACCCTTGACCCATTCGCCCACCTCTAATAATTTGCTCTCATCCTCTTCTAATTATGAGGGTGCACAGGAAAACAGGAACCATTTTGTTGACATTGATGGATAAGGTCGCCTGAGCTGGAGGGAGTCTGCCTGTAACCAATTGAATTTGTACAAAAATACACAGCCCCGTCTATGTTTAGAGCAGAAATTGTGTGTGTGGTCCCATCCTGACTGAGTAGACATTTGGTCTCTGGGAGAAGTTATGGTGGCTGAAGCTCCAAGCTTGGAGAGGTCCACGAAGGTGATAAATAAGGGAAGAAACTCCCCCCCTCCCGCCTCTGTAGAGGCTTCCCAGAAGGAAGATGAAGGTGTGAGACCTCTGGCTGTCTGCAGTTAACATGCATTTGTTTACTAAGTGTCCATGCATTTGAGAGATGAACTTTGCCCTGGAAGAAGCCCTGTGGTTTTACAGGTTCCTTGAATGTGACAGGTGGACAGTTACCTTAGACTAAGACCACGTAGAACATCAATCAGGACTTAGAGCTCTCAGACATCGCCTTCACTAGCATTTTTCCATGAAGACCAATAACATAAACAAGAGTAGTCGCTCTAATTTAAAACAAACCCAGAGGCAAATGTTATCATTTAAAAATGTATCTTTGCGTTTTTTTTGATAATGAGTAATAAGAGTAATCATCAATTCCCCCATTACTCCAGTCAGAGGTTATGCAGTGCCTCTTATACAGGGGTGGCCAATCCTCCTAGGAACACGGGGATTGCCGAGGGGTCAGGGCACACAGAGAACATCCGAAGGGAGAGGTCTTTCAGCATTTCAATGTCCGTAGAGTCTGTCTGAGTAGATGTCTTCCCTGAGACTCCCTGGAAGGGTGCAGGACTGGTCAACCTACAGGGGACCTTTCAGAGCAGAGTGTGCTGGTCTGCATGAGGTCCAGGTGAGGACGGGCATGCGTCACCCTCCAGAAGGCTGTTTAATTCTAGAATGACAAGAAGACCCTCATTGCTAGACCTCAGGGGGCCATCCCATGGAATCCTGCTTCGACGTTTTTCTCCATCTGGTTCCTTGGTTCTTGGACAGAGCCCTGGTCTCAGGCCCTGTCACCGGCAGCAGCATGTGGAGATGAAGGGCCAGAGGCAACGGGAGGGGGCTTAAGGCCCCGGGGCCCCTGCAATGGGGTGAGCAGCCCATGCCCAGCTCTTCAGTGGTGATGTCCCTGCTCTGCACCCTGAAGCCACACGCCCCAGAGTCTGGAGGGACCCCCTCGCCCCTCAGCAAACAGACACAGAACTACCCACCCACCCACAGAGTGGGAGTCATCCACATCTTCTGGCTCAGGGACATTCAGATCGAGGCCCTGGAAGGTGAACAGAAGTGAGCAGGGTGCAGTGGGGAGAGTCCATGGACTGAAGATGACAGTGACTGCCAGGGCCACGCGGGGGAAAGTCCCAGGTGCTCATTTACTTGTTTGCAGTCAAGCTGCAGGTCAGCTTGACGTGCGAGTTTTGTTAGATTGAATGTGACTGAAGTCAGTTCTGAAAATAGAAGAGGAAGGTGCTCTTGCCGGTGTGGTTCTGGTCACTCACTGGAGAGCAGTTCTCCGGGTATGTCCCGATCCGTAGCAGCGTGGCTTCACACGCAGGTTCTCGGGCCCAGCCCAAACCTGCTGGTGTTCAAGCTTTGGTCCTGGGCCCCAGCATTCTGCTTTGCTGAGTCCTGTGGTTCATTCGGACACGCATTCGAGCTTGAGAGCCACTGGTGTGGAGGGTGTCTCCAGCAGCAGGGGTTCTGGACAGAGGGCGACAGCAGCTGTCACTCTGCAGGTCAGAGAGCAGGTGCAGGACACCGTCAGCACCCGGCACGGTGGCCGCCTCTCCTGCCATCAGTACGAGCAATGGCCTGAGACGCTCAGGCTAAGCCCCGTGAAGCTGAGGAAGAAGACGTAGCCTTTGACTTCAGATCTGAGCTCCGGTCTCTCTTTCCACCGAGTATTCCTTTCCCAGCAGTGTTGTGTCCTGTGACTTGTCCTCCACACCTGCTGCTCCTGCAGCCCCAGCCCCTCGCTCTCCACCCTGGGAGTCTGCACAGAGATTCTTAGGATCAACCCATCTGCAAATCCAGTGGAAAGTCTGGAATGTGATTTCTAAACCCCATGCTGAGTTTGAGGCCATTATGTTTATGATATAGCTGAACCACTTGCATAGCTTTTCCTTCCTGGGGAAAACAAACCAAAAAAAGTGAATAAACTTTTTCAGATTCCTTCTTTTTCTTCCCTCTCCTGCTCTATCTCTGGTTCTATCAATGTGAAGTATTTTCAAAATCTGCAGCCAAACATCTTAGTTCTTTCTGTTTACATGCAGAAACACAAAAGTTGAGCAATCTGGAGGCTTTTTTCCTAAAACACGTCTCCCACGGGGAGTTTACAATCTCTCTAGACCAGTTCTTCTCACACTGGGTGTTCTTATAGATCGTCTGGGGGTGGTGCAGATTCTGAGGCAGCGTCCAGAGGTGGGAGGCAGGGATGTTGACAGGCTCCCAGCTGTTGCCAGGGCTGCTTGTCCAGAAACCAAGCTTTGCGTAGCGGCTTTAGAAAGTGCCCCGAGGAAGGGCGAGCTGCTTGTGCTCAGCGCTCGTGTCTGGAGCCTAGAACAGTGCCTGGTAAGAGGAGGAGGAGGATCCCTCTTTGTGAATAAACCAACCAATGACGAAAAAAGAATCAAACCACTTGGTGCTGTTCAAGTGATGCAACATGCTGGCCAGATCTCTTGATTTCTCATTGAGGCAGAACATCTTTAGCAAGAGTGGAATTCTGCCTCTGCTGCTGTTGATGAAAGAAACTCAGCTCACGAGGCAGAGACATTCATCACCTACAGAGGAAGATGTGACCAAAGAGACCCTAGGAACCCTGTGGCAGTGCAGCCCTGTAAGTTCTCAGTCCGCAGTGACGGCTGAGGGAGGGCCTGGAACCAGAGTGCAAAGCACCCAGGCCAGAACTGCGGCTCTGCCGGAACGTTCAGAAAGATGTTACAGGCAGTGGGAGACATCTAGCTCTATCGCGGATGGGCCTCATGGTTCAGGAATCAGACGTGAGTCTGCCCACAACATCGTTGTTTTCCTGGCTGCCACAGTCATATACTGAAACTGAACTATTGATGGTGTTCGCTGAAATTGATTTTGAAGAGAAGGGGTAAGCCTCACAGAATGTTCCAAACCCACATGCTTATCAGCTAAAGCCCTGGATTTTCTCTCCAGGGGCACAGCCATCCTTTCCCTAAAGACAAAAAAAAAGAAGCAGGAACGGTTCCTTCAGCTTATGAGTTTTCAGGACTCTCTGTTTCCAACTTTTCTCCCCCTGAGGGGCAGATAGAGATGTTTTACTTACTCCATCACAGAGTCCCTATCCCAGGGGATGTCAAAGCCACTTCTCCAGGCTCTGTTTGCAGTGGGTCCTGAACATCCGGCTGCAGGCAAGCATCTGGCTGTGGGCTGTTTCTGCTGTGGAAGACCAGCCCCAGGGCTGCCCCAATGGGGTCCTGGCACACGGACCTGTACATGCTGGCAGCAGCCTGAGTTATGTGTGTCCCTAAGTCTGCACGGCTTTAGCCTCGTGTTTTAAAGCAACCATTTAGCTTATCCACAGGATATCCAAAACGTTCTCTGACCCCGACATTTTGCAGGTGCTCCTTTAATTGCTTACATTCTTAACTGTCTTGAACTCACAGCCTTGTCTGAGCACAATTCACATGCTTCCGTCTAGACCTCGAGTCGCCTTCTGTTTGGGCATATTCACTGCTACCCGTTTGGGCCCCTCCTTCTCTCTAATCACCCACGTCCCTCCTGGTTTATTGCCGGCAGTTGATCTCAGATGGACCCGCTGCTGTGGTCTATGGGGTGTGCGCCCGGCCAGCTGGTGAGGGATGGTCTGATCCAGCCTCTCCTTCCTACTCTGGCCCCGCTGTGCTCTGTGCCTTAGAGCGCGGGGGCCTCGGCGTCGGGAAACAAAGTTCCCGGGAGCACGCGAACGAGCCTGGGGAACCTCCAGACACGCAGAGTCCCTGCGCTTGGGGTCTGGAAGGGGCTGAGTGTCAACTCCTGGGGAGTTGGCTTGTCCAGCTTTTCCAGGTCAGGGGCACCAGAAGGGCTGGCTTGGTGATGGCATTCCATGAGAGACCCATAGCCTGCGTCCCCAGATGCGTGTGCCACTTTTTGGTGTCCATCGGACACTTGATGGCTCAAGGACGTTCAGGCTTCTGGGCACTTCTCCCCAGGGTCCATACCTGGGAAAAATCCAGAACTGCTCCGCCACCCACAGTGGTTGGTTGAGGCAGACCACCGTGAGGAGCCTGTTGGGGGGCAGGGGGGAAGCTTGCGAGAGCAGCTGACCCAAGGACCTGGTGGCCCCGGTGACTCTTCTTGTGCTTCCCGCAGTGCACGGCCAGCTGTGGAGGCGGCATGCAGACGAGGTCAGTGCAGTGCCTGGCGGGGCGCCGGCCGGCCGTGGGCTGCTCCGCGCACCAGAAGCCCGCGGCCTCCCAGGCCTGCAACACCCGCTTCTGCCCCATCGCACAGAAGAAAGGTGAGTGTTGGAGCCCCTCGGCTTGACCTTGGCGTTTCGGGGGGGCTGTCCCGTTTCCGGAGTGTCTCCTAAGAGGGCTGAGCAGGTGTGGGGCGCCCGCTAGGTCGAGGGGTTGGTGTCGGCTTCCCGGTTCTCTCTCCATCTCCTCCCCCAGCTTTCCCATGACATAGCCCACAAAGCAGACCCCTCGCTTCTCACGCCTCCCCAGAAATGCCACGGACGGCTGGGAAATCAGTTTGCTCCTGTTTCACTGCTGCTCTTTATATTCAGAGAAGCCGATTTCAAGTAGAGCAGCCTTTTCCGCCCGAGGTAAAGGAGAACCCAGATTCTTCCTTGGATGCGCTCTAAACGCCATCCCTGTGCACATGCCCTCGGTGCCTCAGGTATTTGCGGGGACCACGCCCTGTGTATCTGTTGAGGTTTCTGGAAGAGAAAATGGGGCTGGAGGAGAATGAGTGGTCTGGCTCAATCAGGGACTCAGCAGTTGGAGTCCAGTCCACAGAAGCCCCATCGCCTTGGGTGGATGAATGGTTATGTGGATGGGTTTATCACAAAAAGCAGAAAATTTCAACTTTGCGGGAAGCTTCCAAGAAAGGTCTTGTGAAAACAGTACAACCCACGTGGCGCATTTGACCTGAGGAGCTGCCCTCCTTCAGCAGCTTCAGGGCAAGGACAGATTTACCTTGATTTTCTGGAGTCATTGGCAGTGACAGCAGACACGGGGTGCTGGAACGGTGACTCACTCGGGACTGCTCACTTTCAGACGCCTTCTGCGAGGACCGCTTCCACTGGTGCCCCCTGGTGCCCCAGCACGGGATGTGCAGCCACCACTTCTACGGCCAGCAGTGCTGCAAGATGTGCTCCACATCCAACCTGTGAGCTGACAGGGCACAGGAGGTACCTGTTTCCAGCACCAGCGAGCTGTGTGGTCTACACCGGGGTGCTTCCGAGGAAGATGGAAGCTGGGAGAAGAAAAAACATCTGGGGCTCTTATATACGATTCTGTGCATGCCTGTGTGTGTGTGTGTGTGTGTGTGTGTGTGTGAGCACGTGAGCGTGTGTGTGACTCGTGTGTGTGAGCGCATCCCCAGGCACATGGACACGCTCTCGGGGAGGTGGGGATGTTGAGTCAGGCCGCAGGGCGCACTGTGCAGCAGGGCACGTGCTCACCTAGAACTGCAGAGCTTTGTCAAGGAAGGCAGGCCAGGAAATGAGGGAGAAGTACGGAACACCTGCCTCTAAGGATGTCGGCCCAGCTCCCACCTGGAGGTCCCTTCCAACAGCGGGATCAGTTTTAGGCTGCGTCCCCAGGCCCATCCTGCCCCAAGAGCAGTTTCTCTGCACAGCGACCTGGGGCCCGGACAGGAGAGCTGGTCTCCATCCTGATTGGGGACCTCGCCTCTGGAAACGGGAAAATGAAATCCCTGCTAGGGTGCTCCTGTCCCTTTCAGACTTGTGTGCTGGAGGAGAGAATTTTCTTATTTTATGTTTTATCTTTCTCAGTTATTTACAAGTGAGTGTTCCTATTTAAACCCATTTCTTACTGCTTTTCTACTTCAAGTGACAGAATTACAGGTTGTATCTGAATTAGAGACTTACCGGTTACACCGAATCCCCACCGTCCTACTGAGGACTAGTGGTGGGTCCACTTGGGCAGATGTCAAGTGATGACCTTGGAGCCCTGTGTTTCGTTTTTGTATTTTGCGGGGTTTTCAAAAAAAATGTTTCCGTAAATTTTGGTTGTTTTTGTAACACCCATTCAGAAGGAAGGCCTATTTCCTGGTGAAAAGCTGCGCGGCTGGCCTCTGACATCCTCCCGTCAGTATCCGTGTGGCTTTTAATCCTTTCCTGTGGTGCGATCTCCATTCCAAATGGCACCTGGATATTTATATTTACTGAAGTTTTATAATAAATTTTATATGGTGCGGCGTGCTTCTGAACTGCTCGTGAGTCTTCATGACGTCTGCTCTTAGATGCGAGGGCTGGCACAGAGACCGGGAAATTGGCCTCAAAGAGAAACGGGGCTCCAGAACCTGGTAGAAAGTGCTGGAATCAGTCTGAGGAGAAAATGCCCCCGAATGAGGAGGCTTCAGGGAAGACGGTTGGTGATGGTGGCAGCCTGTGCAGGGGGGCACTTCTGCAGGGTCATCCTGCCCAGGGACCAGGTTTTCTACGGCTTCACCTGCAACCGGCACAGGACAGGTGCAGCCTCTCTAGAGATGACACGATTAATTGAAAGGTGACCCCTGACCCTGTTATCCCTGCTGTATTAGTCAGCATTCTCTAGAGACACAGGCACAATATATTTATAGAGGGGGTGGGTGTTTTAAGGGATTGACTCACACGATTGTGGGAGCTGGCAAGTCCAAAACCTGTACGCCAGGCAGCAGTCCATAAGTTCGGGTTAGAGTTGATGCTGCAGCCTTGAGCCTGCAGAGGTTCTGCAGAGCAGCAGGCTGGAAACTCAGGCAGGGTTTTTTGGGGTTTTTTTGAAATTGAAATTGAAATAAAAAATCCTCCAACAAACAAAAGCCCAGGACTAGATGGCTTCACAGGTCAATTCCATCAACATTCAGAGAAGAGCCAACATCCATCCTTCTCAAACTCTTCCAAAATATTGCAGAGGAAGGAACACTCCCAAACTCACTCCATGAAGCCACCATCACCGTGATACCCTACTTTTTTCTCCTGTAGTAGAGAATGGAACCACCATTTACTGACTTCGCGTTGAACATGAATCCCAGAATTCCTGGTTGCCCACTGGTTAAAACTTGGTGCTTTCACTGCCATGGGTTCGATTTTGATCCCTGGTCTGGGAACTAAGATCCCACTGGCTGGATCATACTCATCGGCGTGGCCGTCCCAGCAGAGTCTGTGGGTGAACATGGGACCGGGGCACAGAGGCCCCTCCCGGCCCCGAGACAGAGTCAGGCCAGATGGTGCCCACACTGAGCCTCAGACCCTTCTCAGAACCGCAGGCACAGCACCCTCCTGGCTCTCTTTACCTCGGGCCGGCCCAAGGTACCAAAGCTCCCCACCAGCGAACAGATCCCTCAGGCAGGGTTTCTATGTTACAGTCTTGAGGCCGAATTCCTTCTTCTCAGGGAAACATCAGTCTTTGCTCTTGGGACCTTCAACTGATTGGACGAGGCCCACCCCACTGTGATGGGTGATTGGCTTTACTCAAAGTCCACTGATTTAAATGTTAAATGTTAATCAGGTCTATGCATGCACCCCAGTGTTCATAGCAGCACTATTCACAATAGCCAAGACATGGAAGCAACCTAAATGTCCATCAACAGGCGAATGGATAGGGACTTCCCTGGTGGCGCAGTGGTTAAGAATCGGCCTACCAATGCAGGGGACACAAGTTCAAGCCCTGGTCCGGGAAGATCCCACATGCCTCAGAGCAACTAAGCCCACACACCACAGCTACTGAGTCTGTGCTCTAGAGCCCGCGAGCCACAACTACTGAAGCCCATGTGCCTAGAGCATGTGCTCCGCCACAAGAGAAGCCACCGCAGTGAAAAGCTCCCATGCCGCAAATAAGAGCAGCCCCCGCTCACTGCAACTAGAGAGAGCCTGTGCACAGCAACGAAGACCTAACACAGCCAAAAATAAATTAATTAAATTTTTTAAATACTTAAAAAGAAACATGAATGGATAAAGAAGATGTGGCACATATATACAATGGAATATTAGCCATAAAACAGAATGAAATATTGCCATTTGCAGCAACATGGATGGACCTAGAGATTATCAAACTAGGTGAAGTGAGCCAGACAGAGAAAGACAAACATCATATGGTATCACTTATATGTGGAACCTAAAAAAATATACAAATGAACTTATTTACAAAACAGAAACAAATTCACAGACATAGAAAGCAAACTTATGGTTACCAAAAGGGATAGTGGGGTGGGTGAGATAAATTATGAGTGTGGGATTAGCAGATGCACACTACTATATATAAAATAGGTAAATGACAAGGTCCTACTGTGTAGCACAGGGAACGGTATTGAATATCACGTAATAAACTATCAATATAGTGGAAAAGAATTTGCAAAAGAATATGTATATATGTGTATGTGTGTGTGTATATATGTGTGTGTATATATATATATACATATATACACACACACACACATATATATATATATATGGAATCACTTTGCTGTACAGTAGAAACTAACATAACATCATAAATCAACTAAACTTCAATAATTTTTTTTTTTTAGTTTTTAAAATGTTAATCACATCTAAAATACACCTTCACAGCAACGCTAGTCTGGTGTTTGGCCAAGCAGGTGGACCTCAGAGCCCAGCCTAGTTGATATGTACAATTAACCATCACACTAATCCCCCTCGGACTGGATTATGCGAGCCCTAACTGGGGACCCAGAAAACCTGCAGCGGCGCCTGGGATTACAATCGACACTTGCCCTCCCAAACACCAGCTGCCCCAAGTGCAGCTCCTGGTGTGGCCAGCCCCACTCACCCTGTGCACCTCCCTGGCTTGCAATAGCACCTGCACCACCTCAGTGAGCCCCTGGACCCAAAGTGCGGGAGATGGTCCGAATCCCGTTTCACTGGCCTGGCTCTGTGAAGGATGCAAAGTGGCCCCTCACATGGTCCCGTCTTCAAGGACTTGTTTCATCAGGAAAGTAACGTCGGGCCCCAAAGTGCTGTATTACAAGAATAGGGAGGCGCAGAGGAGGGGGAGATTCGCTCCCACTGGGAGGGCAGTGATAGACCAGAAGGGCAGGCTGCCCTCCAGACACTAACGTAGGGAAAAAAGAATGACAAGAGGTAGCTGCAGAATGAAGCTGCCCCATCTGCCCTCAGCTCTGTGCTGGAGGAAGATGAAAGATAAAGGGCCTCACTGGGCAAAGTTTTGCAAAATCCTTTGCAAGACAGTATTATAGCAAGAGACTGAAATTACAGGCCAAATACAAAGAAAGCTGTGTTTCAATATGTAATTCAGATGCCACTGTGTGGGTGCCAGAAGCCGGGGCCCTGTGTGAGTGGTCTGGTTCCTGCCATCCTGAAGGGGGCTCAGTTCCAGCTTGAGGCCGCTTGCCCACTTCAGGCACATTTTTTCTGCTAAAAGAGTATCACTGATTTCAGCATCAAAATTACAGTTCAAAATTAAAAAATAGTCATTCTGCATTTTCCACATACTAAGTTTGCCATTCCTTTTTTTAAAAAAAAATATTGAAGCATAGTTGATTTATGCTGTTGTGTTAGTTTCAGGTATACAGCAAAGTGATTCAGTTATATATATATATATATATATATATATATATATAAAACTATCTATAGATATATAACCATCTACATATTATTTTTTAGATTCTTTTCCCTTATAGGGTATTACAAGACATTGAGTATAGTTCCCTGTGCTGTACAGTAGGTCCTTGTCAATTATGTATTTTATATATAGTAGTGCGTATCTGTTAATCCCAAACTCCTAATTTATCCCTCCCCCGCTTCCCCTTTGGTAACCATAAGCTTGTTTTCTATGTCTGTGAGTCTATTTTCTGTTTTGTAAATAAGTTCATTTGTATCATTTTTTTTAAAATTCTACATATAAGTGATATCATAGGATATTTGTCTTTGTCTGAATTACTTCACTTAGTATGATAATCTCTAGGTCCATCTATGTTGCTGCAAATGACATTACTTCATTCTTTTTCATGGCTGAGTAGTATTCCATTGTGTGTGTGTGTGTGTGTGTGTGTGTGTGTGTGTGTATACACACACACACATATATATAGACATATATATACCACATCTTCTTTATCCATTCCTCTGTTGATGGACATTTAGGTTGCTTCCATGCCTTGGCTGTTGTAAACAGTGCTGCTATGAACATTGGGGTGCATATATCTTTTCAAATTAGAGTTTTCTCTGGCTATATGCCCAGGAGTTGGATTGCAGGATGGTAGCTCTGGTTTTTTTATCCATAAAACCTAAAGAGCATTGTAATAGGCTCTAATTTTCTCTGCTGAATCCTAAAACTGACTATCACATCATCACAAGCTCTGGGCCGCAAAATTCACCCCTCTTTTTCCCCTGTACTAGATTCCTGCTCTTTAAAAGTCAGGTTTGTAAAGACATTAGGAGGTTGGATTATAGTGAAACTCAGCTTATGAATGGCAGTCCTCCAACAGGGTCATAAATTCAGTCTTTAAAATAAGTCCCTTTGAGCAGACCAGCCGTTCCAGAAAACGGTTCTCCTGCCGCTCGCAGAGGACATGTCAGGGATGACAACCTTAGCCTGGTCACCGGCTGGTGAGGGGGTCATCAAAGGCCAAAGCCCAACTAACCTAGCTGGTTTCTTGCCTTGGCCTAGTGTCTGATGCTGGTTTCCCCAGTTGCTCTGTAATCATCCACCTTCCTGGTGTCATGACACCCAACACTCGGAGACTCAGAGTGAAGCCTGCTGTCCACTGGGGGAAGCTCTTGACCTGCCCAGGTTGCTGCTTCTCTCAGGTGAGCAGAGTCACTGGATCAAGGGGAGATGCCACAGGGATGATTCTTTGCCCCAGAACCAAACCCAGCTTTTCTCCGTCCCTTAGACGTGGAGAAAGGGTGCTGAGATGAGGGACTGGAAACACAAATCTGTCAAGTCAGAGTCCTGTTTTGTCTCTACACAGATATTGACATGCACATGCAGAATGCAGGGATGGGCATGTATTTGAAGTCAGGTTTTGTTCCTCATAATTAATTTTGACTTTTTACAACTGAAAAAAAGCTTTTGGTTTGCACACTTCAGCAAGTCCTATTTGCTAATTTCCAGGTGGAAACAGGATCACTTTGGAGAGTACAAGCGGACACAATTAATATGCACACCAGGACGCCAGGGCCAGACACAGGAGTCCCACCTACACACACGACAGACCACTTCACTCACTCACGCTACTTTTATTCTCCTCCAGGTGAGAAAATGGCTTTATTTACCACACTTACCAGATGCCCCAAGGCTGCCAGAAGTGAAGGCAGCAGGGCTCATGCCTTCTATGGGTCCCGGTAGCTGAGGCCTGCAGTTTGCACCAGCTTTGCAAAGTGCAAGGGACCGGCAGCTTGGCCCAGGCTAGTTTCTAACACAACACAGCCCAGCCATCACGGTGAGCCCGCCCAGGCCCAGACTCCTCTGGCTCAGCCTCACTTATCACACCACCAGCCTGGAAGAAGCCATGGCCACAAATGAGCGCGTTGTCTAGAGGCACTGAAAGAAAATGGATTACTCACTTGTCATTTATGCCACCATGAATTCCACATGTAGTCACCACACACCAACTCTCGGTCAGCTTGGTGGCTGCAAGGACAACCCCAAGGTCACGGAGGCTCATAAGGACAAAGGTTTATCTCTACCTCTGTGGCTGTCCATTGCCTGCGGAACTGCTCTGGGTGTTTTCTTCAATCCCGAGTCCAGGGTGAAAGGCAGCCCCCGACCCAGGCCATCCTGTTTGGACGGCAGAGAGAAGCAGGTCAGCAGCTGCTGGTCACGGTCGCTGCCTGTTACCGCTTCTGCCCAGAACAGGCCCCGGGTCACATGTACTCACACCCTGCCATCCAGAGCAAAGAGCACTCAAAACCAGGGTGAATGGGGCGGGGACCTGAACTCCTGCCACAGGGAGGCCCTTGTGGCAGACGGTGTGGTGAGGTGTGCACTGCATGTACCAGGAAGGGCTTGGCTCTCAGACCAGCCGAATCACCCATCACACCTACTATGTGCCAGGCATAGCGCTGCTTCTACACTCACTCACGTGAGAATAAATAGGGACCCTTCCCTTAAAGCTGCTGCAGTGTGATGGTCCTGGACGAGCCGTTTCCCCTCCCTTGCTGTTGGATGTTTTGCCTATAAAACAAAGCAATTAGATCTTTCAGATTCCTCAAAAATTCCACGATGCTATCCCTTCCATTTTATTTATTTTTAAACTAACCCTTGACTGGAAGTCATGAATTAACCCTGAGCACAGAATCTCGTATCATGCAATCCAGCCAGATGGAGGGGAGGGTCTCGTTCTGCGTTAGAAGCAGATAAAGAAGTTAAAGTGGTGCGTTTTGGTGGTGCCTATTGAAATCTTTACACCTACACTCATACACTCACAGGCTCCAGAAATGAGCAGAGCAGAGCCCACCTGTAATTCTCCAAGAGGCCAGGTGGGTCGAGTCCAGACCACGGTGTCCAGGGCTACCTGCCCACTGGCAACGGAGGGAACCAAAGGCAGTGCCGAGGCTCCTCCTGCCGGGGTCTCCAGCAGGAACTGTCCCCGGGCCCACGTGCCTGCTGGACTCGCCCTGACAGTGGCCTGGCTGCCGTCCATGGTCTCGGGCCTGAGCCAAGATTCCCAAGGCTCCCACCTGGGTCACGTGCAGCCATGGGTCACAGCGGCTGCAGTTTCTTCTGACCTCAGGTTTGATGGCTGACCCCGGCAGCTGACACCCCAGCTGGGGTCCTGCGGTGGGTTTACAAAGCACGAAACCTTGAATCTGAAGTCCGGCAGAGACCCTGTGGCACCCGTGTACCCTGTGGCTGAGAGGCGAGGCACCCTGCCCCCCAGGTGGAGCGTGAGGTGTGGGTGAGCACATTTTACTGCTTTGCTTCGACATCTGTCCATCACCATCTGCTCAGGGGCTGAGGAAGGATGCCAACCTCCCCAGGAAAACCAGGCTTAAACCAGGAGATGAATGTGCAGGCCACCCGTCTCCATGATTTCCCCAACACCTCCTCCTCCTATTGCAAGGCATGACTCTGCACCACAGGGCACCCCTTGCCCCCCTATCGCCTCCAAGTAGAAAACCACGCCTTCCCACGGGGACTGGAAGGCCACAGAGCTGCCCGCCCCACAGGTCTCCTCCTGCAAATGCAGATGGGACCCTTCTGCTTGTCCGCTGCAGCCGGGAGCACCTAAATGTCCCGTCACAACCCTCAGATCCACTGCCTGATGGGGAAATAGGCCAAATGCTTGTGCAACTTTAACTCTCTCCCCTCATTTTTGAGTGAGAGCAATAGTCCTGGAAGGTGCTGCACTTTGTCACACTTCTGTACCCTTCAAGGTCACTCCCAGACCCTGGAATACCCTAAAACCTCTCCTCCAGCACACTGTTGGCTATGGACTGAATTGTGTCCCCCCATTCAATGCTGAAGCCCTAACTCCCAAAGTGATTGTATGTGGAGATGGAGCCTGAGCGGGGGTAATTAAGGTTAGATGAGGTCATAGGGTAGGGCCTTGATCCCATAGGACTGGTGTCCTTATGAGAAAAGGAAGAGACACCAGAGATTCATTCCTTCTCTCTCTCATACACACACACACACACACACACACACTCACCTGTGCGTGTTGGGATAGGAGACAGGAGAACATTATAAGATTTGCAAAAAACAACCAAGTTATTTTTGACTCTTCCCTTACTCTCAGAAAACAGGTAAGAATAGTTTTCTTATTCTTTCTTCCACTTTTTTTTTTTTAATGAGTGCTATATATCCACCTACACCTCAAATCAACTCTTAGAAAATTTAAATAAAGAGAGACGGCAGGAAGTAAAAAGAAAACGTGTGATATCTTTAGAGATTCATGGTTAGGTTAAGGTTCTAGGCACAACCATTCATGTTGGAAGTTTCATCAGGGTGGAGCAGCTGCATGGACAATTTGAAAGCAAACACACACAGCTGTTTCTTTATTATATTAACTGAGGGTACGGCATGTGACAAGTGGCGTTCTCTTCAATTTTGAGAGACACTACTGTGTGAAAGCACAGTAAATGAACACGAAGGATCATCTCAGCATCATTCCTCCTCTGGTCCTTCTCTCCACAGCAGGAGAGCATTCCTGCCACAATGGTCATTAGTTTTACATTAGTCCCTTTCTTCTGTCTGTACCTGGAGGTCAGCATCCCCTCTCGCGTGGCATGAGGACAATGCATTCCGGGTTTTCTGGTGAGTTCCAAACTCAGACACTAATTTGTCAGCCTTTCCTGTATGCTCACGGCTCTCCCAGCCATAGGGTTGAGATGCAGATCAGGGGCAGAAGGGTGAAAAGGCTGCATGTGGAAAAGTCACCCCTTGTGTTCGGTGGGCCATGGGGCAGGAGGACCTCTGTGTGCAGGTGTCATTCAAGGGGCTGCGAGAGGCACCATCAATGGCCCGGGTGGCTTCCAGGTCTTTGTGGAGGACAAGGCCCCTTCTTAGACTCTGACTTAGAGGAATGATCTATCTGCAATGTCCCCTAAATAATTTACCAACCTGTTTTCCACATTTTCACCATGGCAACAATGGTGATTTTGGAAGCTGAGCTCACCTTAATATTTTTGCCCATGTTAGGTCCAACTGAGTCAGAGATGTAGGAAAACAAACCCTCCATTCTGATTCCAAGTGGCTTCTCCCCGAATGTCCTCCCCACCTCGTTTGCCCGGCAGCAGGATCCCCTGCAGCTCTGCCGTCCTCCGTGGGCCCCTTCTCTGGAAGCCGCGGCCCCTTCCACAGGCCCTGCTTGGTCTTCAGCCTCAGAATCTTTTTCCCTCTAGGCTCTGCTTTTCAACTGGCCTCTGTCTGAGTCCATTCAGGCTGCCATCCCAGGACACGACAGACCGAACAGGGGGTTTAAACAACAAACAATTCAATCTCATACTTCAGGATGCTGGGAAGTCCATGATCAAAGTGCAGGCAGATCTGGTGTTGCTGAGAGCTCTCCTCCCGGCTTGCAGGTGGCCTCTCATGGCAGATAGAGAGGGCATCTGGCTCGTCCTCTTCTTAAAAGGGCAGTAATTTCACCATGGGAGCTCCATCCTCACAAACTCAGCCACATTTAGTCACTTCCCAAAGCTCCCCCAACCTCACAAATACCAAAACAAAGAGGATTTAGGCTTCAGCATATGAATTTGGAGGGGACACAAATGGTCTATCCACAGCAGCCCCTGAGATGTGTCCCTTCAGGGGCCCTGGGAGAATCATCAATGCATCACGTCCAAATACGAGCCCCCTCCAAGCTCCGCTGCTTCTCTCTGCAGGTACCTCCCACCTTGGTCACCATCCTCCCGCCTCCAGTCACTGCATGGTACCTCTGAGGACCACCACACATCCTCTCCTTAGCCACCACCCACTACGCCTTCGATCGGAATAGCCTCAGGCCTGACTGACACAGACATGTACCCACTTATGCAGAAAGTGGTTTTCATGTGGACAAAGCCCCTTCCTCAGTAGAACCACTTTTTTTTTTAAACAAAGCTGAAAGGACCAGAAACTTCTTCACACGTTCCACAAACATCATAAATGAACAAATATGTCACGAGTAGAAGAACAAAGATTATCTTCCAAATAGATTCTAATTTTCTTGCAAGTTCTTTTGGTGGGGAAGGGAGTTGGGGAATCACCAAGGAGAGAAGAAATGTGTGTGTCTGGGGCATATTGCTTTGCCAGTGAGACAGCAAATGCAAGGTGGGTAATAAACACTAACTATTTAATAAAGATTTGCCGAAATGAAATGGAATCGCCCAAATTATGAATTTGCGCACAGAACCACGTAAGGAGAAGGCTGTGTGCTGGGTCCGGCTTCCTCTTGAAAAGCAAATGTGTGAAAGACATAAAAATGCTTTGAAAAGTCGAAGCCCTATAAAAGGTAAGATATTGTTAGGATAGAGTCACCATAACCCAGGTTTAATCACCATTTAAACAGTGGTCTTTGTGTGCAGAGCTCAGATCTCTTTAAAGCCCTGCTCAGGGGCTGTCTCCTGACAAAGGAAAGCACAGCCCATCACTGGGGGTGCTTTTTCTTTTCACCTCTTCAACCCTAACATCTTACTAAGTAGAGTTCACTGCACAGTGAGTGTGAGAAGGAGACACTGACAAAACATTCTTTCTAACACAGAGAGAAACTTCAAGTAAAGAAAAAGCCTACTTTCCCCATAGTTTGCTTTCAGCCACTGTGTGCCAGGAATCCCCTCCCGAGGTCATGCTTTGAGTTTGATCACATGGGACATTCTCTGTGGATGTTCTCAGATCACGGCCCTTGCAGCGAATGTGCTCAGCAGCCCGTCCTTAACGCCAGGACCACCAGCTTGTGGTTTCTAGGCTCACAAAGCTCAAGAAAACTTTTCCTTCCAGGAATCTCCCCCAATTCTTCCTTCTCTCTGTTCTCCTCCCTTTCATCCCGTGCCACCCAAAGTCCTGTGAGACCTCAAGGTGTCAGACGTCCAATATAACACCATGAGGATAGACAACGTTGCTCCCCAAATCCCAAAGGCTAAAAATAGCAGCAGTTCAGTGAGCTTGTAGATAAATCCATTCAGTTCATCACTGACTCCATCTGGGCTCCCACCGGTGTGTGACCCAACCCTATCCTGAGCTGATTTCTGCACTTATCGTGGAATAGGTGTCACAAACGTGAAGCAGGGAGCACCTGGCATCAGAGCAGGAATAGAAACGCTGCAATGAACGTGTTCAGGTTAAAACCATGGTGTCAGTGTTGAAGCTGGGGTGAGGGTGGAAGAAGACCACATATCAGATCAGGGGGACAGGCTGGGGTCCAAAGGAAAAGGTAGAGACCCTCCAGGCAGATGCCACAATGTGAGCAATATATCAAAAGTGCACAAAACCACAGGAAGCAGACACAGGGCCGTGTACGGAGAGGGCCACCTCCTCCCGGGAGCCCCCTGTGAATGGAGGCAGGGCTGGAACTGCCTCCAGAAGCAAAGTCCAGCCCTGGCCCATCACTGAGCAAAGGGGCAGACGATTCAGTTTGCTGAGTCCCATGACTTGGGTGGGGCAGCGAGGGGGAGTCCATCCTCAATGCGGTGCAGCACTCGTAGGAACCGGCTGTCAGCTAGGAAGCGGGGAGTAAGTTAGTGGGCGTGGAGGGGGCATGCGAGGCACCTCCAGCCACTGCTGAGCACCTGGGAAGACACTGCCAGAGGAGGTGGGGGGCAGCCGGGGGTGTTCAGCATCACAGAGGACCCAGGACTGCACTGGATGGACCACTGATCTGACTTTGTCTTCTGGAATCCTAATTCTCCTGCACTGATCATGTGACTCATGGTTTCTCAAGAAGTACTAAATGAAATTTCTGGGACTTTTCTTTAACCTGGTAATGAGGTTTTTTAGTTGATTGTTTGTTTGCTGTTTTAGGAGTCAGGGTTGCCCAAAGTAGGCACCACTGCATGGGGGGCAGGATAAACCTGCACCATGAATAATTGTCCTGCCCACCGTGAGATGGTTAGTGCCATGTGCCCTGGCCCCAGATGAATGCCAGCCGCGCCCTGCATCAGTCCTGACAAACAAGACCACACCACGCTTTCCCAGTGCTCCCCGGTCGGGGCATCGTTCTGCGAAGGGGATTTGTACGCACGGCTAACATGAGTGCAGCCTAAGCCCAAGAGCCCACTTCCAGCCCGAGTGGCTCAGTTTCATCTGCTCAGAGAAAAGGAGAGAGGAGGGCAGGGATGTAAGTAAGTAACTGCACTTCAGTAATGGAGGCGTGTAAAATACCAAGTCCAGAAGCCCCAGGGGTGACACAGAAGCCCTGGGATGGCTTCCCCCCAGGAGGACAGACTGGAACTGAGTTTTAAATGGCAAAGAGGAGGCCAGAGCATTTCAGGAGTGGTACAACATGAGAAGGGCATAGGGTTTGTAAATTATATATTTTCTTACACAAGACACACTGGAGAAATGTTTTTAAGCGCTCAGCTTTTGTGCCTGTTTCAAATCATTTTGAACATGGCAGTTAAAATCACCACAAATTTTAAGAGATATTGTCCAGCGAAAACCACCAGAAATGACTCTAATGGAACTCTGAAATTAGAAAAAGTGTAAGTCAGATAGTAGATTTCAACTTTTTATTTACAATAAAATTTCAGTTAAGACACTTTAATGGAGAAAGAGCAGGCTTCTCAACAAACGCTGATGTGACATGTGGATTTCCACATGCAGAAGAATGAGGACCCCTACTTCACACCATACACAAAATTAACTCCAATTGGATCAAACACACCTAAAAGTAAGAACTAAAACTATAAAACTGTTAGAAGATATAAATCTGTATGATTGTGAATTTGGCAATAATTTCTTGGATATGACCAAAGGGAAAAAATAAAACCAGATGCCATCAAAATTATAAACATTTGTACATCAGAGAACACTATCAAGAAAATGAAAAAAACAACCCAAAGAATGGGAGAAAGTATTTTCAATTCATAGTGATAAAGATCTGATATTTAGCGTATATAAGGAACTCTTAGCAATTCAACTACTTAACAATAAAAAGACAAATAATTCAACTTAAAAATTGGTAAAGAATTTGAAAAGACTCCAAACAAAACATATGAATGGCCAATAAGCCCAGAAAAAGATGTTAAGCATCAGTAGTCATTAGGGAAATGAGAATCAAAAACCAGAATGAGAGAGTTCATCATATTCACTGGGATGGCTACGATAAAAGAACAAAAGGAAGGAAGGAAGGAAGAGAAAGAAAGGGACACAAAATAACCAGGTTGGTGAGGTTGCTGAGAAATTAGAACCCTCAGATCTTGCTGGTGGGAATGTCAAGTGTCCCAGCCACTGAGGAAAACCCTTTGGCGGCTCCTCAAAAAGTTGAACATAGAACTGCCATGCAATCCAGAAGCTCCACTTCTAGGTGTATACCTAAGAGAACTGGAAATGCGTTCACACAAAAACATGCACGCCGTGTTCATAGTGGCATTATTCATAATAGCTAAGCCCAGACAGGAGGGTCACCAAGACGCTAGACTTTGTGAGGGGAAATTTTAGTTCTCTCCTCATAGAGCAATCTATTAAGAACCTAATAATCATCACCCTTTTAGAAGTCAAGAAAGAACCAATTTCATCAGGCAGAAAAAGCCAGGGGCCATTAGAACTGGGGCCAGTCTTTCACCCTCAGGCTCCCAGGGCCGCACCAGTAAGCGGGTGCCCCTCAAACTGCTGCTCTCCCCCCACCTCTCGGGTTTCCATGACTCCCACTGGTTTAGATCTCAGTAGCAGGAGAAGCTCTCTCACAGCCCAGGGGGAGCTATGCACCCACGCTCCCTCCTTGATTTGGCAAGCCCAGGACCTGGAAGAAGCTGGTCCAATTCCCCCCTTCACTTTCCCTGGGACATTTCTGTAAACCACTTCCCAGAGCTGAGTTTAGAACTCAAGGGCAAGCTCACCACCACGTCGCTTTCTTTCCTTCTCAAAAACACTAAACCATTTCTAGAGCAGGGCCTTTTTGTTTTAATTACTGTGTTTTACAATTAACCCCCAACACTTCAGACATTTTGCTCTAGGAATATTTAGTTCTTCCTTCATGGTACTCTGTACCATGGTACTCTGTAGCCATTCATGCTACAGTATATTCCCATGCAGAAGTCTCTACCAACTCCTTTACCTCTATTATTCTTTTCTCATAACTTAGATTTCTTTCTACTTATAGTGAACAAATCATGCCTCCTAATACTGTAAACTCTTTGAGGCTGAAATTCATTTCTGATTCATCTATCTCCTAACCCACCTTACATAATTTCTAGCATCTATTAGGTCCTCAATAAATCTTCAGTGAATTAAGTTTTAAAAAAAATAATAATAACCCCCAACTGTTCAGGGTGTCTAAACAGTCCAATTTTATGGAACAGTTTTCATGTTGCCTCTTCTATTTGTATTAATACAATTTGTAGGAAAGTAGATTAAGTTTGGCAGCTTCATCTTGGGACTTTCCTCTCTCCTAGAAGGATTTGAGGCCAGAAGAAAAATGCATGGGTCACCAGAGAACCAAATCCTTGACGTGGGAGGTGAGGGACGTGGGCAGGACCTCAAGAGCAAATAACCAGTCCACTGAGGGAAAATTAACAGTGATGCAACACTGCAAGGGGGGTTGTAATTAGCGATGAGGGAATCCCAGAAAAGCTGGTCCTAAACATCAGTGTACTTTTCCCAGACCTCCCAGCACATCCTGTCCCAGGGGCAGGCCTGGCCTCCCTGCATCTGTGGAAGCCTCCATACATTTGTTTCCTCTCAGTATTACTCATCTCACGGTGACTCAGCTTCCACAGGGCATGGGACTCCCTCACAGCTCCCTACGGCCAACAGATCACCTTTGCCTTTCTTTTTCTCTTAATGGATTCCGAATGATTTATCTTCAAGCATCTGAGAAATCCATTGCAGATGGAACTACAACTTCCCTACAGCCTGTGTGGGAGCTCATCAGACCCAGATGCCGGCAAGGGGTCCCGCACTGTGCTCACAGAAACAGGGCCTTCCGTCCCTTTAAACATATTTAGTCCTTCAGATTGACTGGGGAGTTTATTTCAAGGAATGCTAGCCATTCTGCAGAACCGGAAACAGAAGTTCACATCTCAGAGCAACGTTATGAATCCATGGACCACAGACTCTCCCTGCGACTCTAAGACCTACTAGAGAATGGACTTGAAGATACGGGGAGGGGGAAGGGTAAGCTGGGACAAAGTGAGAGAATGGCATGGACATATATACGCTACCAAACGTAAAATAGAGAGCTAGTGGGAAGCAGCCACATAGCACAGGGAGATCAGCTGGGTGCTTTGTGACCACCTAGAGGGATGGGATAGGGAGGGTGGGAGGGAGGGAGACGCAAGAGGGAAGAGATATGGGAACATATGTATACGTATAACTGATTCACTTTGTTATAAAGCAGAAACTAACACCATTGTAAAGCAGTTATACTCCAATAAAGAAGTTAAAATAAATAAATAAATAAAATAAACAGCCCTACTTATAGAGTACATTTGTTTAAAAATAAAAAATTAAAATTAAAAAAGAACCCATTAGAGAAGATGCCACCTCAAAGTTCCTTAGAAAATGGATGTAGAGAAACTCTGTATAATCCTTTGAAAATGGTATGTCAAGAAATTAACAAATGAAAATAAATTTAAAAAAAGAATCTTTGCAGCGAAAGGAATGGCAGAACCATGCCAGACACCCTCCCACAACATATGCATAAAAACAGGGGCCAACTGCAGCCAAGGGGCCCTGCTAATGGATGGGTTTTGTACCACGGGGGGAGGGGGAAGGTGCCCGGAGGAGAAGAGGGCAGGCTGAGGCTCCCCTGTCTGCCGTTTGATTGGTTAAAGGCTGAGGTTGAGCAGTAGGTCCAGGACCCCCAGCCAGGGCTGGATCTGGAGCTCACAGCTGGATAAGTCTCTGTGGTCTTGGGCTTGGACCCCAGGGGGAGAGCTGGGTCAGGCCCATTGCCCACTCCATTCCCTGCCTCACAGGATGTATCATCCACCAACCCACTGGTTCAGCTGAGCCATATACAGCAGCCCATCACCCATAACACCCCAAAAATGTTTATCTATATTTCTGGCTGAAATAATTGATGATCCAAAGCTTTGACCTTTAAACACGACTCCCACTGTCTTGTTTACAAATGGCTCCTGTGTGCACTATGCCTTCTTCCTCTTTGCTTCCTTTTAAAACATTAAGACATAATTTACATATGATAAAATGTATCCTTTTAAAGTGTACAGTTCAGTGGATTTTAGTATATTCACACAGCTGTGCAACCATCACTGCTGTGTAATTCCAGAACATTTTTATCATCCCCAAAGACACTCCATATTATTCACAGTCAGGTCCTCAGCCCCTGACAACCACTAATCTACTTTCTGTCTTTATGACTTTGACTCTACTTCATATAAAAAGAATCCTACATATGTGGCCATTGTGTCTGACTGCTTTCACTCAGCACCATGTTTTCAAATTCATCCTCATTGTAACATACATCAATGTTCCATTCCTTTTTGTTGCAGTTAATAGAAATACCAGCTTTTGTTTATCCATTCATCAGTTGACGGGGATCTGGGTTGTTTTCATTTCTTTATTATTATGAATAACACTACTATGAACAATTGTGAGCAAGTTTTTGTGTGGATGTTTGTTTTCTTTTCTCTCGGGTTTAGAGCTAGGAGTAGAAGAGCTGGGTGACCCTACCTCTATCGTTCTGAGGAACTGACAAACTGTTTTCCAAAGAAACTGCACTATTTTACAAGCCCACCAACAATGTATAAGTGTTCTATTTTCTCCACATCCTCACCAGCACTTGTTAATTTCTATCTTTTTATGTTAGCTGTACTAATGGATGTGTAGTGGTATCTTATTGTGGTTGTCATTTGCATTTTCTGATGACTAATGATATTAAGCATCTTTGAATATGCCAATGGAACATTTGTATATTTTATATGGATAAGTGGATACAAATCCTTTGCCTATTTTTAATTGGGCTGTTTGTCTTTTTATTGTTGAGTTGTAAGAGTTCTTTATATATTGTGGTACTAGTTTCTTATCAGATATATAATTTACAAATATTTTATCCTATTGTGTGGGTTGTCTTTTCACTTTCTCCATAGTGTCCTTTGAAGAACAAAAGTTAATTTTGATAAAGTCCAATTTATCTATTTTTTTTATTTTGTTGTTTGTGCTTTTGGTATCATACCTAAGAAATGAATGCTGAGCAAAGGTCATGAAAATTTATGCTTATGTTTTCTTCCAAGAGTTTAATTTTCTTTTGCTTCTGATGACTCCAGTGATGAGTTGCACTTTTCAAAGAGGGAAAGAAAAGGAAGAAAAGTACTACAGAAAAGATGAGTCAGTTCATTTTATTATTTTCTAAGTAAGAGATTAATTCCTGACATGATAGAGAAGACCAGTACTCAAGACAAAATGGAAATAGCTTCCTTGTGTATTTTGGGGAAACTCCTGGTCCTTCCTCCAGTGTCTCTTCCTTATGTAGCCCCTATCTTCTTAGGATTTGCATTGTGTGTGTGTGATTTAGTTGAGTGTGGCTGTAGGTCAAGGGCAGTGGAGACTCTGAGACTTTTGATGCCTGTCTCCTGCCAATCATTCTTCTGCAGTTGAACTTCCTCCTTCTCCCTTTTTCCACTTCTTGCTGAATCCATTGTAATTTGACCTGATGACTGGCCCTTGTCCAGTGCATGGCTGAGCTGTGACATGCAATGCAAGATTCAGAGTCAAAGCACACTAAAGACGGTCCTTTTATGCTGCATGTTACACTCTGAATTCGAAATCTTCTGAAGGGAGTAATCCATCTTTTTGGAGCCATTATTTTTTTTTTAATTAAAGTATAGTTGATTAACAATGTGTTAATTTCTGCTGTACAGCAAAGTGATTCAGTTATACATATAGATATATTTTTTAAAATATTCTTTTCCACTTCAGTTTATCATAGGATATTGAATGTAGTTCCCTATGCTATACAGTAAGACCTTGTTGTTTATCCATTTTATATATGAAAGCTTACATCTGCTAACTCCAGCCTCCCAGTTTAGCCCTTCCCCATCCCCCTCCCCCTTGGCAACCACAAGTCTGTTCTCTATGTCTGTGAGTCTGTTTCTATTTCATAGATAAGTTCATTTGTGTCATATTTTAGATTCCACATATAAGCGATATCTTATGATATTTGTCTTTCTCTGTCTGACTTCACTTAGTATGGTCATCTCTAGGTCCATCCATGTGGCTGCAAATGGCATTATTTCACTCTTTTCATGGCTGTGTAGTATTCCATTGTATGTATGTACCACATCTTCTTTATCCGTTTCTTTGTTGATGGACATTTAGGTTGTTTCTGTGTCTTGGCTACTGTAAACAGTGCTGCAATGAACATTGGTGTGCATGTATCTTTTTGAACTAGAGTTTTGTCTGAATATATGCCCAGGAGTGGGATTGCTAAATCACATGGTAATGGAGTCTTTCTTAAATCATCCCACATCCACACCTGAGCCCCTCAAGGCCCTCCCTTCCTAGTTTGAACTGCAGAACAAAAGGCCTCCCAGTGTAGGGCCAGCCCTGCTTGCAAAGGGAAAGCATTTTCCAGCCACCTGCACATGACATGTCAAGTGGCCTCTAGGCCCTCAGTGTGGAGCTAACCCATCCTTCCCTCACTCCCAGACAGGGAACCCAGCTCAGCTCCACAAATGGCCTCCCTGAACTGTCCACCTTCTCTCCATTCTGTAATTCCCTGAGAGCGTAGGTGCATGACTGCAGCTCTCCCCCCAACCCCGGGCCTTCAGGGCTCACAACTGTTGCCTACATAGTCAGGAAATTAAGAAAAAATCAAATAAAAAGCCATTCAACCCACACATCCTGCCCTGGAAAACCCCAAGACTTATTCTTTCCTGGGCAACATCCTTAAAGTCCCTCAGTGTGACAGATGTGACCACGTCAGCCCCTGGAGGCTGGAGTTTCTCCTTAATACACAAGGATTCCTGGAGTGGGTTTGGTTTGATTTTCTGTGGCCAAGCTGGGGGGTTGGCAGTTAAAGCCAAATCTTGGTGTTTAATCACACTTTACATTTCACCCATCCATCCCCCTCCATCACTTTTACCAACTGATGTTTAACGGGAAAGAGAAAAAACTCCTTTTAAACAGACACATACACCATAGTGGTAGCAATATCTCAAATATATTCAGCTAAAGGATTAGAAATTATCATCATAATGCGTGTTAATTTGTAATGACTGCATATTTCATATTGCTTATTTAATGTCAAAAAATTAGACATTCCGTAGCTAATGCCCTACCTCTACCCCTGATGCTTCTCTCTGACCAACACTGTCAGGCTTTGCTTAACAGATTTCAGATGACTCAAGTGATCAACCTCTCCCTGGATACATCCATGTTCTCCACACTCTGAAATATGATGAAAATCAATCAAACAGTTTACAGGTAAAATGTACCATGTGAGTTTCCTTCAAGGTAGAGAGTAATTGTGCCATCTACTCAGAATACGAGAGTAGAAAATGTCACGTCTCCAAAATATCTGAAGAAAAACTGTCCCCAGCCCCTTTGGGAAATAAAGAACTAACGGAATGCATCATCCAAATATCCTTCCCTAGTTTGGACACTAGTCTTTATTTTGTTTTGATGTTTAGGACACAGAAATCATCCGAGGAATTTTAAATTGCTAATAATGTATTAATCACAGACCTCTGTGAGCCAGGCAAAACGTTAAGTGTTTATAAACAGGAACCCAAATTGTATAAAATAGTATTAGTGTCTTAATTGACAATACAGTAAAATCAAATTATTTTTGAGGAGCTAACTCGCGGTCATACGGGTGATAAGTGGAAGACGGAAGGCATTACAAGCAAGTCCACCCACCGTCTCCCCAGCCAGCTTCTTCATCACTGGAGGGGGTCTCAAGCCCAACCCATGTGACCCTCAGGCTAAGACCCTGCCTGGAACAGAACACAGAAAAACTGGAGCTGAGTTGGTGCGGACCAGGTGCTGAATAAAGGCAGCACAGAGTGTCCCCAAGACAGAGCTTAAAGGCAAACAAGTCAAGATACACACACACACACACACACACACATGCAACTTACATTTTAAAAAGTAAATTGTGCTGTGTATGTGTGTGTACTGTGGGTGTGGGTATGTGTGAGGGTGGTGTAAGCATGTGCACATATGTGAGAGTGTGTTCATAGATTTGTATGCGTGTGTGTGTGAGTGTGGTGTGTGTGGTGTGTGTGACAGTGTGTGTAAAAGCATAATAAAGGGGACTGAGCTAGCCTGACTCGGTCTGAATTTAGTAAAATAGAACAGCTGCGCTCCAGGTACCTTTCAAGTAATATAACTTTGAGCTTTTTGCCGCTCAGGGCCACACTAGAAGCTCAGGTGACAGAAATGTTATTAATGGAGGCTTTCCTTCCTAAGAGCAGCCCCTCCGGCCTACGGTCCCCTCCTTGCCACCTTGGTTCAGCAGCACCAGGAGAAAAGGGCAGAGCAGCCTTCTTGCATCTTGCTTGTTGCTTCCTCACCTGCAGACACGGTGCTCTGGTCCTGCTGCAGGGGACGTGCTATGCCTTTGCCCCCGGAAGCATCACACAGGTCCCTACTCCCAGGCACCAGGGAGAAATCACCTCTTGGCTACTGGAACATGCGTAGGCTTTCTGAACATCTGACTTATTTTTTTATTTTTATGGGCACTGTAACTAGTAAACATGCATGGTCTTGTCCTGCTAATTTTTCTACCAAATAAAATCAGGGACTTACGTCTCGCAGACCACGGCTCACTGTCATTTCCTAGCCCTGGTTCCACTGCTCTTTATGCTCATTGTTCTTTTCCCCAGATGTCCTTACATGTTAATTTTGTTACCCTGTAATTGTTATAAAAGTCCTCAGAGTCTTTGCTGATCTAACTAGACTTCATGTAAATAGTTATTTATTTTAGAAAATAAATGATTATTAATTTTCTAGAGCTTCTGAGACAAAGGTATGCATCCCAGAGGTATTCTAGAAGATTCCAAGTAGTGTGTGAAGAAACATTTTAATTTCAATGCTTTCGAATGTACTTTAATATATTTTAGGACACAGACACATACACACACATGTATTTTATTAAACCTATGACCTCATAGGTATTGATATTATTAATTAGGACAGGTAATTAGGACTTAAGTAGGTAGCACCTATTTAAGTTTTTAAGTATTGAGTCAATTTTAACATCATTTATTATTGTTTTAATTATCAGTTTAATTATATTATTATTACATAATATTAAAGAGGTTTGAAGGGAGGCAAAAATCATGAAGGACTTACTTGCATGACATGAACTCAGGAAATATGAGTACCCCAACACAATGAAAACTCTCTATAACTAGACAGAAGCTGTCAGAGATCTTTTTTTTTTTTTTTTTTTTTGCAGTACGCGGGCCTCTCACCGTTGTGGCCTCTCCCGTTGCGGAGCACAGGCCCCGGACGCGCAGGCTCAGCGGCCATGGCTCACGGACCCAGCCGCTCCGCGGCATGTGGGATCCTCCCAGACCGGGGCATGAACCCGTGTCCCCTGCATCGGCAGGTGGACTCTCAACCACTGCGCCACCAGGGAAGCCCTCAGAGATCATTTTTAACTTAGAAAACCTGGCTATATGCTGTTACACGTGACGCGTCTATAAAATCAAAAAGTTGCATAAAACCTGCAAGAAGAAAAAAGGGAAAAAAACAGTACAAAGAAAATACTAGTGCCATTATGCTACAGCAAAGGCAGCTATGCTAGTGTCAACCTCTAAGGCAGGAAGCACTCAGGGTAAAGAAGGTAGCACGTCAGCAGAAGTGGAAGGATAAGAAGAGACATGCTTGTAAATGTGTACATACCTAGTAACAGAGCCTCAAAACAGATTTACCAAAAAGGCCCCAAGAACAAGCTGGACATCGACATCACAGTGGCAGGTGTGGTAAAGAGAGAGAAAGGCGACTTCGGCCACAGCCAGCGAGCACCACGTGCCTGCCGCCCGGGCCAGGAGGTGGGGAGCCGTGAGTACCAGGGGGTGCCGAGGAGTTCTAAGCGCTCACACGTGGGTCAGAGGCTACCGCTGGGGAGGTACAGAGGATTAGGCTGCGCCCGACACCGCAAAGGGCTTGGAAGGTAGGTAGGCGGCTTGAACTTCATCCCCGAGGGGCTGAGAACTCACTGTTCATGTAGGCTGTGGGAGGGTGTGGTATGATCAGATTGTTTGGGGAGAATTGGTTTATAAGCGTGGGATTACTAACTGCACCCCTTCCAAGCATTTAAGCAGAAAGGGAACTACCCCAGTGGTCAGAGTCGCTGCAGCCTGAGGCCAGGTGGAAATTAAAGCAGCTGTTTACTAAAGGCCTGCCCCACTCTCTGAGCCCAGGATCCTGCATTTGGAGTAGTCCGGATTTTTTATTTCTTAGCTCAGATATTATCCTGCTGCTGGACTGAGCAGCTGTGGGCCAGGCAGCACAGCCTTCCTCCACATGTTCCTTAGTGAGGACTCTATGGGCATCACCTGCTTCTAAGTCCAGACATCCTTCTCTTTGGAGGGATAGGGTAGGCTGAGTAATGACCACTGAAGACATCAGGCCCTAATCCCCAGAGCTGGAAATATCGTCTTCTATAAGGCAAAAGAGACTTTGCAGATGTGACTGACGGTGCTGAGATGGGGAGACCCTCCTGGATTATCTGTAGGCCTGTAATCACAAGTCTCCTAGGAGAGGAGCAGAGAGAGATTTGACCACAGAAGGGGGCCATGGTGAAGACAGGACACAGAGAGATTTGAAAAGGCTGACCTTAAAGATTCCAGTGATGCAGCCATAAGCCAAGGCATGCCTGCAGCCACCAGAAACTGGAGGAGACAAGGGACGGCTTTTCCCCTAGAACCTCCAGAGGGAGCACAGCTCTGCAAGAACACCTCAGTTCTTCCCCGAGATGCTGATTTCAGACGTCTGGCCTCCAGAACTGTGAAGGGATACACGTGTGTGATTTTAAGCCAGGAAGTCAAGTCTGGGATCATTTGCCACAGCAGCCCTAGGAAACTAACAAGAGGGCTCCATGGTAGGGCACCTGGCATGATGGCGGGGAGGTGGAGGGGGAACTAGCCCTAAGAGATGGATGACCAAATGAGCCAGCACTTCCTTAGAGGCTGCTGGGAGCCTGGCCTGTCTAGGTGCAGCGTGAAAACACAGGTGACCAACACTCAAGCCTGAGCGACCCCAGCGCGAAGCACTGTGTTCTAAGTTTTAGAGCATCCATCTGCGTGAGTCCGGATAGAGAGGGAGCATGGGGGAAAGCTGGGAACAGACACGGGGAAGTGGGAAGAAATCCTATAAGGTCACTGGTAAAAAGCTTAGTGCTAGGGAAAAGTTTTCATTTCTCTAAACGCATTCTTCCCCAGGGGCTGCTTTCCAAGAAGCAGTCTCTTCCCTGCATCCCCTCACCTTGCAGAAGAGACGCGTTTTCTGTGAGCTTCCCCGCTGGTCTCCAGCAGGAAGCCCTATCAGTTCCTGCATTTCTGGGTGCTGCAGGTGATGAAGGAGGGATGCTGAGTTTCTTCCTCCCATGCTCCGTGGCACTCTGAGCTGCTTGCCTTGAATACCCATTCCAGAAGAGGTGGGGATGCTCAACAGGGGCTTAGGGAGCCCAGAGTGGAGTCCTGTCAGAGTGGAGCGCACGACAGTAACACACAGCCTAGCAGAGGAATCTGCTTGAATGGAACAGGGGTCTGTACCCACTGCACTGAAAGAAATAGTCTCAGTTCCATTTCCAAGGTAGCATCCTTATGCCGAAAGTCTTCATCTCAATTCTGTAACCAAAAAAAGGAACGAATATCTTCTACTTGACTAGCTCATATGACCTGAAAGGGTGTCATTCTGCACATATGCCTCTAAAAGTGGTACAGTGATTGACGATTGAAGCTTAAGTCTATTTATTGGTTAGGGTCTGCAAGTAGCAAATGGGTAGTTTGCCTCTGTGTCTCGGAACTCGTAAATCACTGGCTCCAGGGCCAAGACTCACACGCAGAGAGCTTTTGTTTGGCCCACAGTTGTGCTCTTCTCGTGAGCGCCTTTCTGTACGAGGTGCACATTCTGACTGGCCAGCTTCTCCAGATGCCAATTCTCTCACACTCTACCACTCTGTGGATGATGCTCTTACCTAAGTGCTTGAGTGGGAAACCCTTATTTCACATGCCTGTTCACATCAGAATGATTACTTTTTTGCTAAAGAAGGCTGGGAGCAAGAATAAATGCAGTCATCATTTACAAACTGCCTCTACAGCATCATCAGTGTTGGAACGATCCATTATTTGCTGATCTTTGGTGACCTTTACATAATGTTTGAGCTTGACCTGAGGTAGCTAAGTTTAACGATATACATAGGTTTGTTTTTGTTTGGTTTTGAAATTTAGATGTGTTTACTTGAAAAAAAAAACCTTAAAGATGTCTGAAAAGTCCTCTGTCTGGAAATTTCTGTTTATGGAGTAATCTAAAATGAAGAACAAAACCAGATTAAGACTTTTTTTTTTTAATTTTCATAGTTGGAAGAGACTTCGGTGAGCATCTGAGCCCCTGATTTTCCTTTTGAAAGAACTGAGGGCTGGAAGAGGAGTTTGGACACAACCAGAATGCTCGACTTCTTGTTTGGTTGGGGTTTCTTTTTGTTTTTTTCTTTATTTCGTTTTGGGATTTTTTTTTTTTTTTACTTTTTTTTGGGGGGGTGGTAATCTTTCCCTTTGAATATATTGTAAGAGGCCAGTCCCACCTCTACTCTGCTGAGAAGGTATTTCCTGGAACACTGTGCTGGTGCTACAGGCAAACTGGATGTACCTTCAGTGTATGCAAATGATGTAAGTGCAGTCACTTGTGAATAGCTGAGCCTGCATTGTATGCAAATATGTAGATGCAATCATTTATGCTGATAGAAAGAGAAAGATGACTCATCACCCGGGCTCAAGCACCAAGATTCAGCTGAAGAACAGGTAATGTGACCACCAGAAAAGGTGAATGGAAAAAGAGATCTGGCAGAAGATGGGGGTCGCCAAGGGAACCTGAGATTCCCTGGAGAATGTCAGCTGTTTGAACAGTCAAGAAATAGAGTAGGAACAAGGAAACCAACCATGATCACACTGTGTCTGTGATTATATAATGCTCAACTGTAAAAGTCCCTATTAATTATCAACAACTTTGCTGAGGAGATGACTGAGGCGGAGATGTTAGCCAGAAGAAATTAAAATGTGTACATTAATAATAATTAAAAAACAGAGGAACAGTCACTTGCTGTCTTTCTTTAGCATCACAAAGTTTGAATCTAAACCTTTTCATATTCAGTCCAGAGATGTTTGTGAATCCGTTTTTTTTTTTTTTTTTTTTTTTTGCATTGGTAGCTATCCCAGCAGAAATGATCAGGTGATGGGAATTGACCTCTTTTTACCTTTGGATTTACTCCTTTAGGTTGGACACTACCATGACCTTGATTCTGTTCCAGGGGCCGAATGGATAGGGGTGAACAGGGCAGCTGAACTTCCTCCCATTCTAGTAGGGGGTTAAGATTGTAAGTGGCAAATTATAAAAACACCCTGTTATGGGCTGAGTTGTGTCTTCTCAAATTCATTAAGTCCTACCCCAGTACATCAGAATATGACCTTATTTGGAAATAGATTCTTTGTAGATGTAATTGTGTTAAAATGAGCTCGTTAGGGTAGATCTGGATAAAAAGGATGTCCTTACAGGAAGAAGAAATTTGGAACACAGAGATATGTACTCAGGGAGAAGGTCATGAGCATGAAGGCAGGTATCAGAGTGATTTTACTGCAAGCCAAGGAATGCCAAAAATTGTCAGCAAACCACTAGGAGCCAGCGGAGAGGCCAGGACCAGATTCCTTCCTACAACCTCAGAATATATAGGTGCCAGCGCACGCGCGCGCACACGCACACACACACAGACACCTGCACAATATGTCAAAGTCTTGAGTGTTCTGGAGTGCAAGTGCAGAGATGCACTGGGATCAGGGCTGATGGAGGGCAGGTCGCCACTGTATAGGGAAGCCTCTTCTTTATTTAGGGACACCTGAAATCTGAAAGAAGGAGGAGGGAGCCACACATGCATACAGAGAAGAGCGCACTGGTCAGAGGGACAGCAGAATCATGCCTAGAGAGGCTGAGAAATGCCAAGGAGGCAGGGAGGTGGGAGTGGGAGCTGGGTCAGTGGTAACAGGCACCATACTGTGGGACCCTCCTAGACCACCATGTTCACGTGTCTGAGTGAGCTGGGTGCAGGGCAGGAGGGTGGGGTGATGGGTGAGGAGAGCTGCAACTGGTAAAATCATTCTGGCTGCTCTAAGCAGACGAAGCAAAAAGGCAGGAAGGCAGAGACAGAGGGGCCAACTAAAAGGCAATGGCAGCTGTCCAGGTGGCAGGTGTTAGGGGTTGAGACAGAGGCCAAACCTGGACACGTTCTGCAGATGGAGATCAGGAGACTTGCTGATGGATCGGATGTAGGTGTGAGCGGAGAGAGGGACCAAGGATGCTGCCAAGGTTCAGGCTCACACAGCTGCAAGGATGGACCTGGGGTCCCCACGGTGACTGAACAGGGATAAAGGCAGAGCCAAAAGTCTCTGCCAAAAGGCAGAACCAGTGCAGCAGCAGGACAAGGTAAGTATTGAAGAGGACTAGGTTTTCATCTATATTTTCTATTTGGTTAAACGTTTTCCTCCTTAAACTGTGTATTGTTGCAGGTTAAACAGCAGCTCTTGGATGCCAGCCTGAAGATTCTGACAGGTAAACACTGGCTTCTAACACCCTCACCTGCCCCTAGAAGTTGAGCAGCCCTCACTGCCTTCCACTGCTTTGACTGTCAGTGGACTGGTGACCACCTGGGCGCACACAACTTTTCTTCTTCTGGTTGTATCACGTCAGCCCCCTAAGGGCTGACTCTCCTGCCTTGATGCCCCTTTATCCACCGAGACCCATCTGTGGTCCATGGGTCAACTCATGGTGGGCCATGCAGCTTCAACCCTTCGAAGGGACAGCTAGAGAAGAAGTATTGAGAGACATTTAGAATGAAAAATGTGTATAGGGCAGTTCTGGCGTAAGGAGGAGTTTGAAAGAGGGAAGTCCCTTATTGGGACTTGGAGTCTTTCCTGGGGCTCGCGGGCACCTTCAGCTGGGTGAACTCTAGAGTTTGGGAATGAGAACTCTGCAGTTTGGGAGTAAGGGTGAGAGATGAGTGGAGGCATAGGACGTGGAGAGAGAATGATAGCAGACTCCAGGGCACCCATGAGGGAAGGATTCTTTGAGGTTTCCTGGCATCTCAGAGCAATGATTAATTTTTCTCAAGCTTTGCTTGATGGTGGCCTTTGAGTTTCCAGGGGAAATACTGTCTAAGTGATTGTGTCAGAACAGCCCACAGTTGTCTTCAAGGCAGGGTTATTGCTTTTTTTTTTTTTTTTTTTTTCTTTTTTATTGATGCCCATGATTCGGTTCCCAACCTTGTAAACTTTCTCAGGCACTTTGTTCTAAGATCCTAGCGACAAGCTATGGCAATTGTCAAATGAGTGACAAATGGACCTTCCAAGCTGACATGATATTTATGGATCAGCACTAAATACCTCTGTCTGAGCTATAAATGTCTTAGGGCTCTTTCATCCACCGAGTAATGTAAACAGCGCTTGTGTGCTTGTCTGCCCCCTCTTCAGTGCTGCAGATTCCAGGCTGGCAAGCTGAGTCTGGGCAGGGGATGGGGCCGCCAGAGCCATGGGATGCTTTGGTTGCCCTTCTTCTCTGCGGCTCCCGTGGGACATCCAGTGACTCATCTCACTCTGGAGCCAAAGGGATCTGTCACCTGGATGGGGAGCTGCTGTGCCTCTGGGGACTATGCCCTCCGCAGACAGACATCCGAGGCCTCCCTCTGCAGATTCCTTGGTGCAGATTTGCCAGGTGGACCCCCTTTGGTTCTAACACTTTGGAGGCTCAAAGATGCACGTGTTCACTTTGCTCCTATGGGAGTCCCTCGTGGGGAAATCTCCTTACAGAGTTAAGTGGAAAGCAAATTGTCTCAAAATTCATCAATGACTTTTCAATTTTTCTGTTAATTTTAACCATCGTCTAAAAGGCCTTGCAAATAGAGGAGAACCTAGTGCTTTTTAAAGTATCAGCCTTTCTCTCTGCTGCTTTCTGGTTCTCCCAGCAGCGGCTCTTTGTCCTCACCTGACATCTCCCGATGTTCCGGCCGCTGCCACCCCTGCACCTGGGGTCTCTTTCTCCCCACAGGCGGCCGGTTTTCGAAGCCTGAGGAGCTCAGTCCTCTTTGCTCCTGCTTTTGCTTCTTTCTCTTCCACTCATTTTTTTTTAATTTTAACTGTGAGATCTTCCAAACATGTAGAAAATGACCTGAAGGTACCCACATACTCACATCCAGTGCATAGGAAGAGAGGATGCCGCCCACTCAGGCCCAGAAGACCCCAGCCAGCCCGCCCCAAGGCGACTCCCATTCTGTTTCCTCCAGGCAGCCCCCTCCTACCTGAGAGCTCATCCAGGAAGAGCATCTCCCTGCAGCTGCCCCCCTGCTTCAGTTGAGGCACACAGGACCTGCCACATTTTCACGGAGACACTTTGTGGGACTCGAGGGACATTGTTCCAGCTAATGATTAAGAACTCTCC